>NW_026881554.1:0-348914 GCF_032173495.1 Musca vetustissima | reverse complement strand
ATGAGAAGGAATTGAACGGGTGTGCGCTGGATAGGTTAGCAGTATGGTTTTGTTTCTTTGTTTGCTTTGTTTGACGCGTTTCTTTCACTTTTGCCGATAACCTCTAAAGACAGATACATATTCGGTTATGCGTGTGGTCCGGCAACTGATAAGCACTGAATTTTTGCGATACCCTAATCGATGTGAAACACTTTTTTAAATTGTATCACATTTTTGTGACTAATGGGTGATAGTCGACTCAGTGATTGACTAATTCGTAATATCGATGACATTTTATATATTATCCATAGAAAAATATTCTTTAATAAATCCACGCCTCAGTTAGACCCTTGAAGAATATTCTTTAATAAATCCACGCCTCCTATAGACCCTTGAAGAATATTCTTTAATAAATCCACGCCTCCTATAGACCCTTGAAAAATATTCTTTAATAAATCCACGCCTCCTTAGACCCTTGAAGAATATTTTTAATAAATCCACGCCTCCTATAGGCCCTTGAAGAATATTCTTTAATAAATCCACGCCTCAGTTGGCCCTTGAAAATATTCTTTAATAAATCCACGCCTCAGTTGGCCCTTGAAAAATATTCTTTAATAAATCCACGCCTCAGTTGGCCCTTGAAAAATATTCTTTAATAAATCCACGCCTCAGTTGGCCCTTGAAGAATATTCTTTAATAAATCCACGCCTCAGTTGGCCCTTGAAAAATATTCTTTAATAAATCCACGCCTCAGTTGGCCCTTGAAAAATATTCTTTAATAAATCCACGCCTCAGTTGGCCCTTGAAAAATATTCTTTAATAAATCCACGCCTCTGTATAGACCCTTGAAGAATATTCTTTAATAAATCCACGCCTCTGTTGGCCCTTGAAGAATATTCTTTAATAAATCCACGCCTCTGTTGGCCCTTGAAGAATATTCTTTAATAAATCCACGCCTCCTATAGACCCTTGAAGAATATTCTTTAATAAATCCACGCCTCCTATAGACCCTTGAAGAATATTCTTTAATAAATCCACGCCTCCTATAGACCCTTGAAAAATATTCTTTAATAAATCCACGCCTCCTATAGACCCTTGAAAAATATTCTTTAATAAATCCACGCCTCCTATAGACCCTTGAAAAATATTCTTTAATAAATCCACGCCTCCTATAGACCCTTGAAAAATATTCTTTAATAAATCCACGCCTCCTATAGACCCTTGAAAAATATTCTTTAATAAATCCACGCCTCCTATAGACCCTTGAAAAATATTCTTTAATAAATCCACGCCTCCTATAGACCCTTGAAAAATATTCTTTAAAAAATCCACGCCTCTTATATATATACCCTTGAAAAATATTCTTTAAAAAATCCACGCCTCTTATATATAGACCCTTGAAAAATATTCTTTAATATATCCACGCCTCCTATAGACCCTTGAAAAATATTCTTTAATAAATCCACGCCTCCTATAGACCCTTGAAAAATATTCTTTAATAAATCCACGCCTCCTATAGACCCTTGAAAAATATTCTTTAATAAATCCACGTCTCCTATATTCTTTAATAAATCCACGTCTCTTTGACCCTTGAAAAATATTCTTTAATACATCCACGCCTCCTAGGGACCTTGAAAAATATTCTTTAATAAATCCACGCCTCCTAGGGACCTTGAAAAATATTCTTTAATAAATCCACGCCTCCTATGGCCCTTGAAAAATATTTTTTAATAAATCCACGCCTCCTATGGCCCTTGAAAAATATTTTTTAATAAATCCACGCCTCCTATGGCCCTTGAAAAATATTTTTTAATAAATCCACGCCTCCTATGGGCCCTTGAAAAATATTCTTTAATAAATCCACGCCTCTGTTGGCCCTTGAAAAATATTCTTTAATAAATCCCCGCCTCAGTTGGCCCTTGAAAAATATTCTTTAATAAATCCACGCCTCAGTTGGCCCTTGAAAAATATTCTTTAATAAATCAACGCCTCAGTGGGCCCTTGAAAAATATAATTGAATAAAACAACGCAGAAGTAGGCCCTTGAAAAATATTCTTTAATAAATCCCACACCTCCTATGGACCCTTGAAAAATATTCTTTAATAAATCCACGCCTCCTATAGACCCTTGAAAAATATTCTTTAATAAATCCACGCCTCCTATAAGACCCTTGAAAAATATTCTTTAATAAATCCACGCCTCCTATAGACCCTTGAAAAATATTCTTTAATAAATCCACGCCTCCTATAGACCCTTGAAAAATATTCTTTAATAAATCCACGCCTCCTATAGACCCTTGAAAAATATTCTTTAATAAATCCACGCCTCCTATAGACCCTTGAAAAATATTCTTTAATAAATCCACGCCTCCTATAGACCCTTGAAAAATATTCTTTAATAAATCCACGCCTCCTATAGACCCTTGAAAAATATTCTTTAATAAATCCACGCCTCCTATATACCCTTGAAAAATATTCTTTAATAAATCCACGCCTCCTATAGACCCTTGAAAAATATTCTTTAATAAATCCACGCCTCCTATAGACCCTTGAAAAATATTCTTTAATAAATCCACGCCTCCTATAGACCCTTGAAAAATATTCTTTAATAAATCCACGCCTCCTATAGACCCTTGAAAAATATTCTTTAATAAATACACGCCTCAGTTTGGCACTTGAAAAATATTCTTTAATAAATCCACGCCTCAGTTGGCCCTTGAAAAATATTCTTTAATAAATCCACGCCTAATTTGGCCCTTTAAAAATATTCTTTAATAAATCCACGCCTCCTATAGACCCTTGAAAAATATTCTTTAATAAATCCACGCCTCCTATAGACCCTTGAAAAATATTCTTTAATAAAGTTTTTAAAAATCAATGCCTGTATTAAAATAAATAATCCTTTTATTTATGTATTACATAAATATAAAAGTAAATATTAAATATTTGCTTTAAATAATAGCAATACCACTCCAAATTTGGTTATATGGAATTATAGCTTTCAAAACCAAAACAGAATACAAATCCACAATAGATGCATGCACTTGATTTCCAACTCTATTAAATCCACATACATTTTTTTTTTCAAATAAATATATATTTGTTTTTATAATAAAAAATCCTTTTCATATTTAAATTATATAAATTTCACTCTCTACTACGAAATGGATGGATGAGTAGAGTTAAGTGTGTGCGTGTGTGTGTGTGTGTTTTTAGAAACAATTATCAAAATGAATGATTGAAATTTATATTGTATTTATATTTATATATATATAAATAAATACAACAATTATTTTACACTCATGCATAAAGATTACATACAAAAAGCAACAACAACATGAAGAAGAGAGATGTAGATTTTTGTTCTAAAAAAAAATCACTTGAATATTAAAAAAAAAAAATATATATATATATAATAAATAAATATAATAAAATATAGATATATCTCTAAAAATAAATAAAATTGTAAATTCCGATTGAAAATAAAGAACAAATAAATTTCAATTTTATTAAATGTTAATATTTGCTAAAATAAAATTTTGGGAGGACGATCGAATAATGATAATGCTGCTTCCCTTAGTTTTCATTATCGCGTCTTCCGAGGTCCACCTGTCTACCATTTATTATTCTTACGGTTATTTAAGAGATTTTGATTTTGAACATCACATAACATGGTATTTGATTAAATTATAGGATTTACTGAGTGTGTTTTCATGCAAAAGACTTACTTGGATGGTTATTATTTTTTTCCAAAAAATAAATGCTTCTCTCTTGATGGTCATTCAGTTTTAATTGTTGCTTTCAAGTGTTGAAATTTATTTAATATTTTATAAAAAGGAAATGCCTTCCTTTTAAAATGTACTTTTTTATTTAATTTGGAACGTTGATTTTCAAAAGAAAAAAATTTCTTGTCATTTTTGTAGGTCCCTTATTGACGTAGATTTTTATAACCTACACAACTATGTTGTCAGGGTATTATAGCTTTGTGCAGCCCCAAGAGTTTGTAACGCCGCGAAATATTGGTCCTAGACCCACCTTCAAGTATACCGATCATCATATCTCGACTAGCTGAGTCGATCTAGACATGTGTGTCCGTCCGTCCGTCCGTCTGTCCATTATAATTTGTAAACACGATAGAGGCCACAGTTATGGACCAATCTTCACGAATTTTTTGCATGTAGGATGGGTTCTGGCCAATGAAGACCCCTATTGTTTTTGGTAAAGATCGGTTAATATTTAGAGGATGAAATGGACCAAATACTAAATTTTTGTCGGTTTTTCTGGTCGCTCCAGAGGCCGCAAATATGGCCCGAACATTGTGAAATTTTGCACGGAGTAGGGGATTGGGCCAAAGAATGAGCATGCCTGTTTTTTGATAAAGATCGGTCCATATTTAGCGGGTCAAATGGACCCTGACTTTTGTGTGAAAAATGACAAAATTTTTATTCTATGGCGAATATATTTACTCCTGAATGACATAGACCCGAGAAGTTGATTGTATATCCAAGTGGAGTGGTTGACCTTTAAATAGATACCAATTACATTGTCGTAGGTACGCGGATGTGGGAGTTACACTTAAATATTTGCAGGTGCTTACGTATTCAGATATTATTTAGTAACTCATTACCACACTAGAGGGCGGAAATATAGCTCTGATCGTTTTGATATTTTCCATAAGGATCAATGTATGGTCAAGGACAACGCCTATAATTTTCGGTGATGATCAGATAAAAAATTGGGATGAACTGGACCGAATATAGTATCACAGAAAGTCAGAATATAGTATCAAAGAAAGTTAGAAAGTTCCTGGAAGTTTTGTATCCAAATGCTAGCTGGGATAGAGCAAGCGCTTTATATTTGGTTCTTCAAGGATTCCGATTGTATTTTCAAAACGAAGTGACTGTAATTAAAGTTGACATAGTCTTCTCAGAAGGCAACCCACATAATTTTAGATATTTTTAAGACCTTAACCGTCACTCCATTTTCCATTCGAAGAGGCCAGAATTTGAGATCATGGTTTCGCCGATTTTAACATTACATAAACATTACAATCTTTCTGAATATAGAAAAATATAAGTTGCAACGAACAACACGTGTTTAATTTTGATGATTTTTTCCTAAGATTACATAAAATTTTAGTTCTTATGCTCAAAGCATAAACCATTTAAAAAATCGTATTTATGAAAATTATTGGATTCACTGTAATCAGTCATTGGAGACGATGAATCTTAGAGGGTGGTTGATATTTGCATGGCAGGAATTGTACAAACCTAGCATAGTTTTCGTCGTAAGCTCACAGCACTGGTTGCAACTATGATTGGAGAATTATGTTTTTTCAGGGAGTATTTAAACATACACCCGTATAGATATTTCTTCGATATCTTCAGTGCGAGACCACTGCCTTCTGAGATCTGCTTGACTAAAGAAATCTCAATGCTCTCAGTAATGTGGCTGATGGTGTAATCTATCTAGATGCCTGATTTCAGGGTGCGGAGAATGATAAAAATACGCTCTTTCTCACGAGTGCTCACGGCGAGAATTCGAATGTTTTCAATTTATCGCGAATGATAAAGTTACAATGAATGCATAAGTATTTGCAATCTCTCGTGAGTGTTCGCATTATACGAAAAATTCACGAACGATATAATTTCGCGTCCTCGATTCGTTCATTCGCGAGCTTTTGTTGTTGAAGAGCATTCTTTTGGAAAACACAAAAAACAAATGGTCGCGAATGCTCGCGAGTGCTGTTAAAAACAACGACAACAAAAATATCATAAAATAAAAAGTAAACACGCACTCAGCGAATGAATGTGTGTGTGTGTGTGTGTAGAAAGCAGAAACTGTTTAGCATGTGTGGAATAACAAAATACATCCCAACGAACGTTTGTTGTTATACTTGTTGCTGTTTTGAGTATTCGTGAGAATTCGCGAATGTTTGTTTTCATTCGTGAGCGAATGTCAAAAGAATTTCAACCACCAAACAAAACGAACGATCGTTGTTTTGAGCTCTCATTCGTTTGTTATGTGTGTGCGAACATTCCTTTGGTAAAGAATTAATCGCAATATATTCAATCGTAAACTGAGTCCAAAACGAAAAAGAATGTATTTTGAATCATTCGCGATAGAATTTTTGCGCACCCTGTCTGATGTCTGAAATAGCATAACATTTTAGAATATGTTTAGATTTGTTCGAATTGGTCACCTTTGACACGAATTATGACCTTGAAACGGCCGATGAAACCGTCACACGCTGCCCGAATGTTGATCTGCGGTATTTTTTCACATTTCCGACGAAGCGCTTGCTTGAAGTAATCGACACTTTGGTATTTTTTAGTGCCAACCTTGCTTTCCAAAATACTCAAGACACAATAGTCCAACGGATTGGTATCCGAAGATATTGGTGGCCATTGTGCGCCGGAAATGAAGCGAGGAACCTCATTTTGTAACAATTATTGGGTGGCGCTGCTGAGTGCGATGGTGCTGCGACCTGTTGGAATGTCCAAGGTCTGGGGCCAAAATGTTTGCGTGTCCAAGGCTTTAATACACCCTCTAGAATATTTTCGCGATAATATTCGGCATTTATTCTGATGGCACGGTCGATTTATACGAGCGGAGAGCGAACATCGGCTGTTATGGCGGCCCACACCATCACCATGGCCGGCGCTTGAGTTCTGGTGGTGCACATTTTCAGCTGACCTCTTTAGCAAGTAAATACGATCATTTTGTTTGTTTACAAACTACTGGACAACGAATGTTTTCTCATGGGAGAAATCCAAAATCGGCAGTCCACCACTTTCGGCCAAGCGAAGCAACTCTTTAGCTCTTTTGAGTCTATTTTCGTTCTGTTGCGGCGTAAGTTCTTGCACTTTTTGGAATTTCAATGGCTTTATCCCGAGCTCATTTTTCAATATTTGTCGAATGGAATATTGCGATTGTTCAGCTTACGAGCCATTTTTCGGTCACTGCGACGCGAGTTTCGATCAAGTCGCTTCATTGCTTTTCGAACCATTTCTGCTGATGTTGCTGTTTTCTACCGTCCACTTCCTTGACGTCGGGCTACGCTACCAGTATCACGGTAAAGAGCGATGATAAGGCACACAATTAAATGCTGGAGTGCTCTAACGATAGTCCCTTGAGGTTTTCCAGCCACAAGGGACTACGCTTGTAAAAAATATATTGAGCTGTCACTGGAATAATTTAAACAGCTTTTGGACGAGTGACTTCGAAATGACTGCAGTCTGAATTTGGTTGCAGTTTTTTCATCTCGCCCTGTATATACCGATATCGACGTAGTTAAACGTATCGAGTTATAGCGAAGGTGAAGACCAAAGATACTGTCGAAAAATTAAAAGACAATATATCGAAAGATGGTCTTTCATATTTCAAAAAACTGCACACAAGATCGATGCGCTTGGATTTTATTAAGTTCGGCATATGGAACAAATGTTCTGTCTCGAGCCAAGGTCCTTTAACGTTTTCACTTCCATATGTATTTAAATCTTGCTGAAATACACCACATCGGTAATTCATTCGTGTTTCGAACATTTGTTGAAATTTAATTCGTTATTGCAATTTGTTGCACATCTCCGCCACCCCTCACATAATAATGAATGCAATTTTTGAACCAAATTGAATCCTCCTCATCATCGTTGCATCGAATTCTAAACTCATTCTTGAATGGTTTTGTGTATTCGAACAAATGTTTACGTAACATTTCATATTTCTTTCTCTTCTTTTCTTTGCTTCCGGTTTGCTTGTTTGGCATTGCATCTCTTCATGGAGATATGTCTTTATATTCGGACCACACTTTTGTGATGCAAATTTGTCTTGTCTTGTTATTGTTGCTACTGCAGCTATTATTGTTGGTGTTTGTTGCTGTTGTTTTCTTTGAAGTGCAACATCTCTCACCATTATATTTTTCAAAACTCAAATTGAATTATTTCGAGCATTCTTTCTTCCGACTGCTGCAAATTTGCCATAGAGATATTCTAACAAAAGAGCTTTTGGACAATTGGATTGTAAAGAAGGAGGAGGAATAATTGGCCAAAAAGGCGAAATGTTTTTGGTATGGGGAAGGGGGAGTTTTAAGAAATAAAATGCAGTTGCATTCTAAGATATTTTTCGAAATTTAATGAAATTGTTTACAATTAAATTGGAGCCTAAAATTTCAGCAGCTACTTTAAGGTACTACTTGGAGAGAACCCGAACTCTTCCCAAATTCAACCCAGATAATTCTCTCGAAACTATTTGCTAATATTACAATGCTACTTCTTTACCTAAAATAATTTCCAGCAGTCTGCATTCTATTCTCCTTTAAGGACCTCCCTTTGACTTGAAATATTTCAATTCCGTTTCTGTGACCCTTATCAAATTTGTTGGTATAATCGAATGGTGTATTGACAATGAATTACAGCTGATGAATATTTATTTCTATTTTTTTTTTTTTTTTTGAAAGAACACAAAATTTGAATTTTGATTTGAAATAAAATTCGCCTCCTTCGTTAAGCAATGTCTAAAGCCTTCGAAAATAACTAGAACAGAATAACAAGAAAACTGTTCCCAAATTTTGAGTTTATTTCCAGATTCGATGTGGAACAGTGGTTCAAAAAGGAATATTTCGAGGTCCTTCACAGGCGTGGATTTATTTAAGGATATTTTTTCGAACACCAAAATAGGTGTGGGTTTATTAAAGAATATTTTTTTCGAGGTCCTTCACAGGTGTGGATTTATTAAAGAATATTTTTCAAGGGCCAACTGAGGCGTGGATTTATTAAAGAATATTTTTCAAGGGCCAACTGAGGCGTGGATTTATTAAAGAATATTTTTAAAGGGCCAACTGAGGCGTGGAGTTATTAAAGAATATTTTTCAAGGGCCAACTGAGGCGTGGATTTATTAAAGAATATTTTTAAAGGGCCAACTGAGGCGTGGATTTATTAAAGAATATTTTTAAAGGGCCAACTGAGGCGTGGATTTATTAAAGAATATTTTTATAGGTCCAACTGAGGCGTGGATTTATTAAAGAATATTTTTAAAGGGCCAACTGAGGCGTGGATTTATTAAAGAATATTTTTAAAGGGCCAACTGAGGCGTGGATTTATTAAAGAATATTTTTAAAGGGCCAACTGAGGCGTGGATTTATTAAAGAATATTTTTAAAGGGCCAACTGAGGCGTGGATTTATTAAAGAATATTTTTAAAGGGCCAACTGAGGCGTGGATTTATTAAAGAATATTTTTAAAGGGCCAACTGAGGCGTGGATTTATTAAAGAATATTTTTATAGGTCCTTCACAGGCGTGGATTTATTAAAGAATATTTTTTTATTACAGAATATTTTTTCGAGGTTCTTCACAGGCGTGGATTTATTAAAGAATATTTTTTCAAGGGTCCTTCACAGGCGTGGATTTATTAAAGAATATTTTTTCAAGGGTCCTTCACAGGCGTGGATTTATTAAAGAATATTTTTTCAAGGGTCCTTCACAGGCGTGGATTTATTAAAGAATATTTTTATAGGTCCTTCACAGGCGTGGATTTATTAAAGAATATTTTTATAGGTCCTTCACAGGCGTGGATTTATTAAAGAATATTTTTATAGGTCCTTCACAGGCGTGGATTTATTAAAGAATATTTTTTTATTACAGAATATTTTTTCGAGGTTCTTCACAGGCGTGGATTTATTAAAGAATATTTTTTCAAGGGTCCTTCACAGGCGTGGATTTATTAAAGAATATTTTTTCAAGGGTCCTTCACAGGCGTGGATTTATTAAAGAATATTTTTTCTAGGATCCTTCACAGGCGTGGATTTATTAACGAATATTTTTCAAGGGCCAACTGAGGCGTGGATTTATTAAAGAATATTTTTCAAGGGCCAACTGAGGCGTGGATTTATTAAAGAATATTTTTATAGGTCCAACAGGCGTGGATTTATTAAAGGGTGTGGATTTATTAGAGAATATTTTTTAGGTCCTTCACAGGCGCGGATTTTTTAGAGAATATTTTTTAGGTCCTTCAAAGGCGTGGATTTATTATAGAATATTTTTCAAGGGCCAACTGAGGCGTGGATTTATTAGAGAATATTTTTTAGGTCCTTCACAGGCGCGGATTTTTTAGAGAATATTTTTTAGGTCCTTCAAAGGCGTGGATTTATTATAGAATATTTTTATAGGTCCTTCAAAGGCGTGGATTTATTATAGAATATTTTTATAGGTCCTTCACAGGCGTGGATTTTTTAGAGAATATTTTGTTGGGTCCTTCACAGGCGTGGATTTTTTAGAGAATATTTTTAGGTCCTTCAAAGTCGTGGATTTTTAGAGAATATTTTTTTTAGGTACTTCAAAGGCGTGGATTTATTATAGATTAGTTTTATAGGTCCTTCAAAGTCGTGGATTTTTAGAGAATATTTTTTTTAGGTACTTCAAAGGCGTGGATTTATTATAGATTAGTTTTATAGGTCCTTCAAAGGCGCGAATTTTTTTAGAGAATATTTTTGCAGGAATTTTAACCACTGTGCAATGGATGTAAGCTTTACTGAGCTCTAGTTATTTTTTCATTATTCAATGTTTTGCCATTTTTTTATGTCCTTCACGGGCGTAGATTTTTTAGAGAATATTTTTGTAGGTCCTTCAAAGTCGTGGATTTATTATAGAATATTTTTATAGGTCCTTCACAGGCGTGGATTTTTTTAGAGAATATTTTGTTGGGTCCTTCACAGGCGTGGATTTTTTAGAGAATATTTTTAGGTCCTTCAAAGTCGTGGATTTTTAGAGAATATTTTTTTTAGGTACTTCAAAGGCGTGGATTTATTATATAATAGTTTTATAGGTCCTTCAAAGGCGCGAATTTTTTTAGAGAATATTTTTGCAGGAATTTTAACCACTGTGCAATGGATGTAAGCTTTACTGAGCTCTAGTTATTTTTTCATTATTCAATGTTTTGCCATTGTTGGCATTTTTTGGAATTTTGTTTAGACAACTCAAACACCAGAGTGTTAACAATATGCTTTAGATGCTGTACTTTTCTGCCGTCCCCCTTCTTCTCCTCCTCCCGGTAGTAAATCCTTTTAATATAGGCTCAGCTTTATGTCGTTTTTCATGTAAATTGCCGAAAAACCAATTGACGGATATACCAGTCGGACTTATAGTAGAGACTTCGACAGGATATATGGTAAACATTGCGACTTCTGTTAGACACACACAAACACAATAACCTTTCTCATCCTCCGATACACAAACAAAGCCATTTAAAGATGCTACCAAATATCTGCAACGGAAATAAATTCAATTTGTCTGCATTCATGTGGAAAATACATTTCATACCATGCCACCAAAGGACAGACATACACAGAGACACAAGCATACGCAAATGTATGTGTATTATTAGAGGAAGAAGGATTTTTAGTAGTAGTTCCGAGCAATTGTTGTCCGTGAGATGGGGGAGGGTGAGATAACAGTAGAAGATAGTTTAAGACTTATAATTTTCAAAAGGTCGGAATGACTTCTGCTTTTAATTGTTTTTATGCGAATCGCAACTCTTGCAAACTTTCAGATTTTTTGCAATTTTGTCTATACCTGTGGAGCTCTTTTTGTGGAACTTTCTCCCACTGTGCCTTAAACAACTTTCTATAGACCTTTAACCTGTTTGTTGGTATATGACTCAACACAGAATTGTATTGATATTTGGTTTGAAAATATTGGAGTTTGATGTTAACCAGAAAAGTTTCCTCAAAGCAGACCAGGGCCATTTCTATGAAAGGATTTTATTATTATTATTTAAAAAGGTGTTGAATAAATATTCTTTAATAAATCCACGCCTCAGAGTCCTCTGAATAAATATTCTTTAATAAATCCACGCCTCAGAGGACTCCTCTGAATAAATATTCTTTAATAAATCCACGCCTCAGAGGACTTTAATAAATCCACGCCTGTGAAGGACATTGAATAAATATTCTTTAATAAATCCACGCCTCAGAGTCCTCTGAATAAATATTCTTTAATAAATCCACGCCTCAGAGTCCTCTGAATAAATATTCTTTAATAAATCCACGCCTGTGAAGGACCTTGAATAAATATTCTTTAATAAATCCACGCCTGTGAAGGACCTTGAATAAATATTCTTTAATAAATCCACGCCTGTGAAGGACCTTGAATAAATATTCTTTAATAAATCCACGCCTCAGTTGGCCCTTGAAAAAATATTCTTTAATAAATCCACGCCTCAGTTGGACCTTGAAAAATATTCTTTAATAAATCCACGCCTCAGTTGGCCCTTGAAAAATATTCTTTAATAAATCCACGCCTCAGTTGGCCCTTGAAAAAATATTCTTTAATAAATCCACGCCTCAGTTGGCCCTTGAAAAAATATTCTTTAATAAATCCACGCCTCAGTTGGCCCTTGAAAAAATATTCTTTAATAAATCCACGCCTCAGTTGGCCCTTGAAAAAATATTCTTTAATAAATCCACGCCTGTTGGCCCTTGAAAAATATTCTTTAATAAATCCACGCCTCAGTTGGCCCTTGAAAAATATTCTTTAATAAATCCACGCCTCAGTTGGCCCTTGAAAAATATTCTTTAATAAATCCACGCCTCAGTTGGCCCTTGAAAAATATTCTTTAATAAATCCACGCCTCAGTTGGCCCTTGAAAAATATTCTTTAATAAATCCACGCCTGTGAAGGACATTTGAAAAATATTCTTTAATAAATCAGTTGGCCCTTGAAAAATATTCTTTAATAAATCCACGCCTCAGTTGGCCCTTGAAAAAATATTCTTTAATAAATCCACGCCTCAGTTGGCCCTTGAAAAATATTCTTTAATAAATCCACGCCTCAGTTGGCCCTTGAAAAATATTCTTTAATAAATCCACGCCTGTTGGCCCTTGAAAAATATTCTTTAATAAATCCACGCCTCAGTTGGCCCTTGAAAAATATTCTTTAATAAATCCACGCCTCAGTTGGCCCTTGAAAAATATTCTTTAATAAATCCACGCCTCAGTTGGCCCTTGAAAAATATTCTTTAATAAATCCACGCCTCAGTTGGCCCTTGAAAAATATTCTTTAATAAATCCACGCCTCAGTTGGCCCTTGAAAAATATTCTTTAATAAATCCACGCCTGTTTTGGACCCTTGAAAAAATATTCTTTAATAAATCCACGCCTGTTTTGGACCCTTGAAAAAATATTCTTTAATAAATCCACGCCTGTTTTGGACCCTTGAAAAAATATTCTTTAATAAATCCACGCCTGTTGGACCTTGAAAAATATTCTTTAATAAATCCACGCCTCAGTTGGCCATTGAAAAATATTCTTTAATAAATCCACGCCTCAGTTGGCCCTTGAAAAATATTCTTTAATAAATCCACGCCTCAGTTGGACATTGAAAAATATTCTTTAATAAATCCACGCCTCAGTTGGCCCTTGAAAAATATTCTTTAATAAATCCACGCCTGTTTTGGACCCTTGAAAAAATATTCTTTAATAAATCCACGCCTGTGAAGGACCTTGAAAAAATATTCTTTAATAAATCCACGCCTGTGAAGGACCTTGAAAAAATATTCTTTAATAAATCCACGCCTGTGAAGGACCTTGAAAAAATATTCTTTAATAAATCCACGCCTGTGAAGGACCTTGAAAAAATATTTTTTTTAAAAAATCCACGCCTGTGAAGGACCTTGAAAAAATATTCTTTAATAAATCCACGCCTGTGAAGGACCTTGAAAAAATATTCTTTAATAAATCCACGCCTGTTTTGGACCCTTGACAAAATAATTTTTTCAAGGGTCCAAAACACGCCTGTTTTGGACCATTGAAAAAATATTCTTTAATAAATCCACGCCTTTTTTGGACCCTTGAAAAAATAATCCACGCCTGTTTTGGACCCTTGAAAAAATATTCTTTAATAAATCCACGCCTTTTTTGGACCCTTGAAAAAATAATCCACGCCTGTGAAGGACCTTGAAAAAATATTCTTTAATAAATCCACCCCTGTGAAGGACCTTGAAAAAATGTTCTTTAATAAATCCACGTCTATACTGGGTGGTTGGTCCCTGACAAAATTGATTCAAAAACTTATTGGCATCTCTATTTTGAATATCCCAAAAAAACATTTTGTAATACTGCTTTCATTTTCAAAAATTGAATAAAGGAATATTGAATTCTTGAACAAATTTTACTTGGATAAGTTTCGGTTTTATGTTTTGTTGTTGTTTTTTTATTATGGTTTTTGTTTGGTTTGAAAACTTGTCACCAAACTTTGGATTCATAATCAGATGTGTTTTTAACACTTTCCGGAAGGTGTATGCTTTGTTTTGTTTGTATGCCAAAGTTTTCCATTCAAATACATTGATAGCTATCGATGTGACCTATGAAGGTATGTGTGTGTTCGCACCTCAACACAACATCGACAGACATACATCCCTCTTACATAGGTCAGCTGCCAGAGGTAGCCTTTAACTTTGTTTTGTTATCATTAATTCAATATCATCAAATCGACTAGCCAGCCCAGCCAGCCATGGAGTTAGTCAGGATTCCATTTTTGCATAGTTCTTCGAATATTCAACAAGACCCCATTGATTGGAAAAGACAATCTTGAAAAGTTTGTGTTTTGTATTTTTCGTTCAGGTGTTAAAGGGGTGGAAGGAATACCATCAAACAAAGCTGTTGATGCTATTCCTCCTCCTCCTACTCCAACCAATTTACATATTTTTCATTTTTGTTTGAATACCACCAAGAGTTTTGGTCAACATGTTCGAAGTTGATTAAAAAACAACAACAAAATATTGCATGTATTATGGATTTTGAATATTTCCTGAAGGTATCGAATGTAATGTGTGTCCTCTTAGATATTGAAAGAGGAAAAAGGAGTACCAAATCTACGTTTTCCTTTTAAAAATTAAAAAAAAATATGAAAAGAAGAAGACTATAAGAGTATAGAGCCTACAGAGCAAAATCGACGAGACGAAATTGGAAAGAACCAATCTCTACGTCTAAGGCCACTTCCTGCCTTAAATCGCGTCCCTAACGCACGTGTTTCACAGTTTGTAGTCAGATTTTTAGTCAACACAACGGTGATTCATGTGACTCCTCCAACTCAAGGCGAATTTTAAAGAGGTGGAGGAAAGTTTTTCCTTACTTACTTACATAGCTGGCTTGTTACAGAACGGTTGTTCCATAAGCCGAGTTCAAAAAGATTTCCAAGCGCGTCGGTCGTTTGCGCAAATCCATCAATTTGGAAGACCACGTTCCAAGATGTTTTGCCACATTTCTTTAAAATTTGCTCGAAAATTTGTTTTTGAAAATCCAATTTCCTGTTTTGCTTGGGCTCATGCCCGTACATACATGATTTGTCACCTGCCACGATCTTGGAAACGTTTGTCTCTAACTCATGGTATGTCACATTACGATCTTACATCATCATATCTGATACCATCATCATATCAAAATCTGTGACACAACTTTCGTTATTAGACGACCTTCGCTTTGAGCGATTCGTTCCATTAAGAACATTCGAAAAGGAAAATGACCTAGAAATTAAGATTCATAAGCTACACCAGGATAAAGGGAGATTGTTACAGCTCGCGGAAATATTCATCATTTTCCAATCCTGGCCAACCCTATTTCTATAAAAGGCGTGGCTTTTTAAGTACCAAAAGGCGTCGGTTTTTGAAGAATATTTTTAGAGGCATACCAAAGGCGTCGATTTTTGAAGAATATTTTTTAGAGGTCTACCAAAGTCGTGGAGTTTAAAAAAAAAATATTTTTTCGAGGACTACCAAAAGGTGTAGATTTTTAAAGAAAATTTATATGGTGACGTGGGGGATGATAGATACCAAGAAGGGCTCTGATTGGCTTTAACATGGCTAAGCCCAGGCTTATCTAGGTCCTTCTGTCATCTCAATTGTGGACACTGAGCTTCGCGCGGTGTCACCTGGGTTAAGTACTTTCATCATCCGTTGAAATAGTGAGTTGATAAGTGCCGCGAGCTCACCCGTAATAACTATAAGTAAAAAGAAAACCAAACCATCAACCCAAGATGAGCAGACCAAAGACATATTTTACGAGCGCCTAGAAACAGCATATGACCGCTACCCTGGCCATGACATTAAAATTCTACTAGGAGATTTTAATGCAAAAATCGGAAGGGAAAATATTTTTGGCCCCACCATCCGACAACGACATGAGGTTGTTTGACTTCGCGCCAGCAAAAAACATGGTAGTTAGCAGCACCAGATTCAAGCATCTCGATATACACAAGGCCACCTGGATTTCTCCTGTACAAGCAACAAGAAATCAAATTGACCATGTTGTGATAGACGGAAGGCATTCGTCCAATGTTTTGGACGTTCGATCGATCCGGGGAGCAAATATAGATTCGGACCACTACCTTGTAGCAGCCAAGGTTCGCACTCGTCTTAATGCAACAGCAAAGGTGCGATCTAATACAACACGGGAACTTGACGTCGAAAAGCTGCAAACCCAAGAGGTAGCAAAAGCCTACTCCGCTCAACTTACCCACCTGCTTGACGAAAGCACTCCTTGTCCCGATAATAATATAGAATCACAATGTCAAAGAATTGCTCGCTCCCTACAAAATTTATCGGGAGAAAAGGAGAGAGGAGAAAAAAAGAAGGAACAGCAAGAAAAACATGTGTTTGAGCAAATCGAGATGTACCGGAGTCAGAATGAAGTCCGGAAATTTTACCAATGAGTAAAACACCAGGCGCATACTCCTGCAGAGATGAAGGAGGAAACCTGGTGACCGATACAGACAACATGTTGAGGATGTGGAAGGAGCATTTTAAAAAGCTTTTGGTATCAAATAGTGGCGGTGAAGAAGAAACCTGAACCAATAAGAGATGACGGTATAGAGTGTATTCCACCTATCCAAGATGAGGTCCGAGTAGCAATTTAATCAGCTGAAGAACAATAAAGCAGCAGGTGTCGATGGATTACCAGCCGAACTATTCAAGACCGGTGGTCAGGAGCAAGCGCCAGCTGATTAGTACAATTTGGAACTTAGATTGGAACTTCAGAATTCTGTGTCCCGTGCACAAAGACGAAGATGAACTCTCCTTCCCATTGCATATAAAGTGCTATCCATCGTGCTGCGTGAACAACTGTCAATTGTCCAATTGTCAATGACATTATTTGACCATACCAATGTGGCTTCAGGCCTGGCAAATCCACCATTGACCAGATTTTTATGTGACATCTCGTGTGACCTGCTTAACATCCTGCTGGAAAAGGTCATACGAGAGGCAAAGGTGAACAGAAATGGCACTCTGTACACCAAACAACAGATGTTACTCGCCTACGCCGATGACATCGATATAATGGGTTGAACATTGCGAGCGGTAACAGCCACCTTTGAACAAATTGAGAAGGAGTCTGCCAAAGTGGATCTGGCAGTAAACGGCGAGAAGACCAAGCTGATGGTATCAACGCACAAGACGTCCAGTAGACCTGGACCCACTGTGGAACTTGAAAACTACTGCTTCGTGGTAGTCAACGATTTTATATACCTTGGTACCGCCATAAAAAACTAATGACATAATTTTTGAAATTAGGCCTAAGAGAACTTTGATATTTTTTTTTTTATCATCTTAAAATTGTTCTGTATATTTTTATGTCATAAGCCACTATACTTTAAAAGAAGTCAAGTCAAGAAGAACTATGGTTAGTGTTCTGCTTTATTTAACGGCGTTGAGATGACAGATCCGGAAATTTATAGAACATCCCGGGACGCAGAAAGAAGTATTGTGGTGTATACATGACTAGGGACCAGACCAATTTACATTAAATGATGTTGCAAATGTCACAATAATAGTTCCCGAATGCTAGTTTTTCTAGAAAGGTAAATCGTACATGCCAATATTACTTTGTGGGGTCAGTATATACGACTCTTTAGTTATTGGTGTTCAAAAGCATTTGGTATATTTGGTATGCCGTGTGAAAGAACAAAAGTTTTAATGTTGTTAATCACGCCAAGCTGTTCGGGGAACTACCCTCCATCCATTTTGGATTGTTAACTATATGTGTGGTCGCCTAAAATCCGAAGATTGACAGATGAAGTTCCCTAGTACACACCCACTAATCTTGCTGACCTAGCAGAGTTTTTCCGTGCGAGGAATAAGAACATTTCAGTCAGGAAATCGACGACTACTAATGTGCAGTTCGATAGGTCTGTAATTCAAACCACAGATATATTTCGATATTAATTTATAGAATGTTAACAGGAAACAAACAGAAAACGTGTTTTTATTCTTGATTTTTCAATATTTCAATTCTATCCGACGTACCATTTTTGACAAAGCCAAAACATATATCACTTCTTATTTTAAGTGCTTCATTACTCTGACCAATGAATTTTCCAAACATTTATTTACTCGTCCATAATTAATATAACCTATAACATCCTTCCCCTCGCACAATGGTTTCTATCTCTCCTTCTAATTACACTATTCGACAGCATTTGTATAAATCTCTGACATTTATTTACATTTCTTTCTTTCAAATGCATTATTCAATATTACAAAATATTGATGAAATCGAATATTACACAGTTGCTGTGATATCTCCTTCCTCTGACCAGGCAGATATTGCTAATGGCCAATTTGTACTTTAGACAAGACTCGACAGAGGCAGCACAGGACAAAATATTGCAATTTGCAACTACTCATAGCCTTCGATTTGTCTTCATTGCTGTTCAAAGACAATAAACAGGAATCATTTGTAAAATAATGCCACTGACGATTTCGACACAGAAAGTATCTACATTTCACAAATTTAATGATGATGACGTTGGCGGTAATGATACGACTACTGCTGCTTGCTGCATTTTGGAGGGTGGGAAGGCAGTGCACATTTTGTATTGATAGGTTTCGATAAAGTTGGTGGGTACACGGAGAAAAACAAATAATTCGATTATATATTTGGTTGGGCCTGGAAAAATATTCTATAATAAGTCCCCGCCTTGTATGGACACTAGAAATATATTCTTTAATAAGTCCCCGCCTTGTATGGACCCTAGAAAAATATTCTTTAATGAATCCCCGTCTTGTATGGATCCTAGAAAAATATTCTTTAATAAATCCACGCCTCAGTTGGCCCTTGAAAAATATTCTTTAATAAATCCACGCCTCAGTTGGCCCTAGAAAAATATTCTTTAATAAATCCCCGCCTTGTATGGACCCTAGAAAAATTTTCTTTAATAAATCCCCGCCTTGTATGGACCCTAGGGCCTGAGAAGGCCCTAGAAAAAATATTCTTTAATAAATCCACGCCTGAGAAGGCCCTAGAAAAAATATTCTTTTATAAATCCACGCCTGTGAAGGCTCTAGAAAAAATATTATTTAATAAATTCACGACTGTGAAGGACCTAGAAAAAATATTCTTCAATAAATCCACGCCTGAGAAGGCCCTAGAAAAAATATTCTTTAATAAATCCACGCCTGTGAAGGCCCTAGAAAAAATATTCTTTAATAAATCCACGCCTGTGAAGGCCCTAGAAAAAATATTCTTTTATAAATCCACGCGTGTGTCAAGGCCCTAGAAAAAATATTCTTTAATAAATCCACGCCTGTGAAGGCCCTAGAAAAAATATTCTTCAATAAATCCACGCCTGTGAAGGCCCTAGAAAAAATATTCTTTAATAAATCCACGCCTGTGAAGGCCCTAGAAAAAATATTCTTTAATAAATCCACGCCTGGGAAGGCCCTAGAAAAAATATTCTTTAATAAATCCACGCCTGTGAAGGCCCTAGAAAAAATATTCTTTAATAAATCCACGACTCAGTTGGCCCTTGAAAAATATTCTTTAATAAATCCAAGCCTCAGTTGGCCCTTGAAAAATATTCATTAATAAATCCCCGCCTATTTATTTATTTATTTTCTCAGTGTATCAATTAGAAGGCGGCTCAAAACTTTTGCCAACTGTTTAGGATTTCCCGCTCCTGCCGTTTGGTCCTTGCATCTAAAGTTTTGAAAGGAAACAATGTTGAATGTTGGTCCTTTTGTGTTGGTACTATTTGGTCTAATAATGTTGTGCATATTTTTTTCTATTTGCAGCTTCATCTCCCTCTCCTCTTCCTCCTGTTGCCATAGTTGGCATCCCAGCAGCATCGATTTGTTTACAACAACCTTCTCTGCTTCTTCGTCCACCTAATTGATATTGGATGGTTTTTTGTTTTGCACAAATATTAAATTTCATAATATTTTATAATTGTTTACAATACTTGAGAGCGAGCAGAACATTATCGACAACAACAACAACAGCAGCAACAACATTAACAATGAAAACAAAAAAGGTTTGCCAATTTGCCTTTGGGCTAAATGGCCAAAAGGCAAGCCAACCAGGCAGCATCAAGCAAAAGGACATTTTTGTTGCCTTTGTTGTTGCTGTGTGTGTGTTCGTCGTCGTCCTCGTGTAATGCAATATGACACTTTTGCAAAGTGGATTGTTTGTTCGAAAAAGGAAAATATAATTATTATTGTTGTTGTTACTGCTACTGTTTCCTTTTTTGCCCTCAATCTCGAATTTTAATTTTATTTTCGATAATTTTGCCAAGGGATGAAAAATCTTTTTCTTTCATTTTTTGTCAAAGGGACGTTTTCCCCACTAGTCGGACAGGCAAATAAAAATCTGAATAATATTTCCCTTTTTAATGAGATTTGGCAACAATATTATTTTATGTTATTGATTTTTATTGTTTTTGAAGGGTACCATAATTTGTCCCTTTTAGTCCTTGATAGATCATTAAAGTAATTTGCATACATATTTATTTATAATAAGGGTCATTATGGCATTTAATGGACTTGGAATACTGAATAAATTACCAATCGTGGAATATTAAAAAAATTATTAAAGAATATTTTTCTAGGGCCAACTGAGGCGTGGATTTATTAAAGAATATTTTTCAAGGGCCAACTGAGGCGTGTATTTATTAAAGAATATTTTTCAAGGGCCAACTGAGGCGTGGATTTATTAAAGAATATTTTTCAAGGGCCAACTGAGGCGTGGATTTATTAAAGATTAATTTTTCGAGGTTCTTCACAGGCGTGGATTTATTAAAGATTCATTTTTCGAGGTCCTTCACAGGCGTGGATTTATTAAAGATTAATTTTTCGAGGTCCTTCACAGGCGTGGATTTATTAAAGATTAATTTTTCCAGGTCCTTCACAGGCGTGGATATATTAAAGATTAATTTTTCCACGTCCTTCACAGGCGTGGATTTATTAAAGAATATTTTTTCGAACACCAAAACAGGCGTGGATTTATTAAAGATTATTTTTCAAGGGCCAACTGAGGCGTGGATTTATTAAAGATTATTTTTCAAGGGCCAACTGAGGCGTGGATTTATTAAAGAATAATTTTTCAAGGTCCAACTGAGGCGTGGATTTATTAAAGAATAATTTTCAAGGTCCAACTGAGGCGTGGATTTATTAAAGAATAATTTTCAAGGGCCAACTGAGGCGTGGATTTATTAAATAATATTTTTCAATGGGCCAACTGAGGCGTGGATTTATTAAAGATTATTTTTCAAGGGCCAACTGAGGCGTGGATTTATTAAAGATTATTTTTTCGAGGTCCTTCACAGGCGTGGATTTATTAAAGATTATTTTTTCGAGGTCCTTCACAGGCGTGGATTTATTAAAGATTAATTTTTCGAGGTCCTTCACAGGCGTGGATTTATTAAAGATTAATTTTTCGAGGTCCTTCACAGGCGTGGATTTATTAAAGATAAATTTTTCGAGGTACTTCACAGGCGTGGATTTATTAAAGATTATTTTTCGAGGTCCAACTGAGGCGTGGATTTATTAAAGAATATTTTTCAAGGGCCAACTGAGGCGTGGATTTATTAAAGAATATTTTTCAAGGGCCAACTGAGGCGTGGAGTTATTAAAGAATATTTTTTCGAACACCAAAACAGGCGTGGATTTATTAAAGAATATTTTTTCGAACACCAAAACAGGCGTGGATTTTTTAAAGAATATTTTTTCGAACACCAAAACAGGCGTGAATTTATTAACGAATATTTTTTCGAACACCAAAACAGGCGTGGATTTATTAAAGAATATTTTTTCGAACACCAAAACAGGCGTGAATTTATTAAAGAATATTTTTCGAGGGCCAACTGAGGCGTGGATTTATTAAAGAATATTTTTCAAGGGCCAACTGAGGCGTGAATTTATTAAAGAATATTTTTTCGAACACCAAAACAGGCGTGGATTTATTAAAGAATATTTTTTCGAACACCAAAACAGGCGAAGCCCTCCAAAACATTCTAGTTTTTTTTTTTTTTGGTTCGTGTATCCGTTTTCAGCGAATCCGAACCTCCTCGAATTGTTTAACAGAAAGTTAAACATTAATTATAATTCTCAGCTGATTTTCGCCGAATAATATAACAAATGAAAAAATAATGAGACACCGACAAAAAGCAGATCGTTGGCAAAAGTTTCATATGAAATGTAAAAGTTTGAAATTTCAACACCCCCTACTACAACATGGAGCGCTCTCTCTAAACGGAAAATTAAAACTGTTGGAAACTGTGCGATGAAAGCAAAACCTAGTACAACAACAAACAAAATGCCGGCGTTAACATTATGAAATCAAATGAAAAGTTGTTTTTAGAAGCTGGAAAAAACTGTTATGTAATTTGATGCCAATGTTGTGTTAAACTTTGTCCATGACATCAGCAACAACATGGAGAACAGAATAGCGACGCTCAAAAAAAAAATCAGCGTGTCCATGGAAAGGAAATACGACTAATGGTCAGTTTTTTTTAATTTTTCTACTAGGCACATATGAAGTTCTGGAAACCTTAAACGTCAAGTTCACTTTTTGGTGAGATTCGAGCATTCAACCACCATTTACCCCTTCCATGTAGTCATCCTCCCAGGAGATTTGAGATTTTTAGATGGTCAACAACAATACCAGATAACACTAATGTTCCACAGTTGATTGTAATTTTCATTAAACTTAACATTCCTGCCCTTCTATGGTAAGCCTGTTGCAGACAGGTAATTCCTTAGAGACTAAGTTCTAAAAAAATATAATGAAAAATAATCTTACAAACTATTTCCCTCCTCTTCTCTCTCTCTCTAAAAATATCAAAGAAAATTGACCGGAGCGGAAATTTTACACCTTTTTTGAAATACAAAAAAATATATCCAACAATTTTCTGAATTGCATTGTAATTACTTGTGCTCGGGTTGCTGGGAAAACTTGTAGCTTGTTGTTGTACTTCTTCTTATTCGATATGAATTTTTATACCAAAATCCAGACATCCAGCTACTACCGGCAACAAATAATTGCAATTAGTTTAATTGAAATGTAGATATATTTTTTGGTATTCTATGTTCAGGTTCGCCTTCTTTTCTTCTTTTCCATTGATTCGCAATTATCAATTGCAGGAAAAGTTGTGTGTAAACATGTTTTGAATGACCAATCACAAATATTTGCAATGGATGGGAAATAGTGTAAATATTATTGTAGGAGGAGGTGTGATTGAAGAAACATAATTTGAAACTTAGAAGGCAGTTATCAATGTGGCTTTAGACCTGACAAATCCACCATTGACCAGATTTTCACACTGCACCAAATCCTAGAAAAGACCAACGAAAAACACATCGACATATTCCACATATTGGTCGACTATAAAGTCGCATTCGACAGCCCTATCCGTTCCGAGGTGTTTAAATAAATACGGCTATGCAGGATAATTTTAACTTGCACAATATTAGCAGTTAAAGTCGGAAAAGACCTATCGGAGCCCTTTAATACCGAACGAGGATTCAGACAAAGTGACAGTTTGTCGTGTGATCTGCACAACATCCAGATGGAAAAGGTCATACGAGAGGCAAAGGTGAACAGAAATGGCACTCTGTACACCAAACACATGTAACTCGCCAACGTCGATGACATCGATATAATGGGTCGAACATTGCGAGCGATAACATCCACCTTTGAACAATTTGAGGAGTCTGACAAACTGGATCTGGCAGTAAATGGCGAGAAGACCAAACTGGTGGTATAAACGCCCAAGACGTCCAGTATACTTGGACCAACTGTGGAACTTGAGGTAGGGAACGATTTTATATACCTTAGTAGCGCCATGAATAACACTAATGACATCAATTTTGAAATTCGAAAATTCCATTTAAAAACAAGGTCAACTCATACTCTGATACTACCCGTGCTGGCGTATGGATCAGAATCATGGGTACTTGCGCAAGCAGATGAGGCAACTCATGGAGTGTTTGAGAGAAAATTATTCGAAAGATCTATGAGCCGATCTGCATTAACGGTGAATATCGCCGTCGAATGAATCATGATTTGTATCATATATTCTCGAATATTGGCACTGCAGCGACTACGTTGGCTAGGAACAAATGTTCTGTCACAAGCCATTCAAGTAAGTTGGCCTTCCGTTGGTTTTTTATGATAACTTTTCAAATTTTTCTAATTTTTGTCTAATATGTATGGATAGGATATTTAAGGATAAGTTTATGGACCTATAAGGTGTGGACTTTTAAAGAAATGTTTCAGAGGCGTAGATTTTTAAAGAAAAGTTTGAGAATAATTTAAAACCAGTGAGCGGAGTAGTATAGTCGGACGAGGCCGACCATACGATACCCTACATAACTACGACGGAGTTCTAACATTCTAAAGTACTTTATTCCGAGCCTGGGAAATATTACGTGACATTTGCACCATCTTGCCCCATTAGAGGTCAATAGCACATCTTCCATACACTGACATATTTTCCGAATATTACTAAAATTCAATACAGCCCTTCTTATTACTTGTCCAGATTGACTTCTGCGTGGGTTGTATGGTGATGATCTGCTTATAACTGTGGCCTATATATCGATTCGAAAAATTGCAAAAAAATTAAGTTTTCGGTCCACTTCATCCCAAAATTATTATCTGATCATCACCGAAAATTACTAGCGCTGTCCTTGACCATAACTGGAACCCCATGGAAAATGTCAAATCGATCAGCGTTATATTTCCGCCCTCCAGTGTGGGTTATTATATAATATCTGAGCACGTAAGCACCTGTAACTATTTAAGTGTAACTCCCACATCCGAGAACATACGACAATATACCATCAACTTCTCGGGTCTATGTCCTTTAGGAGTAAATATATACGCCATAGAATCCAAATTTTGTCATTTTTCACACAAAAGTCAGGGTCCATTTGACCCGCTAAATATTGACCGATCTTTATCAAAACAGGCATGACTTTTCTTTGGCCCGATCCCCTTTTCCATGTAAAATTTCACGATGTTCGAGCGATAATTGCGGTCACTGGAGCGACCACAAAAACCAAAAAAAAAAAAATATTTGGTCCATTTCATCCCCTAATTATTAACCAATCTTTACCAAAAACAATAGGGGTCTTCATTGGGCAGAACCCACCCTACACACAAATTTTCATGAAGATTGGTCCATAACTGTGGCCTGTATTGTGTTTACAAATTATAATGGACAGACGGACGGACACACATGTCTAGATCGACTCAGCTAGTCGAGATATGACGATCGGTAAAATGTTCACATTCGAACCAAAAAGAACGATTATTCCAGTTCGTTCTTTAAATGAACAAAAAATATAGACTTTATAAGAATCGGTGAATCGAACTGTACAACTCTAGCTATTATAGAAGTAACTTCACTTCGGAGACCAGTGGTCCGATGTGTTCATCCCGACAATATAAACAAGTAAAAACGTCGATAAGTTCACTCCACCATGATTTGCCTTTATATATATCGCGTCTGTGCCATAGTAAATTTTTGATAGGAAAATTTGACATGCAATTAGAAAGATATTATTCCCAATTGTGGTAAAAGACCCATAATCCCTAAAATACCGAATAATGAATAGTATCGTTAAACTGAGGCTATCGTAAGAGTTGAACCATTGTTGATAATTTTTTTATTTGAATTAAAAATACCAAATTGCACTCAATTCAATTGAAAATCGTACTCTCCAAAGTACCGAAATTTGGGAGGTGCCGTTCTGAACACTTTCTCCCTGCAGTATTTCGAGATTTTCGGGTCATAATTGTGGACTCTAGAGCGACCAGAAAACAGCCAAAAATATGTTTTTGGGATATTGGATCTCTTAAATATTTACCGATCATAAACAATAGTGGTCTTCCATGACTCGAATCGAACCTACATGCAAAATTTCGTGAAGATTGGTCCATAACTCTCACCTCTACTGTGTTTAATAATTATAACGGACAGACGGACGGACATACGAACATGTCAAGATCGTTATATATATTATATATCAGATTATATTCTGATCAATAATGTATATATTTATTTTTTAGGGTCCCGATGAATTTAATATACACTCTACGTTATGAAGGAGGGTATAAGAAGATGAAACAGGAAAGGTATGGAGAAAATATTTCGTTTTTTTTTAAGAGAGGTTTGAGCTTCGGTTTGATAATTCTATAGTCTTTTATATGTAATGAAGTGCAAGCAATTTGGAATATTACGATCGGAGACACATTTCATAGATTTTTCAATGAATCTCGAAAACGTATAATCCGATCTCCATAAGTTTTTATGGAACTATTATAGAAAGAACTTGTCCTTATGCGAGGGATATAAAAAAATGTTTGAGGGGAAATTTTTTTCAATTTTTCTAACCCCCACTATAGTATGGAGATGATGTTAAGATGATTTTCCGTTTGTAACTCATCGAAGTAATCCTTTCCGACAGGCAAATGGGCATATGTATATCATCATAAAATTTAGATATGGGAAATTACAAAAATCTTTTAAATTCCTTGAAGCTGATGTTTGCAAGGTTATAACTCGCGAAATATGAACGTATTGCACATAATTCAAATTCATTTCTATAAAATGAAGTGTTCTTGTCAGAATCTTAAAATATTGGTAATAAATAATAAGTTTGGTGGAAGCTGTGATGGTGGTAATGTAAAAAAAATGGGTGAAAATGTGTTGAAGCCAACGAGTTTTTTTTTGTGTTCGTTCCTGATTTGTGGCTAAACTACACAACGCACGCACATGTGATCAGTGACTAAGTTGCAGAATACCCCATGGACAATATGATTCTAATGTATGATTTTTCGATATAATCACTGCATCCACCCAAAAAGGATGCTGACATTTTGAAGCCGGATTTTCGGTGTTTTTTGAATTTTTCTTATAATTAGGATGCGCATCCAGATAATGGACTAAACTAATTATAGGATTGTAGAACTCGTGATTTTGCTTCGTTTAGTGTATATGTATCATGAATGTGCTCACCGTAGCTTCTTTGTAATTGGGTTCCAAAGACGAAAATTTGGTGCGTAAATTTTTATAAAAAACATATTTTTTGAGTCTAAAATTAAGAAAGTCCATTCAAATTCCGTGGAACCCCGCGTGATTTTAGTTTTTTTACGTGCCGGATCTAATGAGCCCATCCATGTTCAATTCGCGTATATAATCGCGTTTTTCTTCGAATTGATTTTACATACATTCATCATTGTGTTATCATATTCGCAAATCTGTGTGAAAATAGGTCAAAAATATATCGATACGCGAATAATATGCGTATTTTATCCAAAATCGATTGTGGAGGCACATCCGCGGTTCTTAACCGATCCTTTTAAAATAGGTGTCTTTTTGTGTATTTTCATAGGAGATTACTGAAATCGGATGCACATACAAATCGTATGCACGTTGCGTGATTTTTAGCCATTTTTAGGGGTTTTGCATAGTAAAGTGCATCGAGAGGCACACTTTGACCGCTAAATTAAACATCGAAAAATTCATAATTATTGAAAGACATGGATTCGGTTTATACGAAAACCGCATGCGCATCAACTGATTACAACTAATACGCAAATTGTATGCTTTTAAATGTTGGTAATTTTATGTATTGTAACTGCAATATATTTAGTCATTTTTACAGTCGAAACTGTTATCAGATGAATATACCGATATTTAACAGTCATCTAAAAGAATTTGAAGAAAAAAGCGTCGCATATTTTAGAAGATTAAGGCAAAACCGTATTCCCTTAACCATACTAAAAAAATCGGAAATTCAAAAAACCATTTCGATTTAATTAAAAAATTAATTTATTTTATTTTCAGATATCTTCATGCTTCTATTTGTTTTTCGCGACTATTAAACCGTATTTCAATTTCAATGATTTGACTAGTATGCAAAGAAAACAAATGTGTTTAACCCTTTGTGAAGAAATTCGCGAATTACAACGATAGGAATTTATTTAATTTGTATTTGAAATACAAGATTTAAAACCGCTATAACTTTTGTGCGCAGCATCCGTATTTGTGAACGCGAACATATTTCGAATCAGCATATTTTTCTTAACCTATGTACCAAAATCATGAATGTGCTCGCAGAAAAAATTTTCAAATTTTTTTTATGGAATTTTAAAAGAATTTTGTAATTTCCCATATACATAAGTTTAAAAATTTACTTCAAATATATCAAACCTAAATATGTCATTGGAACCAAACATTCAGAATTGCTTTATTAATTCAGAATTGAATTAATAATGTAATATTTCATAATGTATCTAAAAATAAAATTTAATAAAAATAGACTTAGACCTCAAAATATTTTCTACATTTCCAAATCTACAAAAAAGAAATGTATTTTCCTGGTTAGTGAAGTCATCAGCTTGGAATAGACACTGCAACTTCGTGGAGTGATACGGAAACATGCTTTCTATAGCCCCATGTGAAGTGAAAACCGCTTACAGAATAGCAATTCCCATAATGAGACGTAGGGGCAGAGAGAGAAGATACAGAGAAATTTCGTCGAGATCGCAGCAAATCGATGAAATCCGCTTTTTTATAAATGGACAAGTGACAACAGTGGGATTTGAACCGGCAATGCTTCAACACACATCGATAACACACAACATACGCCATCCGCTTAGCCTATTCGACCACAGAGTACTGTCGTTAACAGCGAACGAAAAAACAAGCACTAACATGGATACTGGTGTTAAAGAGGAGGGGTAGAAGAAGAAGCATTACTGTTTTAGTGGCGGAATATATAACAGAGCTGGTATAGCTGATAATAGAATTTTGTTCTGTTAATTAACAGTTTGGACTGTACAAACAAACAACGACAAACACGTGTTTATGTGAATGGCTGGATGACTAATCAATCCATCACATTTCTATTTTGTGTTGTTTTGGGAATTGAATATTTTTCTAACAGACGCCGCTTAGCATGCTTTGAATTTTTAATGGAATATGTTGTCGTGTGTGGGGGTTTTCCTAACAATTTCGATTTGTAAAATATCAAAAAATACTATATCATTTCAATAAATTATGATTTTATTGGCTAATTTATTTTATTACTTTTTTGGAAATTTTGAAATGTTTTGTTTTTCAAATTGAATTTATTTTTTAAATAATTTTTTTAAAATATTAATATTCTAGGTGAGTTTTGTTTTTATTTTTTACTGTCTATTAATAAATATTTAAAATGTCAATTCAAATAAGAAATGGGCTCTTTGATTGTTTTGACAGTTCTAAGAAATTAAACTCATATTAAAAATAATATTTCAATATCCAAAAAATTCATTTAGGAAAAAAATATTTAAAAAAATCCACGCCTTGGGAAAAAATATTTATAAAAAATCCACGCCTTGGGAAAAAATATTTATAAAAAATCCACGCCTTGGGAAAAAATATTTATAAAAAATCCACGCCTTGGGAAAAAATATTTATAAAAAATCCACGCCTTGGGAAAAAATATTTATAAAAAATCCACGCCTTGGGAAAAAATATTTATAAAAAATCCACGCCTTGGGAAAAAATATTTATAAAAAATCCACGCCTTGGGAAAAAATATTTATAAAAAATCCACGCCTTGGGAAAAAATATTTATAAAAAATCCACGCCTTGAAAAAATATTTATAAAAAATCCACGCCTTGAAAAAATATTTATAAAAAATCCACGCCTTGGGAAAAAATATTTATAAAAAATCCACGCCTTGGGAAAAAATATTTATAAAAAATCCACGCCTTGGGAAAAAATATTTATAAAAAATCCACGCCTTGGGAAAAAATATTTATAAAAAATCCACGCCTTGGGAAAAAATATTTATAAAAAATCCACGCCTTGGGAAAAAATATTTATAAAAAATCCACGCCTTGGGAAAAAATATTTATAAAAAATCCACGCCTTGGGAAAAAATATTTATAAAAAATCCACGCCTTGGGAAAAAATATTTATAAAAAATCCACGCCTTGGGAAAAAATATTTATAAAAAATCCACGCCTTGGGAAAAAATATTTATAAAAAATCCACGCCTTGGGAAAAAATATTTATAAAAAATCCACGCCTTGGGAAAAAATATTTATAAAAAATCCACGCCTTGGGAAAAAATATTTATAAAAAATATTTATAAAAAATCCACGCCTTGGGAAAAAATATTTATAAAAAATCCACGCCTTGGGAAAAAATATTTATAAAAAATCCACGCCTTGGGAAAAAATATTTATAAAAAATCCACGCCTTGGGAAAAAATATTTATAAAAAATCCACGCCTTGGGAAAAAATATTTATAAAAAATCCACGCCTTGGGAAAAAATATTTATAAAAAATCCACGCCTTGGGAAAAAATATTTATAAAAAATCCACGCCTTGGGAAAAAATATTTATAAAAAATCCACGCCTTGGGAAAAAATATTTATAAAAAATCCACGCCTTGGGAAAAAATATTTATAAAAAATCCACGCCTTGGGAAAAAATATTTATAAAAAATCCACGCCTTGGGAAAAAATATTTATAAAAAATCCACGCCTTGGGAAAAAATATTTATAAAAAATCCACGCCTTGGGAAAAAATATTTATAAAAAATCCACGCCTTGGGAAAAAATATTTATAAAAAATCCACGCCTTGGGAAAAAATATTTATAAAAAATCCACGCCTTGGGAAAAAATATTTATAAAAAATCCACGCCTTGGGAAAAAATATTTATAAAAAATCCACGCCTTGGGAAAAAATATTTATAAAAAATCCACGCCTTGGGAAAAAATATTTATAAAAAATCCACGCCTTGGGAAAAAATATTTATAAAAAATCCACGCCTTGGGAAAAAATATTTATAAAAAATCCACGCCTTGGGAAAAAATATTTATAAAAAATCCACGCCTTGGGAAAAAATATTTATAAAAAATCCACGCCTTGGGAAAAAATATTTATAAAAAATCCACGCCTTGGGAAAAAATATTTATAAAAAATCCACGCCTTGGGAAAAAATATTTATAAAAAATCCACGCCTTGGGAAAAAATATTTATAAAAAATCCACGCCTTGGGAAAAAATATTTATAAAAAATCCACGCCTTGGGAAAAAATATTTATAAAAAATCCACGCCTTGGGAAAAAATATTTATAAAAAATCCACGCCTTGGGAAAAAATATTTATAAAAAATCCACGCCTTGGGAAAAAATATTTATAAAAAATCCACGCCTTGGGAAAAAATATTTATAAAAAATCCACGCCTTGGGAAAAAATATTTATAAAAAATCCACGCCTTGGGAAAAAATATTTATAAAAAATCCACGCCTTGGGAAAAAATATTTATAAAAAATCCACGCCTTGGGAAAAAATATTTATAAAAAATCCACGCCTTGGGAAAAAATATTTATAAAAAATCCACGCCTTGGGAAAAAATATTTATAAAAAATCCACGCCTTGGGAAAAAATATTTATAAAAAATCCACGCCTTGGGAAAAAATATTTATAAAAAATCCACGCCTTGGGAAAAAATATTTATAAAAAATCCACGCCTTGGGAAAAAATATTTATAAAAAATCCACGCCTTGGGAAAAAATATTTATAAAAAATCCACGCCTTGGGAAAAAATATTTATAAAAAATCCACGCCTTGGGAAAAAATATTTATAAAAAATCCACGCCTTGGGAAAAAATATTTATAAAAAATCCACGCCTTGGGAAAAAATATTTATAAAAAATCCACGCCTTGGGAAAAAATATTTATAAAAAATCCACGCCTTGGGAAAAAATATTTATAAAAAATCCACGCCTTGGGAAAAAATATTTATAAAAAATCCACGCCTTGGGAAAAAATATTTATAAAAAATCCACGCCTTGGGAAAAAATATTTATAAAAAATCCACGCCTTGGGAAAAAATATTTATAAAAAATCCACGCCTTGGGAAAAAATATTTATAAAAAATCCACGCCTTGGGAAAAAATATTTATAAAAAAATCCACGCCTTGGGAAAAAATATTTATAAAAAATCCACGCCTTGGGAAAAAATATTTATAAAAAATCCACGCCTTGGGAAAAAATATTTATAAAAAATCCACGCCTTGGGAAAAAATATTTATAAAAAATCCACGCCTTGGGAAAAAATATTTATAAAAAATCCACGCCTTGGGAAAAAATATTTATAAAAAATCCACGCCTTGGGAAAAAATATTTATAAAAAATCCACGCCTTGGGAAAAAATATTTATAAAAAATCCACGCCTTGGGAAAAAATATTTATAAAAAATCCACGCCTTGGGAAAAAATATTTATAAAAAATCCACGCCTTGGGAAAAAATATTTATAAAAAATCCACGCCTTGGGAAAAAATATATTTAAAAAATATTTAAAAAAATCCACGCCTTGGGAAAAAATATTTATAAAAAATCCACGCCTAAAAAATCCACGCCTTGGGAAAAAATATTTATAAAAAATCCACGCCTTGGGAAAAAATATTTATAAAAAATCCACGCCTTGGGAAAAAATATTTATAAAAAATCCACGCCTTGGGAAAAAATATTTATAAAAAATCCACGCCTTGGGAAAAAATATTTATAAAAAATCCACGCCTTGGGAAAAAATATTTATAAAAAATCCACGCCTTGGGAAAAAATATTTATAAAAAATCCACGCCTTGGGAAAAAATATTTATAAAAAATCCACGCCTTGGGAAAAAATATTTATAAAAAATCCACGCCTTGGGAAAAAATATTTATAAAAAATCCACGCCTTGGGAAAAAATATTTATAAAAAATCCACGCCTTGGGAAAAAATATTTATAAAAAATCCACGCCTTGGGAAAAAATATTTATAAAAAATCCACGCCTTGGGAAAAAATATTTATAAAAAATCCACGCCTTGGGAAAAAATATTTATAAAAAATCCACGCCTTGGGAAAAAATATTTATAAAAAATCCACGCCTTGGGAAAAAATATTTATAAAAAATCCACGCCTTGGGAAAAAATATTTATAAAAAATCCACGCCTTGGGAAAAAATATTTATAAAAAATCCACGCCTTGGGAAAAAATATTTATAAAAAATCCACGCCTTGGGAAAAAATATTTATAAAAAATCCACGCCTTGGGAAAAAATATTTATAAAAAATCCACGCCTTGGGAAAAAATATTTATAAAAAATCCACGCCTTGGGAAAAAATATTTATAAAAAATCCACGCCTTGGGAAAAAATATTTATAAAAAATCCACGCCTTGGGAAAAAATATTTATAAAAAATCCACGCCTTGGGAAAAAATATTTATAAAAAATCCACGCCTTGGGAAAAAATATTTATAAAAAATCCACGCCTTGGGAAAAAATATTTATAAAAAATCCACGCCTTGGGAAAAAATATTTATAAAAAATCCACGCCTTGGGAAAAAATATTTATAAAAAATCCACGCCTTGGGAAAAAATATTTATAAAAAATCCACGCCTTGGGAAAAAATATTTATAAAAAATCCACGCCTTGGGAAAAAATATTTATAAAAAATCCACGCCTTGGGAAAAAATATTTATAAAAAATCCACGCCTTGGGAAAAAATATTTATAAAAAATCCACGCCTTGGGAAAAAATATTTATAAAAAATCCACGCCTTGGGAAAAAATATTTATAAAAAATCCACGCCTTGGGAAAAAATATTTATAAAAAATCCACGCCTTGGGAAAAAATATTTATAAAAAATCCACGCCTTGGGAAAAAATATTTATAAAAAATCCACGCCTTGGGAAAAAATATTTATAAAAAATCCACGCCTTGGGAAAAAATATTTATAAAAAATCCACGCCTTGGGAAAAAATATTTATAAAAAATCCACGCCTTGGGAAAAAATATTTATAAAAAATCCACGCCTTGGGAAAAAATATTTATAAAAAATCCACGCCTTGGGAAAAAATATTTATAAAAAATCCACGCCTTGGGAAAAAATATTTATAAAAAATCCACGCCTTGGGAAAAAATATTTATAAAAAATCCACGCCTTGGGAAAAAATATTTATAAAAAATCCACGCCTTGGGAAAAAATATTTATAAAAAATCCACGCCTTGGGAAAAAATATTTATAAAAAATCCACGCCTTGGGAAAAAATATTTATAAAAAATCCACGCCTTGGGAAAAAATATTTATAAAAAATCCACGCCTTGGGAAAAAATATTTATAAAAAATCCACGCCTTGGGAAAAAATATTTATAAAAAATCCACGCCTTGGGAAAAAATATTTATAAAAAATCCACGCCTTGGGAAAAAATATTTATAAAAAATCCACGCCTTGGGAAAAAATATTTATAAAAAATCCACGCCTTGGGAAAAAATATTTATAAAAAATCCACGCCTTGGGAAAAAATATTTATAAAAAATCCACGCCTTGGGAAAAAATATTTATAAAAAATCCACGCCTTGGGAAAAAATATTTATAAAAAATCCACGCCTTGGGAAAAAATATTTATAAAAAATCCACGCCTTGGGAAAAAATATTTATAAAAAATCCACGCCTTGGGAAAAAATATTTATAAAAAATCCACGCCTTGGGAAAAAATATTTATAAAAAATCCACGCCTTGGGAAAAAATATTTATAAAAAATCCACGCCTTGGGAAAAAATATTTATAAAAAATCCACGCCTTGGGAAAAAATATTTATAAAAAATCCACGCCTTGGGAAAAAATATTTATAAAAAATCCACGCCTTGGGAAAAAATATTTATAAAAAATCCACGCCTTGGGAAAAAATATTTATAAAAAATCCACGCCTTGGGAAAAAATATTTATAAAAAATCCACGCCTTGGGAAAAAATATTTATAAAAAATCCACGCCTTGGGAAAAAATATTTATAAAAAATCCACGCCTTGGGAAAAAATATTTATAAAAAATCCACGCCTTGGGAAAAAATATTTATAAAAAATCCACGCCTTGGGAAAAAATATTTATAAAAAATCCACGCCTTGGGAAAAAATATTTATAAAAAATCCACGCCTTGGGAAAAAATATTTATAAAAAATCCACGCCTTGGGAAAAAATATTTATAAAAAATCCACGCCTTGGGAAAAAATATTTATAAAAAATCCACGCCTTGGGAAAAAATATTTATAAAAAATCCACGCCTTGGGAAAAAATATTTATAAAAAATCCACGCCTTGGGAAAAAATATTTATAAAAAATCCACGCCTTGGGAAAAAATATTTATAAAAAATCCACGCCTTGGGAAAAAATATTTATAAAAAATCCACGCCTTGGGAAAAAATATTTATAAAAAATCCACGCCTTGGGAAAAAATATTTATAAAAAATCCACGCCTTGGGAAAAAATATTTATAAAAAATCCACGCCTTGGGAAAAAATATTTATAAAAAATCCACGCCTTGGGAAAAAATATTTATAAAAAATCCACGCCTTGGGAAAAAATATTTATAAAAAATCCACGCCTTGGGAAAAAATATTTATAAAAAATCCACGCCTTGGGAAAAAATATTTATAAAAAATCCACGCCTTGGGAAAAAATATTTATAAAAAATCCACGCCTTGGGAAAAAATATTTATAAAAAATCCACGCCTTGGGAAAAAATATTTATAAAAAATCCACGCCTTGGGAAAAAATATTTATAAAAAATCCACGCCTTGGGAAAAAATATTTATAAAAAATCCACGCCTTGGGAAAAAATATTTATAAAAAATCCACGCCTTGGGAAAAAAATATTTATAAAAAATCCACGCCTTGGGAAAAAATATTTATAAAAAATCCACGCCTTGGGAAAAAATATTTATAAAAAATCCACGCCTTGGGAAAAAAATATTTATAAAAAATCCACGCCTTGGGAAAAAAATATTTATAAAAAATCCACGCCTTGGGAAAAAATATTTATAAAAAATCCACGCCTTGGGAAAAAATATTTATAAAAAATCCACGCCTTGGGAAAAAATATTTATAAAAAATCCACGCCTTACCACGGCTTACATGAGGTCTTCAAAAAATATGGGAAAAAATATTACCTGAGGCCTTCAAAAAATATTTTTAAAAAATCCACGCCTTACCACGTCTTACATGAAGTCTTCAAAAAATATTTTTAAAAAATAAACGTCTTTATTGAGGGATTAAAAAATATTTTTTAAAAATCCACGTCTTACTTGAGGCCTTCAAAAAATATTTTTTAAAAATCCACGTCTTACCACGGCTTACTTAAGGCCTTCAAAAAATATTTTTTAAAAAATTCACGTCTTACCACGGCTTACTTAAGGCCTTCAAAAAATATATTTTAAAAAATCCACGTCTTACCACGGCTTACTTGAGGCCTTCAAAAAATAATTTTTAAAAATCCACGTCTTACCACGGCTTACTTGAGGCCTTCAAAAAATATTTTTTTTAAAAAAATCCACGTCTTACCACGGCTTACTTGAGGCCTTCAAAAAATATTTTTTTAAAAAATCCACGCCTTACCACGGCTTACTTGAGGCCTTCAAAAAATATATTTTAAAAAATTCATGTCTTACAACGGCTAAATTGAGGCATTAAAAAAACTTTTAAAAAATCCACGCCTTAATTGATGCCTTAACAAAATTGATTTGAGGCCTGGAAAATATTTTTTAAAAAATCGAGCTTTAATGAAGTGTTAAAAAAATTTGAAAAAAACTCATCACCTTGACAAAATTATTTTTTAATAACCCACAGTTTCGACATCTCCCACCCATCCTCTAATTAACTGACATTCGACATCTGTTATAGATTTCCTTGACAACCAACAACAAAACGGACAAACCCGCTCTGCTCATTGCACATTTGCATGTCCACACATATCCCTCATGTGTGGCAGCATCAAATCCTTTAACACCCAAATGGATCAGAAATACAACCGATGCTTCGTGGTGGACTCTGACAAGGTGGATGGGTGATGATGGCCGGTTGGTCAGTTAGTCCAGCCATCCGTCCTCCTGCCCTTCTCGTTCCTTATTCATAATGTGTTTAGGAAACACATCCATGTAAATTTGAGGCATAAATGCTTTGCACTCTGTTGCATTCATGGGCAAAGTTAACCACCATTTGGACACAAATCCGCACACACACAGTCATTTCCACCAAGTACACGACAACTTTGTATGGACTCACTCTCCCATCCACCTACCCACACAGCAGTCCCCAACACTTTGCCTCACTCATCACATTTTTGTTTCGTTTTTCTGACTGGCAGCATAAATATGAGACGGACGTTCTGCTGTTATCCTGTTGTTTTGCTATACAGGATTTCCTTGAATGATGTTGCAACTTTTGCTCTTGTTGGTGGTGTTGTTGTTGTTCATTTAACCATTTCATTTGGCCGTTTGTTTGTCTGTCTATTTGCTGCCGCCAAATAAACAGAAAAACTTTTTGAATTTTTCTTTTTCTATACTCTTCATCAAAATTTTGTAAGCATAATTAGTTTTTCGAAACGTTTGCCATCGAAGACCTTTAAAAAATCCACGCCTTTTTAAGAGACCCTCTTAAAATTACTTACTTACATAGCTGGCTTGTGACAGAACTTTCGTTCCATTAGCCGATCTTAGAAAAGATTTCCAGGCGCGTCGGTCTTTTGCGCAGTTTTTCCAATTTGAAGGATTATTTTCGGTAATGTTGCCTTCGACTTGATCTTTCCACCGTATTCGTGGTTTTCCCCTTCTGCTTGAACCATCAACTGGTTTGCTTTTAAATGCCTTCTGGGCTGGGCATCTTCCATCCATCCATTCTCACAACATGACCTAGCCAACGTAGTCGCTGCAGCTCAATACGTCTAACAATTCCGATGTTTGAGAATAGATGGTACAGCTCATGGTTCATTCGACGCCGATGTTCACCGTCAACGCAGATCGGTCCATAGATCTTTCGGAGAATTTTTTCTCTCAAACAGTCCAAAAGCTGCCTCATCTGCATGCTTCAGATCCATATAACAGCACGGGTAGTATCAGCGTCTTGTAGAGTGTGAGTTTGGTCTGGCGGGAAGTGGTCTTGCTTTTGAGTTGTTTGCTCAGACCATAGTAGCATCGGTTGGCTATCACTATCCTTCTTCGAAACTGATGTCATTCGTTTTATTTATGGCGGTACCAAGGTATATAAAATCATTGACTACCTCGAAGCTGTAGTACTCAAGTTCCACAGTTGGTTCGAGTCTATTGGACGTCTTGCGCATTGATACCATCAGCTTGGTCTTCTCGCCGTTTGGCAGACTCTTCCTCAATTTGTTCAAAGGTGGCTGTTACCGCTCTCAATGTTCGACCCATTCGGCGTAGTCGAATAACATGTGTTGTTTGGTGTACAGAGTGCCATTTCTGTTCACTTTTGCCGCTTGTATGACCATTTCCAGCAGGATGTTAAAAAGGTCACACGACAAACTATCGCCTTGTCTGAATCCTCGTTCGGTATTAAAGGGCTCCGAGAGGTCCTTTACGACTTTAACTGCTGATCTTGTGCATGTTAAAGTTATCCTGAATAGTCGAATTAATTTTGCAGGAATGCCAAACGCAGACATGGCTTTATACACATCTGAACGGATAGGGTTGTCGAATGCGGTTTTATAGTCGACGAATAGGTGGAATGTGTCGATGTGTTTTTTGTGGGTTTTTTTTCCAGGATTTGGCGCAGAGTGAGAATTTTTCGGAGAATTTTTTCTCTCAAACAGTCCAAAAGCTGCCTCATCTGCATGCTTCAGATCCATATAACAGCACGGGTAGTATCAGCGTCTTGTAGAGTGTGAGTTTGGTCTGGCGGGAAGTGGTCTTGCTTTTGAGTTGTTTGCTCAGACCATAGTAGCATCGGTTGGCTATCACTATCCTTCTTCGAAACTGATGTCATTCGTTTTATTTATGGCGGTACCAAGGTATATAAAATCATTGACTACCTCGAAGCTGTAGTACTCAAGTTCCACAGTTGGTTCGAGTCTATTGGACGTCTTGCGCATTGATACCATCAGCTTGGTCTTCTCGCCGTTTGGCAGACTCTTCCTCAATTTGTTCAAAGGTGGCTGTTACCGCTCTCAATGTTCGACCCATTCGGCGTAGTCGAATAACATGTGTTGTTTGGTGTACAGAGTGCCATTTCTGTTCACTTTTGCCGCTTGTATGACCATTTCCAGCAGGATGTTAAAAAGGTCACACGACAAACTATCGCCTTGTCTGAATCCTCGTTCGGTATTAAAGGGCTCCGAGAGGTCCTTTACGACTTTAACTGCTGATCTTGTGCATGTTAAAGTTATCCTGAATAGTCGAATTAATTTTGCAGGAATGCCAAACGCAGACATGGCTTTATACACATCTGAACGGATAGGGTTGTCGAATGCGGTTTTATAGTCGACGAATAGGTGGAATGTGTCGATGTGTTTTTTGTGGGTTTTTTTTCCAGGATTTGGCGCAGAGTGAAAATCTGGTCAACGGTGGATTTGCTAGTTCTGAAGCCACATTTGTATGATCCAATAATGTCATTGACCATTGGCTTCAGTCGTTCACACACATAGCACTTTATATGCGATGGGAAGGAGACTTATTCCTCTATAGTTGGCACATATCGTCTTGTCTCCTTTTTTGTGCACGGGACACAGGATGCTGAGGTTCCAATCATTGGGCATGCATTCCAAATTGTACTAATCAGCTGGTTCATCTTGTCTAGGCGGTATACACTCTATACCGTCATCTATGATTGTTTCTGGGGTATCCGCTTCATATGTCTGTATTTGTCACCAGATTTCCTTCTTTATCTCTACAGGAGGATGTGCATGCACCAAAGCCTTCGGTTTGGTGTTTTACCCGTTGGTAGAATTTTCGGACTTCATTCCGACTCCTGTACATCTCGATTTGCTCACGCTCACGTTTTTCTTGATCTTTCCTCTTTTTTCTGAACATACGTTTCTCCTCTCTCCTTTTCTCACGATAGTTCTCCATCGCATTAAGTGTTGTTACTTTCCGCAGGGTTGCCCTATACGCTGCGTTTTTCACTTCAGTAGCATTACGACACTCCTGATCGTACCACGGTTTTCTTGATGGTGGTCTTTGGTACCCAAGTGTTGCTTTTGCTGCAGTTTGTAGGGAGTGGGCAATTCTCTGCCATTGTGCTTCTATGTTATTATCGGGACAAGGGGTGCTTTCGTCAAGCAGTTGGGTAAGTTGAGCGTAGTAGGCTTCTGCTATCGGTTGTGTTTGCAGCTTTTCGACGTCAAATTTTCTTGTTACATTAGATCGCACCTTTGCTGATACATTAAGACGGGTGCGTACCATGGCTGCCACAAGGTAATGGTCCGAATCGATATTCGCTCCCCGGATCGATCGGACGTCTAGAACACTGGATGAATGCCTTCCGTCTATCACAACATGATCGATTTGATTTCACGTTGTTCGATCGGGACAAATCCAAGTGGCCTTGTGTATATCAAGATGCTTGAATCTGGTGCTGCCAACTACCATGGTTTTTGCAGCCGCTACGTCAATCAACTTCATGCCGTTGCCTGATGTTTCTTCATGGAGTCTGAATTTTCCGACGGCGGGGCCAAAGATATTTTCCCTTCCGATTTTTTCATTAATATCTCCTAGCAGAATTTTAATGTTATGGCCAGGGCAACGATCATATGCTGTTTCTAGGCGCTCGTAAAATATATTTTTGGTCTGTTCATCTTTATCTTCGGTCGGAGCATGGGCAAAAATGAGACTGATGTAGAAAAACTTCGCTTTTATACGGATTATAGCAATTCGCTCATCTACTGGAGTGAATCTGGAGACGAGGTATTTTTATAAATCCGCAGCCAAATTCATGTCTCGTTTCATGGCAGCTATAATACAGGGCGCAATCATCTGATTTACTTACGCCAGTCCCTTTCCATCGCATTTCCTGTAAGGCAATAATATCGGCTTTGTACTTCTTGAGTACATCCGCCAAAGCGAACACTGCGCCTGTTCTGTACAACGTGCGCACATTCCAAATGCAGATTCGCAGATCGTGGTCCTTTATACGTTTGCGGGTTCGTCAACATTATCGGGGTTTGGTTTTCTTTTTCCTTGCTTTTTCATAGTAGGGTTTTCCAAATGGAGGCAACTAACCCGACGCACAGTGGGTTAGAATACCCTGTTTCCTTGGATTAATTAAAAAATTAAATTTTAAGTATCGTTAAAAATTTTTGCACCCGGTTACAGTATACAAAATTCTACAATACTTGTCGTTAAAATAAATGTCAAAAGTGGTCTGGTGTTTTTGTAGTGAAACTTCAAAGTCAAACTTCATAGAAATTTTTGTGCAAAAAAAGGCTGAAAAAAGTGAAAACGTTCCCGTTGAAAATTTTATTTATTTTAAAAAGTATTGTAAAAGTTAAACATTTTTCAAAGGAACCATGAAGTTTAGGTTATTTTGCAAATACTTCGTTAACATTTGAGTATGAAATTGTGTTTGGAAGTGATTAAGATTTAGTTATTTATATTGAAAATGCCAAAAAAGTTAATATTTTTATATTTTAAATGGATAAATAGTTATTATTCGTCCACATTCGTGTTATAATTTTTGGTTTATATTAAAGAGGACATAAATCTGTGTTATATTGCAAAATTTTACGCTGCCCTTTTGTGCCTTTTAGAAGCTATGCATTGTTTAATACAAGTGTTGCAGCAGTCAAATTAGCTAAAAATCACATTGATCTCGTGGCTGGTGCTGTTGTTGAGTGTTGTGTTTTCTTGTTTTTCATCTTATTTTTTCTAATTATTTTATTGTTGTTATTTTTGTTTCTTTTAATAATATTCTTTGTTACAATAATATTTTTTGTTTTTGTTTATTTTAATAATATTCATTGTTTTGACAAATTGTGTTGTGCAGTTTCAAGTAGTCGGGTAAAAGGGTTCTTTATTAGCATTTTTTATAGGTACAAGTTCGAACGTTGTTTTTATAATCGTCGAAGCTTATGATGAATTCGAGCGCTCAAACAATGAATGACAAGATGACATTTTTAGCTAAAGAAACGCACCAAAACGCTAAAAAAAATCTGCCGAAATAACAAAAATATATGTTAATTTAATAAAAATGCATGTGTCGGTTATAGCTGTATCCAGTGGCCATGAGATTTATAATGAAAATTTTCAAATATATGCACACAATACAGGACGACTTTTTGTTGAAACGTATCCTTGGTATAATATGCCTACCACTTTGCACAAGTTTTTTTATTCACGGACCCGAAATTGTGTCAAATGCCCTTTTACATATTGAGCAATTATCAGAAGTTGGTGATGCTGCGGACAGAGATGACCTGTCAGAAACAGTGACGTAAATGACATACATTTCCGACGTATAATACATACGTCAGAAACGTCGGAAACCTACTCAAAACCATTATGTTTTTTATAAAATGGCTATTAACATTTATCGAGTTGGAAATAACCTATGCTTTACTCAAATTCATATCGAATATCAAAATTTTTTTCTTAAAAAAAATCAGAATTTTTTTTATCAGTACTAGTAAAGAATAGCCAGATATACAGTAAAAATAATATATGTTCTAGAAAATTACTGTATATGGTGATAATATTGAAATAAATGACGTTTACTACATTTTACCTGTATATGACGTTTTCGACGTTTACACCTTTTTGACAGTAGAAAACCTGAAAATTCGTCATACGGACCATCCCTGGCTGCGGATGATGACGATGTGGATGATTAACTTTAAGATGTATAAAATTCAATGTTCAAGTTATCATATTATACTCCTTGCACTATATACCTACACTGATATTTGGCACTACTTAATAAAATTATACTCAAATATACTTAGAAAACATTTTTTTTAACTTATTTTAATGGTATTAACTGAAAAATAAAGAAAAATTATTCTAACATAGCTTCCCTGATTTGATCCAAGAAAACATGGTACTCTAACCCACTGTGCGACGCCTCAACCTATTTTTTATAGTTCTTATGGGTGAACTCTCGGCACATATTAGCTCACTATTTCATCGGGTGATGAAAATAGCTCCTCAGGTGGCACCGCGGGGAGGTCTGTGTCCACAATTGAGATGAAAGTGGGACCAAGATAAGCCTGGACTTCGCAATTTTAAAGCCAATCAGAGCCGTTGCTTGGTATCTATCATACCCTACGCCACCCAAAGATATATTTTTATAAAAATCCATCCCTCCAAAAATATCTACTCTGATGTAGGGCATCAAATATTCTTCCTTACCTACCCCGTTTTTTTTTCTTCCCCCTCTCCCAAGTTTCAAATGTCCAAGGACTCCATACTGTGTTTTGCTATTTATTTGCTTCTCCATAGGATGTGTTATGATGTTTTCCTTATGCCAGACAAATAACCAGGCTACCAGCCAGCAGGCAGGCAGTCAGTCAGTCATCTAACTAATGGTTCCGTTTGCCAAATATAACTGAATCAAGTCGAAAACAAAAACAACATTTTTTGGGACAAAAAGAGAAAAGTTCTCCGTTTATTTACATTCGGCGGAAATATGAAGTTATATGGCCGTTTTGCACTATTTACATACATTTATTAGTTCCGTCTCTCTTCCTTTGGATCCACTCTTTTTTCGGTGAATAAACATAGCAGTTTCCATTAGGAAATTCATATTTTTTGCAGGTTGGCTGGCTGGCATAACTTGACCATCATGGTCATTGGCAATGACCCTGGTATGTTCGGATGTTTGTCTTAGCCAACATTTCATTCATATCTGCTCTCTTGTCAAACAATTTCTGTTTTTGTTTACATTTGTTTAGGGCGTTATAATTGCTTTCTATGCATTAACCCCCCTGATATCGCTCTCCACCTTGACAGTGTGTTTGGCAGGATGGCTGGCTGGCATTGCAATGTCATCATTGCCTTCATTCTCCTCATCCAACACATCATCATAATCATCACCCCACCAATATAACTATAAATGAAAAAAGGATTTCATTCCCATTTCATGGGATGGGGTGTCGGTTGACAGGTAGCCATCCTGCCAGCCAGCAATAGAGACAGCCAGTCATTAATTAAACAATTGCCTGCCAACCAAAGTCGCAGTCGCTTTCGCCGCACTCCGGAGTAGTGGCATTTGAGTAGCTGAATGAGTATTTGCGCTTTTACTCATAAAATTAATTAACTTAAAAGTCCAAATGGCTTGGGTATTTGGTTTTTGTTTATTTGCATAAACGTGATGTGTCAATAAATTTGACTTAAGCCCTTCACTACTCTACTCTGAAGGGGGTTCTGTGCATAATTAATGATAATTTCTAAGAAGGACTTAAGGTTTTTAGTTGTAGACATTTCTTAATTTGGCAAATAAACAACAAACAATCATACCTTTATTTGGGGGGACCCCCCCAATAACATTACATGCTGCAATTAGCTAAGTTTCCTTCAGGGAAAAAGGATAAGAAAAACACGAGTCTGTCCTGCATTACTTTTCATATTCAATTTAGCAAAAGAACTAATCTGAAATTTGTGTTTTTATTTTCAGAAATAAATTGTGAGAAATGTTGAGAAGCAGCTTTAACAGGCATATTTCCTATGGATCTCTAAGAACTCAACAATTTCTGGTATCTAAAAACTTTCCGGTCTCAGCATCATCACGTAAGTAAGTCTCAAATTTGTAAAATTACTTTCCATTTTTTTCGCAGTGCTCTGAAGTCGAATACTCCCGTATCCTTGCTTAAGAACTTATTAAGGTCTATCACAGTAGAATACTCAGAATCCTTGCTTGATTACTTATTAAGGTATTCTGCCGTAGAATCATTGCGTATCTTCATTGAATATTAAGGCCCTCGCTACAGAATAATCCAGTACTTATTAATTCATCTTACAGTCGTCGTATCCTAGTTTGAGTACTTATTAAGGTCTCTTGCCGTACAATTCTTTCGTATTTTTTGCTTGATTACTTCCTATTTTATCTTGTGTAATTATTTAAGTCTCTCACAATAGAAACGAAGTAAATCACTATTTTTTATAATTATTTTTAATCCTTTTAAACAGGACTGCCAAGTCGATCTATCGAACTGCTGAATTCTCCGTATCCTCGCTTGAGTACTTATTAAGGTCTATCGCAGTATCACATACTTGCTTGAATAATTATTTAGGTTTCCAGGAATAATAAATTTCCGTACCCTTTTACAAGCACTTATTAAGGTCTCATGTCGTAAAATATCCCTATGTCCTTTCTTAAGTACATATCTTTCCGTTTAATTATTCAATAGTTCATATTGATTATATATCTTCGGTTGAACACTTCTTAAGGCCCCTTGTCGTAGTATCCTCCAGTATCCTTGTTTTATAACATATTTAGTACTATCGAAGTAGACTATCGAAGTAGACTACTTTGAGTTTTTCATAAGATATACCACATAAAAACATCAATGCCCTTGCTTGTGTTCTTATAAATGTCTCTGGAATACTCCTGTAGCATTGCTTAAGTGCTTATTATTATCTTCCGCAACAAAATTTTTCCACATCACCGTTTGAGTACATATTAAGATATATTGACGTAAAATCCTCCTGTATCCTTGTTTTAGTACTTATTAAGGTCCTCAGATTGGGTACATATAAAGGTCTCAGGGAGTAGAATCATCCTTATCCTCGTCAGAGTACTTATTAGGTTATCTTCCCTTAAAGTTATTTCATAACCTCACAATTTTTTAATTAGTCTTTCGAACTTTAATCTTCGCTTCGTATTATATTCAGCGGGAACTGTAAAATTTTAATCCTAATATATTTGTTGTTAGAGATGGAGGAGTACACTTGTGAGATCCCCGATGCTTGGTAAATGTTTCCATTTCTAAATTTCAGTAAATATCCCTATGTTTCATGTGACATAGTTTACGGGTTCTCGGTCGAGAACCCTTGTTAGCATAGAAGTTTATATTATGAGATTGAATCGGATGACCCTGGATTATCCCGATATGTATTTTACCTTTAATTTACATTCCCATCAGATCACTGTTGCCGCCTCACTCCAATGGAGATTTATCTGGATGTGTTGGTGATGGTTTAATCGGTTCCGTCTTTCTTGCTAGGTTTCTTCTTCGTAGTTTTTATATTAGTCAGTTTTTATATTATTAGTTATAGTTTTTTTTTATTTATTAGGACATATTAAATTAGTTATGTCGATGTCAATCAAATAATAACCGAAGACCACATAGTGTATATATTTTCTTGATCAGAATAAAATACTATATCGATTAAGCCATGTCCATCTGTAGAGCTTTAGATCTTCGTTGTATCTCCTTATATATTAGTACCCCCAATATTCGGAATTTTTGGGTTGTTGGGCACGATTTTCATCCGAATTTTCTGTAATTTGATATTTTGGTTTCTCAAACTGTGTCCAACCTCCTTACTTTTAGATTTTTACTGAAAACCCCGATTGCTCGTATGTATTTTAAATTTTCAACTCATGGCAGTGTTTTTAAAAAGTTCTGCTAGGATGAATTTAACGACGTTTTTGCTTGTCTTGTGTTATCCTCTTGCCTGCGAAAGACTGTTCCTTCTGCAAAAGCAGTGTTTGATTTGCAGACCAAAGGCTTCGAATGATCGTTCTATTGTGCAGTAGCTGCCGTCACCATCCGTCTTCCTTTTTTGATCAGTTTAGATATTTCTGTTCGTTTGTCTTTGATAATAGATATAGCTTTGCTGCTATCTGTCGTTTAATTCTCGGAGAAGTCTCTTTTGATTTTGGGTCTCCGCGACTTACCCTTTGCACCATATAACGGAAACAACTTTTTCTACTTCACAGACTTAGCATTTATCTGCTCTTCGAGAGACCTAATCCCTTTCGCTGCTTCCAAAAAATAGAGGAAGTTGAAACGTCTTGCTCTGCTTACCAGATGACGCATTTTTCTTCTTCGCGCGTTTAGAATTTGTCTGCTTCTCGTTAGACCTAATCCTCTTCGCCGCTTTCAAGGAAGCAGACGGAAGGCCAATGTTATTCTTTTGGGTCATACCTGCTATGAGTTACTAATTTTCCCGTTCATCCTGGTCAATTTTTCGCCTTATAATTCCAGATAGTTGCCACTGGCAGTCGTCGTATAGAATACATTCAGCAAATGGATAACGTATGTCGAAAATGCTAGAACCTTTGCAGAAAGTAGACCTTCTTAGGCCCCTAAACCCATTTTTGACGTCGTTAATTTCTTTTCCCATTATGTCATGGACATCTATCTGGAGTCACTTCAAGGTAATTTCTATGTATCTGTGTCTCTCATCATCATTGAAGGTGAGTTAGTGAGTGAGGTGATGATGACTTCATTTTTTTTGCTGTTGTTGTTGATTTGATGTAATGAAGAAATCTCGTGTGTCATTGATAAAGTGAAGATAATTTTTCTTTCGACAACTTTCTTGTGGTCAGAAAAAAATCTACTACAACAACAAAAAAATATTATTGGTGAAAATGTGTCTTCATCGCCAAAACCCCCAATCTTCTCTAATACGTGTGTATGAGTGTGATTTATGTAAATAATATTTGTAAAATATATTAGTTTCGTTTTGTTTGCCTTTATTATTTATTCGATTACGTTGGCTCTTTCAACGAGAAGGTCATTTTATGGTTAATGTACTTAGGTTTATCGTTTTTGTTGTGAGTTGTTGTCGTTAGATGTTGTTTACTGTTATTAATGATAATTGAAAATTTATACAATTACGAATTGGTTTATGGTTTATTTCATTATCATTTTTTTTTTTTTTGTTGTTTGAAAATAAAATTAAGTCTGAATTAGAAATTCAAATGTTGTAGAAAGTAGGCTGAGTTGGAATGAAAATGATTGAAATAAATATGCGAAATTTTGACAAAAATCTTAAGACGAGGGTAGGCTTATCAGGGGTTGACAAAAGGTAGGTGTGGATTTTTTTTTAATATTTTCTCAATTCTATAGAGAGCCATAGGCGTGTTATTTTAAGAATATTTTTTCAAGCCTCCATAGGCGTGGATTTTTTAAAAGAATATTTTCTCAAGCCTCCATAGCCATGGATTTTTTAAAGAAAAAATAAATTTCCATTATTTACTTTTATTTAAATTTCCTACTCCCATACATTTAATATCCCCTAAAAGAATTTCCATATGAAACCGCTTTTGCTGGGCCATACCACCAGAAACACATTAAATACATTTTTTCCCCAAAAATCTACTCGCGCTGATTGTGACCGATACATGTCGAAGCAATACCAGGAATTGTGGCAATGTATTTCAAACAAAGCCAAACCGAACCGAAAAAATTCAATATCACATATCGTGATATCCAGTGGCCTAGTAAATACTGATATCCGATGTATATCCTCTCATCTACTTTGGTAATTTTATCATTCATTATTGATTTGTGATGTTGTTGTTGTTTTTTTCAAGTTTTGCAACTGGTCATTTCTCGTATTCATAGATTCATGTGGTATTGTCATTTCATCTATCCGTCATCATCATCATCCACATGATGTGGATGGATATCTCATCACATAAATGCGTAACTGACCGAGCATCTGAGCAAACATTGCTGCTAGTGACCTTATGTTCGGTGAGCATTTCGTTTGTGGATGACTTCGGTTTGTTAGGTCACTTACTTAAATGTGGGACGTGGGGCATCAATCCACCGTATCATGTTTAGGTGCACATAAATGGCGGAAAGTTTATTACAGCAATAACAACAACAAAATTGAAAAGTCAATATGAAATGCGATTGAATTGGAAAGCAATCGAAATCGAATAAAACGAGCCGACAAATAATGAACAAGCGAGATGTAGTACCCTACTCAAAGGCGGGACTTTTTTAAAATATTCTTTAAAAAATCCACGCCTTGTATAGACCCTTGAAAAAATATTCTTTAAAAAATCCACGCCTTGTATAGACCCTTGAAAAAATATTCTTTAAAAAATCCACGCCTTGTATAGACCCTTGAAAAAATATTCTTTAAAAAATCCACGCCTTGTATAGACCCTTGAAAAAATATTCTTTAAAAAATCCACGCCTTGTATAGACCCTTGAAAAAATATTCTTTAAAAAATCCACGCCTTGTATAGACCCTTGAAAAAATATTCTTTAAAAAATCCACGCCTTGTATAGACCCTTGAAAAAATATTCTTTAAAAAATCCACGCCTTGTATAGACCCTTGAAAAAATATTCTTTAAAAAATCCACGCCTTGTATAGACCCTTGAAAAAATATTCTTTAAAAAATCCACGCCTTGTATAGACCCTTGAAAAAATATTCTTTAAAAAATCCACGCCTTGTATAGACCCTTGAAAAAATATTCTTTAAAAAATCCACGCCTTGTATAGACCCTTGAAAAAATATTATTTAAAAAATCCACGCCTTGTATAGACCCTTGAAAAAATATTCTTTAAAAAATCCACGCCTTGTATAGACCCTTGAAAAAATATTCTTTAAAAAATCCACGCCTTGTATAGACCCTTGAAAAAATATTCTTTAAAAAATCCACGCCTTGTATAGACCCTTGAAAAAATATTCTTTAAAAAATCCACGCCTTGTATAGACCCTTGAAAAAATATTCTTTAAAAAATCCACGCCTTGTATAGACCCTTGAAAAAATATTCTTTAAAAAATCCACGCCTTGTATAGACCCTTGAAAAAATATTCTTTAAAAAATCCACGCCTTGTATAGACCCTTGAAAAAATATTCTTTAAAAAATCCACGCCTTGTATAGACCCTTGAAAAAATATTCTTTAAAAAATCCACGCCTTGTATAGACCCTTGAAAAAATATTCTTTAAAAAATCCACGCCTTGTATAGACCCTTGAAAAAATATTCTTTAAAAAATCCACGCCTTGTATAGACCCTTGAAAAAATATTCTTTAAAAAATCCACGCCTTAATCCAGTCCATGAAAATTTTTTTTTTTTAAAAATCCACGCCTTAATCGAGTCCTTGAAAAAAATTTTTTTTTTAAAATCCACGCCTATTTATAGCCTTGAAAAAAAAATATTTTTTAAAAAAATCCACGCCTATTTATAGCCTTGAAAAACATATTTTTTAAAAAAAATCCACGCCTGGTTGACTGTCAGATTTTTTTGACTTGAAAAAATATTTTTTTAAAAAATCCACGCCTGGGTATACCCTCGAAGTCTGCTCTGGGTAGGGTATAATCATAATTTGTATGAGCATTTTGTTGTTGTTTACGTACTTATCACACAAAATATGAGTGCATATGAATGTGTTGTTGTTGCAGTTTGTGTGTATGTACACAAAATGGACAGATCATTGACACGCACTCATCGAAGTGCACGCATTTCAAGTGCACTTTTTTCCTGAAACGCATTACAGTGCGTGTAAGCATTTTATCACACCTTGTTGTCCATAAGAGCTGTAGTCCAATAGCAACAACAACTGCAGTAAGAGCAACTGTGGTCGGACAATTTGTTGATAGTCGAAAAGGTAACAATTTTTTCCATTAGACCACTTGGTCGCTCACTCACTACCTCGTACCACAGGTTGACACTTGAAATTATAACCACAAATATCCAATCACTCATTCATTCATATTTATTTATGTAGCGGTGATGTCGCCTCATTTGTCGAACGAACCCATCGAACCCACTTCAAGATCATGTGTGAGCTCTACTTTTGAAAAATAATTGATAATAATTTAGTTTTGACTGTTTTTTGGTTTATGTACTCCAATTTGTAGCTCTCATAATTTACGAGACAAATGGACGAACCCCGTTGTACATACATACCGTACATATGTATGTACACATCTCCATGGTATATATGTACATGTTCGGGCTATCAAATTTTTGTCGTTTATTTATTTTAAATATCTATTGAATTGTTTGTTACCTGTTACCACCTATCTTAATTGTATTGCCCCCTTTCCGATTCATCCGACTGGTGCGACCATCCGAGAGGTCTCCTCAATTATTTGTTTCAACGTCTTTTATTTATCTTGCAATATCAACACAACTATTAAATAGTCAACATTTTTATGATGACTTAATGATAGTCAATCAAAGAAAAAATGTGGTACGCAAAGAAAATCGTATTATAAACTTATAGATAATAGGGTGGAATGGAGCCACTTCCTTAAAAAATCTCAAAAGTCTCCATATCTCAAGCCTCCATAGGCCTGGATATTTTTAAAGAATATTTGCTCATGCCTCGATAGGCGTGGTTTTTTTTAAAGAATATTTTCTCAAGCCTCCATAGGCGTGGATTTTTTAAACGAATATTTTCTCAAGCCTCCATAGGCGTGGATTTTTTAAACGAATATTTTCTCAAGCCTCCATAGGCGTGGATTTTTTAAACGAATATTTTCTCAAGCCTCCATAGGCGTGGATTTTTTAAACGAATATTTTCTCAAGCCTCCATAGGCGTGGATTTTTTAAACGAATATTTTCTCAAGCCTCCATAGGCGTGGATTTTTTAAACGAATATTTTCTCAAGGCTATAAATAGGAGTGGTTTTTTTAAACGAATATTTTCTCAAGCCTCCATAGGCGTGGATTTTTTAAACGAATATTTTCTCAAGCCTACATAGGCGTGGATTTTTTAAACGAATATTTTCTCAAGCCTCTATAGGCGTGGATTTTTTAAAGAATATTTTCTCAAGCCTCCATAGGCGTGGATTTTTTTAAAGACTATTTTCTCAAGCCTCCATAGGCGTGGATTTTTTAAAGAATATTTTCTCAAGCATCCATAGGCGTGGATTTTTTAAAGAATATTTTCTCAAGCATCCATAGGCGTGGATTTTTTAAAACCATTTTAATTAAATAAAAAAATCCTCTGACCGCTTTTCCTATACAACTTTGTTTAGGAGGAGAATACCAAAATTTAGTCTGAAATGACACCTTTGATCACAGGCAACGACAGCATTTTTCTAATGAAATGCATTTCGATGCTTTGTTGTTGTTGTCGTTGTTTTTGTAATCGAATTCTGGCAATAGGAAGTTCGGTAGTTTGTTTATATTTTGCAATGTTTGATTGAATTCCCTTGCATTATTGAATGTTTTGGTTGGTTGCTGTTGTTGTTCTTAGTTTTGTTTTGTTGTATTTCAAACTAACCCCACACAACATCAAACATGTGTCCACATTGTTGTGTGGTCTTTTCCAGTCTCTCGAACATGTTTGATTGTGTTTGCTACCGTTTTGGTTGCATCGGCGTGTTGTATTATTTTTGCCGGGTACACTGCCGATTGGAATATTTGTTTGGTTGCAACTGGAATGGAATGAAATTTACGGTATAATTGAATAGATTATGTTGCATGTAGAGTTGCCATATTACAAGATAAATGTAAAGTTTGACTGTCATAAATTGATGAAACGAAAAATTAATTTGCAATTTGTTCATCAACTAATCATGATAACGACTATTATCTTGATTAGACGGATCTGACAAAATGCTTCAGTATATTTCCGCTAATTAACTTCTAACTTCCAGAAATATCTAAAAATCGACGGATTTGCTTGACTCCGAACAGTGTCCAGGTATACCAAAACCTCACTCCTGAGAGATGCTGGTATAATTTTACCCATGAATGTACACATGATTTGTTTAGCGTCAACTAACCTGACCTTAAAATGATTCAAAGGTTTCCCAGGAACAGTTAAAGCAGTCTAACATTTGGAACAGTAATCTAGCTGTATTTCCTAAAAAGCATCCTTAGGGTCATGACTTCTGTCTTAGGCAGACTGCTCATAAGACCTTCTATGTGAGGGAATAGATAGGCGTCTTATTCTGTAATAGCGTGGCGCAACCAGATCAAAAACGGCTCAATTGGCTAAGCATTCTTCATCCCTATGATTTTGTATTGCTATAGTTGTAGCCTGCAAACATCCAACATTTCATAGGTAGTCTTAAATTTTATTTTAGCAGCACGCCTTGGTATATAGTTATTTCGCACCACTGATTTACTGGCCCTATAAGCTTCAACAATTGTTCATTCGAGGACGATTCCTGTTCTGCTGGGAATCCGATCCGTTGTGTGTTTAGCACTCTTTTGTCCTAGTACATATGACCCTGACATGGATATGCAACACATATTTTTTCGAATAAGATCGTTTGCCCTCGATATCTTTTCCTACGCGGTCGAATTTCAACTCGACAACAATAATTTATCCTTTAATTATACCCCTTACAACTATGTTGTAAGGGTCTGTCCATTATAATTTGCAAACACGATACAGGTCGACGTTAAGAACCAATCGTCACGAAATTTGGGCAAAGAATACCCCCATGGTTTTTGGTAATGATAATATTCAGGTGATCAGATGGACCAAAATATTTATTTATGTCTGTTTTTCTGGTCGTTTCAGAGGCCAGGAACGGAATCTGAACAAAGAATAAGCATAATAACTGTTTTGATGAAGATCAGTCAATATTTAACGGGTCAAATGGACACAGACTTTTGTGTGAAGAATGAAATGTCGCGCAAATCACTTTGCAATTTTAAATGAATTTCCGGCTGTAGTCATGGACGACGTCTATTATTTTCGGTATTTAGGGTGTGCAATGAACCGAATACTTTATTTTTGGTCAGACTTTCATGTCGCTCTAGAGCATGGCTCGGCAACATATTTATATGCATTTGTTTGGTCACACACAGACACAAAGTGTATGGAGGAACTTGCGCTCTCTCGAGAAACTTCGTCTGCAATAATACATTGCTCGGGAAAACAAGAATTGGAAAATATGCCAGGATTAGAACGTGGAACTGTTGACTTATAATCGCTCAAGAGGGTGCAAATATTGCGCAATATTGCCTTGGCTCAGAATATAGAACCACATATAGTTAGATTTCCGTGGTAGTTGTCTAGGGTATCATATGGTCGGTCCCGTCCGACTATACTGCTCCGCTCACTGGTTTTATATTTTGGATTCTCATTGTTAAAATATGTCTTGATACATATTTTGAGCATTTTTATACCCTACACAACTATTTTTTAAGAGTATTGTAGATTTCTGTGGCTCCGAGAGTTGGAGCGCTGCGAAATATTGGTCCTAGGATTAAGCAAGCTAATCGGTCAACCCAGACTTTTTGTGAAAAATAGCTAAATTTTCATTCTAAGCATCCAAGAAGTGTGTTTGACCTTTAAATTGATACCAATACGTAAAATATGAGAGAATATAGATGTGGAGTACTGCGAAATATCGCTCAGGCTGGGGGTATAGATTCGCAGATAATTCAAAATCCGCAGTAGTTTTGTACGGTATCAAACACTGCTTCGGCTCACTGGATTTTTATTCGATTTTTGAGATTTTGGGTATAGCTCATAGGTACATTCATTGACTTTTTTAGATACCTTGTCAGAAATCTTATACATATTAATAGCTGCTGTTTTCAGTGAATATCCGTCGTTTCATCCGCTAAAACCGAGAAGAATACAGTACTTTTCACTTCAAAAACAATAGACTTCTGGATGTATTGTCCAATTATTTCTATTAACACGTTCTGTATTTTGGGGCTCAAGACCCAACTTTACCTCATTCGGATTATCTAAGTCTAACGAAGTATTATGGAGTCTTCACTTCCCCCCCAGGCGATGTCCTCCCATCTTCGCAATAAAATTGAGTCAATAACCACTTCAACTTTATACTTTTGTTCTTTTAATATATCGAAAGCTTGTTTGTCTATAACGTTTTGAACCATCTATCAATCTCGATATAAAGTTCTGAATCACATCTTTGTGGTATTCCTTTTTCTTCGTGGGCGGTAAAGCATTCGATAACATCTTTCCATTTTTTAAGACAGTGCGACAGAAGAAATTTTGGGACTTAGTGGTTGCCCTTTCCGAACTCTCCTTTATTTGAAAATAAGATGTCGTCTTTACAAAAAGCACCCTTTGCTAAATCTGAATATGCTATACAAGGGGTCGGTCCCTTTCGTACGTCCATACCCTGTACCACAGTGCATTGAAGGGTATATAATTAAAATGAAAAAATGAAAATTCTAGTGGAATTAAAAATATTATGTTTCCAAACTAAACTTATTAATAAATAACAAAAATTTCGGGGCGTACGTCCCTGCCCCTCATGGTAAAGGATAAACCAGCCGAACGAAACAAAGTTTTTACTTGTTTTTAAATCCGCAATTATAGTTGTGGTTTTCTTTAAAAAATATTTTTTTTTTAATTCAACCTTTTCTTTTCAGATTTCCCTTAACATTTTTTTTGGGTGTATCACTGGATGCCCATTCAACAATCCACAACAAAACATGTCGCAACCAACTACCACTATACAACATGTTCGATAGCACCAAACAATAACAAACAATGTTAAGCAATTGCCGAATAACCACCACCAAACAGCCGGGCATGTCGCAAACGAACGTTTAGTTTAGCTTGAGAATTCGTGGAAAGTGGTCGTACGAGCGGAGTCTACGCGCGTCGAAATCGTGAATATACAGAATACACAACAAAAACAACAACGGTCGTTTACAGTGGAGTTTCAAATAAGAGCTACAGCAACAGAAGAAGTTTATGAAATTGGTTCGATACGAAAATTGAGAATATTTATTGAGTGTGCAAAATTAAATTTTGGAAATAGTTTTGAATGAAAATTAAAAAGAATTAAAATCGGAAATTGAATGAAATTGGAGTTGAAATAAATAAAAATCGAAATTTTTAAATATTTATTTGAAAAATAGTAACAAAACATATGAATAAAAATTGGGAAAAAATTGTGAAGTTAAAATAAAAAAATAAAATAAATAAAAAATTAATATTGGAGTGGAAAAAATAAAAATAACTACAACAGTTGTGTGTATTCCCCACTAGTGTTTGAAGTGAATGATAAATTTACCGACAGTATTGAAGTGAATGAGAATTAAACATAACTATCTAATAAATATCTTATCAATAGAGTTCAGTGATAAAGTGTGAGAGCGAATACAAAGCTACCGGCTGATTAAAAAAAAGTGAAAACCCCAACTAAAAATATTTCGAAGTAATTTTCTACCCGAAATTCAAATTGGAAAATTCTAATTTACTTTTGAAAGAGAAAATAAAACATATTTTGAATGTCAATTATTTCTAAGTGCATATTTGAAAATTTGTGAATCTTGAAAGTGTTTCAAAAATCAAAGAAAAAATTTTCCTCCAGGAAAATGTTCAAATAACTGCTAAAACCGACAATTGAAGCAATTGAATTGGAATCATCGTTGAATATCATCGTTGAAAAAAAGGATCTCCAAGACCCATCTCTCCCGCAAACCCACAACTCAACCGCAACCCCCCCACAAAAACAGTCTTATTATGGAGGACGAATTACGGTGTCCCACTTGCAAACAACTTTTTGCTAATCCGGTTTTATTGCCCTGCTTCCATGCCCTTTGCCTGGGCTGTGCTTTGGATATACAGACCCCATATACACCTGGGGCCATTTTAGCTTCCGTCACAGGCGGTGGTTCTTCCTCGTTGAATGGTGGTACTTTACACAGTGTTGCCGCCACAGTCCATCCCCACCCATCGGGTCTAGCTGCTGGTGGTCCCCATCATTCACATCCCCACAATCACACACATCCATCAACCAGACATTCATCCAACAGTTCAGCTGCCAGTACAACCAGCTCCGCCACGGGCACTGAATCCTTAACCTCAGATCAAGATCAATCGGATAAAGTTAGCATTCTGAGTGAAGCCGACTCGGGTGTCGTTTGCTGTTCGAACACATCACGGCCTGTGTCATATGCCGGTACCGGACACATTACCAATCTTTTGCAGGGTGCTGCTGCCTCAGCTCCCCCCGGTGCCGCTTACAGTCTAACCTGTCCTCTTTGCCGTAAAATTGTTTTCTTTGACGAAGGTGGTGTTCGCAATCTGCCACCCTATCGTGCCATGGAATCGATTGTCGATCGTTTCTGCGCCCGTGAGGCTCTACGTTGCCAGATGTGTGAAACAGATCCCAAAGTGGCATCATTGGTCTGTGAACAATGTGAAATACGTTATTGTGACGCCTGTCGGGAGCTATGTCATCCAGCGAGGGGTCCCCTGGCCAAACACAATTTGGTAAAGCCCAAAGGAGCTGCCCAGCAGCGAGAATCAGTGTGCGGAGAACATGAAGAGGTTTTGTCAATGTACTGCCTAACTTGTAAGATTCCAGCCTGTGCTGATTGCATCAATGATCAACGTCATCCACAACATGAAGTCCAGCCGATTACAACGACTTGCAAGGCACAAAAGGTAAGTTTTGGAAACAAATACTGTGATAATAATAATAGAAGTGTGTTAAGGGTGAGTTACCCTATGTGGAAGTGTAAAGTGTGTGATAATAGATTGTGAATAGATTATGGGGATCTCAAATTCCCATAATAAGAAAAATAGCATCGTAACTACCATGATCCATAAACGGTAATGCAAGGGCACGTCTAGAAAATAAAACGTAGATTTTGTTTGGTGAAAAATCTCTGAATGAAAATAGATTCAATAAACATTAATCGTACTGTTAGGGAAAAAATAGCTTTAAAAAAAACAAAAAAAAAATAAAAAAATAAAAAAATAATAACTCAAATCAAAAAAAAAAAAAAAAAGAAATTATCATCCAGGCCAGTGAAAAAAGTTCATTTCGTTATAATGGGACGTGGGAGCAGAGTTCTGATTAATTTCCATAATATTTAAACATTTATAAACAGGTCAGAGAACACCTATTTTTTTATCAGTACTATATTCCTAACTTGATTTTTAGGAATTGTCTACTGAATTATTTTTTAATTTTTGAGGAATACTTTTCTATGGTTTTCAGAGCTTTAGGCGTCGATTTCATTTCTAAATTTGAGGTTAAGTTATGTGTAGAAAAAATGAAGAATATACCAGAATGTGAGGTTAGTTTTTTTTATAACAAATTGTCCTCAGGGACTGACCATTAGAAAAACATTATTCCTAATATACTTCAAGATGTAAAAAAAATATTAAATGTGAGGTCAGGTTTTTAAAATATATATATATATATATATATATATATGTAAGTAACTAAATAAAAAAAATCAAAAAGAAATCATTGGGAATAATTTTTTTTTTCACAAGATGCATACCAAATACCAGAATGTGAGGATAGGGGTTTCTTTAAAAGAATGTCTCTCAGAAACTGAACAATATTTCCTTATACAAAAATTATTATAAAAAACATTACTCAGCAGTGAAAGAGAATTAAATAATAATAATGATAATACTAATATACTCCACTTTAAAAAAAGAAACCAAACCATCAAATGTGAGGTTATGAGTAGAGAAAGTTCGCGTCTGAAAAAAATAACTAAATAGAAAAAAATCAAGCCATTTTTGTTCGTTAGAAAATTTCAATGAAAAAAAGTAATCACAAAAAGCATAATTGTTTCGAAACCTGCCAGAGATTATTTCATATTAACTTCACTACATTGTATAAAATTGTGTCCAAAACTTTGGGTCTTTAGTGCACAATTTCCATAAAATCGGAACAAAAGACATATATCTAAATTTGATCTGATTTTCACGAAGATTAACACACATCATTCTACACTTTGTTCAGTACGCTATGCCAAATTTCGTGCAAATCGAAAAAAATATATAGGGACTTTAATACACCATTTACATAAAATCGGACGAAAATATATATGGGAGCTATATCTATATCTGAACCGATTTTCACGAAACTTATCACACATCATTCTGGACTTAATTCAGTACTCTATGCCAAATTTCGTGCAAATCGAAAGACATATAGGGAACCGATTTTCTCGAATCTGAACACAGGTCATTCAATATTGCATTGAGTAGACAATGCAGAATTCCGTACAAATCGAAAGATATATAGGGACTTTGGTACACCATTCACCTTTAATCGGACGAAAATATATATGGGCGCTATATCTAAATCTAAACCGATTTTTCCCAATTTGGGCCAAATAAGTGACTTGTGCCAAATTTCATCCAAATCGGATCATAAATGTGACCTGTACTTTGTTTACAATTTAACATCTACAGACGGACAGACGGACGGACGGACATGCATAAATCGACTCAGAAAGTGATTCTATGCATATGGAGTTATGATTTGTTTTCTTTAATTGAGATTTTGTTGTCTATAATAATATAAATCAATCCTTACGTCCTCCCAAAATTGTTAAGTATTCGAATATTATTCTTTTTAAAAACGTCATTTTGTGCCCTCTACCATAAGGTGGACATTGAAAAACGTGATCGGGACTTTCCTATGGAGGGTTTACCATGGTAATTTGTTGGTAGAAGTTTTCGACGCCCAATGCAAAACATGTAATATTTATCTGCACCCAATTTGATTGAAAAACATTCCAAAAATCTCCAAAATATTAGGTAGCACTTCTGCATGGAGTTTGCCCTGAAGTTTGAGTCAGTATTGTGAGCTTTTGTAGGGAGACCTACTACCCAACGAGAAGTCAAGTAATTACAAAATTGCAGTCATCTTGGTTGCAATAAGTCTCAAAATTCCAAAAAAGCCAACATTTGGGAGGTTTCTTTATATGATTGCCCAATATTTATGATTTTTGGTAAGCAAGTTTTTCACTCAATGAAAATCAAAAAAAAGACCTATAATACCACATTTTCAATACCAATTAACCTAGACCATTTCAAAATTAATAATTAGGACTGTTGATTATTTTCACAAAGTATGTGGGCCACAATTTTTTCTTCTTAATTTTTTCTATGGTCAAATATCAAGCATCTGAGACCATTTTTTTTACTTTTTAGAAAAGAGAGAATCTTTAATTGAAAATAATTAGGATTTTTCTACAAAATATGATTAATGAAAATTGACTGAAAAAGTTGTCTTTCCATAAAAAGTCACTAAAGGTCCTCACTTTGTTAACCCTTTCACTGTTTTTGTCGACATTTAAAATTACTCTCTTCCTTCGCAAATTTTCGGTTATCCTATGTACCGTTACAATTGATGTCTTTGTTTTTGCTGAAAGACAGACAAAACTGTCCGAGGGTTAAAATAAGAATTGCTTTTTTTCTAAACTCTGTGCCTTCATACGATTTTAAGTACAAAATTTTAGATTTTTATTCCGACAAACATTTTTTTTACACTGAAAGGGTTAAACCAAATCCAAAAGTATTTGTTGCTTCTTTTTTTCTTGTACAATTATTTTAGAGTTTTCAAGAAGTATTTAAAATTCATACTTTTTTGTCGTCAGGAGCCTGCCCTTGAAGGGAAACATTTTTCAATATAATTTATTGGAGACAATCTGAGAAAAAAATCTATTGGATCCTTGACATTCAAGGAAAAACTAAAATATAAGCAGAAATTCCAGTCCTAGATATGTGATTTTGATTGGGTAGTTTTATCTTCTCAACAGTTATTTTCTTAAAGAGTTCTATATTTCTTTTCCAAACTTTTCCCACCTCACCTCTTTCCCTTTCACCTTGTTCTGGTCACTTTAATAATACCCTTCTGTGTATTTTATTTGTTTATCCTATGTACATATACATACATATATTTCTTGGACAATTTATGACCCCATTTGGGGGATATATTTTTGTTTCAAAAATATTTATTTCCTTTTGCCACTACCAACAACACATGTGAAAACATTCACACAAACAAACATACCTGTGATTATTTGTGTATATATGTACTTTATATGTATTTATTCAGTAATGTCTTATCGTTAATAAATCTCCACAAAAATACACACGAGCACACACACTCTCACATTTCAGTCATATAACTATACAAATAAATACATTTGTATATGGCTGTGTCTGCAAATATATTTGTTTTTACTACTCCTGCTACTATCTGTATATGTCTGTTCAGATCCTTTTGCAAGGAAGGTAAACCCGGCTGAACACCTTAAATCGTAATGAAAATCATAAATTTTATAGTTATTACCATAGCAAACCAATACATTGAAACGATTGAGGTACGGACGGACAGACGGTCGGATATGAGGTTAGAAAATTACCAAGTACTACTATCACTTCACTTCTCCCTTTCGTGTGCAAAAGTTCAGTGTTATCTTCATTATTTTTACTCCTGTAATCTCCTTCTTTACTAACTGCCAAATCTCCAATAAAAATGTGTTACAAGGTATCCGAACTGCTAAAAACTGCTACTGTGTGTTATCGTTTTTTTGTGGTAATCTCTGTTTGTGTGAAGCATGTGTGTGGTAGGGTACGTGTATGTATGTCGGGTCGGTCATATTTAGTTTTTGAATTGGTTTTTGGGTTTTGTTGTATTTTTTTGCATTGTCCTTTTTGTATTGTTGTAGTTGTTGTTGCTGGTTTTGTGTGTAGAAATAAAAATAAATAACATTTGTAAATCCTTACAATGTTATTCTAGTCTGTTTCAAAATACCGAATAAAAAAAGAAAGGATATCATAAAAATCGATCAATAAAAAAATAAATATAACTGGTGATTTGATTTGTGTGCCTGTATGTGTGAACATATTGACGACAAGATGGACAATGAAAGGGTCTTCAAAAAATATAAGAAAAATTTATTCTATAGAAAAAAATCTGGTCTCTGTTCTTGAGGGTTTTTTTTAAGAAAAAATGTTTTAAACGAAAATATTACTTCAGATATGTCTGACCTCAGCTCAGCTAAAATTTTTTTATAGAAAAAATCCCACCTCTGTTTCTGATGTCATTTTTCCTGAGCTTTCTTTTTTCTGAAGTAAAGAGTCGAGCAAAGCTCTAAAGGTAATTTTTTCTATAAAAAATCGCAGGCCTCAATTTATCTGAGGTATATTTTTTTGAAGACAAAAGGTTTAAACGAATCTGACCTTAGTTCCTGAGCTAGAAAATTTTATAGAAAAAACCCGACCCCTGTTTCTGAGGTGCCATTTTTCCTGAGATTTATTTTTCGTGAAGTAAAGAGTCGAGCTCTGGAGGCATTTTTTTCTCTATAAAACAAATCGCAGACCTCAGTCCGTCTGAGGTATATTTTTTCGATAGATACATTTGGAAGAACTAAGTTCATCGGAGATCTATTTTTTTCTATAGAAAAATGCATCAATGTTTTATTTTCCATAGAAGAAATCTTCCCATTATCTGAGTTCGTATTTGTATCTATGATAATAATCAATAACCTCTCTTCATCTGAAGGAACATTTTTCAATATAAAAAAAATCAGACCTCAGTTCTTGACGTAAATTTTCTATAGAAAAAACGAACCTCTTTTTATAGAAAATAATTCTAAGGTATTCTTTATTTAAATCCAGGCCAGTTCCTGAGATATCTCTTTTTCTATAGAGAAAAATCCGAATACAGTTACTGAAGTCCTCTTTTAAAAGAAAAGTTTGTGAGTAATTTTTCCTACAGAAAAAAACCGGCGAAAGTTTTTTTATAAAAAAAATCCGACCCCTGAGCTTGAGATATTCTTTTCTCTGTAAAAAAACCCGACCTCCGTCCCTGTGGTATTTTTTATAGAAAAAATCGACCTCAGTTACTAAGGTATTTTTTTTTTCAAGAAAAAAATCTGACCTTAGTTTTTATATTAAAACTCCGACCTCAGTTCACGTGAGGTATTTTTTCTATAAAAAAAAATCCGGCCCAGTTCCTGAGATATTTTTTATGGAAAAATCCAACCTCCGTTCCTGTAGTATTTTTTCTATAAAAAAATCGACCTAAGTTACTGGTGAATTTTTCAATCTCTGCTACTGAGGTTTTATATAGAAAAAAATTAACTTTACTTTTTATATTAAAAAATCCGACCTGAGTTCACCTGAGGTATTTTTTTCTTTAGAAAAAAACTGACGTCAGTTTGTCTGATATTCTATAAAAAAAACACAGACCTCAGTTCGGCTGATATAATTTTATTCTATAAAAGAAGTCAGACCTTCTTCTGAGACTTCATTTATTTTAGAAAAACTTGGACTCGTTTACAGAAGTATTTTTCTCTTATAAAACATCCGACCTGAATTACAGATTTTTTACGTCTATAGAAAAAATCTACGAAAATGTGTTTCTATCCCTACAGAAAATAAAAAAGTCCGACCATAGTTTATCTGAGGTATTTCTTCCCATAAAAACCCCGACCTAACTTCTGAGAAGTTGAGAGAAACTCAGAGACATCTGTTCAACTGAGATGTAGTTTTTTCTATAGTCTAGACATCCGTTCATCACATCTCAGTTCATTTGCGGTATGTTTTTTTTTTTTCTATGAAAAAAATTCGACTTTAGCTCTTTAGGATTTTTTTCTATAGAAGAAATCCCACCCCAGATTCTGATTTATTTTTCCTATATACAAACATCCGACCTCAGTTCCTAAGAAACTGTTTTTCGTACAGAAAAAATCAACCTTAGTTCCTAAAGTATTTCTTCCCATAGAAAAAAGTCGACCTTTAGTCGATGAGTTATACTTTCTATAGAAAAATCGACCCCATTTCCTAAGGCTTTCTGTTCTCAGTTCCGTAGATTTTTTTTTTGCAAGGATAACCAAAACTCCTTCCATCTCCTTAATGGACAATTTTCAAACAGATATTAAAAACACTTTCAAAGATTTATTCTAATGCTTTAATTAAGTTCCCCTAAAATTTCACCCAAAAAGCTTTAAAGAACATTACCATAAAATAAACAAGGACAACTACAACAACAATAATATCAACAACAATCCAGGACCCTGGATAAAATTAGAAAACAACAACAAAAAGAAGAGGACAACAAAAACTCGATATTATACCCCAACATCAAATACCAGCTGAAACATGTACACTAACAACAACAACAACAAAAAGGTTGTTAACAAGCAAGGAGAACAGCAACAACAACACCGAAAGCAAGACGAAAGAAGAACCACAAAACACACGCAAATTTTCCATACATTAAACAACAGAAAGGAAACAGGAAAAATTAACACCCATTGAAATTGAGAAAGAGAGAGAAATGAAATCAAATCTAATGTTGGATTTTTTTTCTCGCTTCAGTCTTGTTCTTCTTTATGGTGTGTTGGTTTTTCGTTGTTCTCCTCCTCCTCCGGTGTTTGTGTCATGGAATTATGTTCCTTCCATGGTGGTACTGAAGTTTAGAAATTAAAGCATGAAGCATGTGAATGCCTGTATCAGAAAATCTTAAATACCTCAAACCAGGAATGGTAGCAAAGTTGATTTGTAGGAGTAAATGTTGGGAGGAGGTCTAACCACCTGCTTAGCTGGAGAGGTTGTACAGGAATGAAAATAATATCAACATTAACACACACGCATCTGCGAAAAGAAAATGTCAGGAAATTACCTCCATTCTCAATGCATACATATTCGTACATTGTTGTACAAGGTGTTTTTTCAAGGAGCAGTTCTTTTTTTGCTGCTGCAACAGCAGCAGGAGTCGGAATCGTTGACAGAAAATAATATGGAAGAAGTAGAAGAATGCTTAATGATTTTTAGATTTAATTACAAATTACACTCAAAGGGAAGACGATTTTTTTTCAAGAATTTCTGCAACAAAAAAATTAAATCTCAGATATTGAGGAGTAATCTGAATTTTCTTGGGAACTAGGGTATTTCTTTCTATAGAAAATAATCAGATCTCAATTGTAGATAATTTTTCTAAAATAAAAAAAAAAAAAATTATAGGAAAAAATTGAAAATTTCCTGAGGATGTTTTTGTATAGCTAAAATTTATACCTAAGTTGCTGCGAACTTTCTATGCAAAAAATTCAATTCTCAGATGTTGTTTAAAGTAGTTTATCATAATTTAAGATTTGAAATTAATTTAAACAAACAAAACAAAATGAATTTCTAAAGTCAAAATATTGTATTGAAAATATTTGAATTTGCCTTGTAACTCGATAAATACAACCATGAATTAATTTACCATTATTGTATATGTCAATATGGCAACAATTGTAAATCTATGTTTTATCCGTGCTTTTGTTCAACCATCTTTGTGGTTGCTGGTGTGCATTATGACAAATGGCACCTTCTTCTGGATTTACCACTCAAGCGAACAACAGCACGGATCCCACTTTACAATATTTACAACTCTAAATAAAGTACATACTGAATATGTAAGTTGGAATACCGAATTGTTATATTTGGTTCGTTAAAACAGCCCGAATTCCGTAAGTTATCCACATTAAGGACCTGAGTCCTAACTCTAGACCGGTCTTCCATTAGAACCTTAGTTCTCCAAACCTGAACCTTAGTTCAACTGAACAATATTGTTATCACAACTCCATTTAACAGCAATACGGTAACACGATCATCGTTATTGTGAATTGTCATTGTTCTTCAGATTCGCAATTTTGACATTTGCAATCACATGTCACACAAAACTTAAACTGAAATATCAAAAAAAAGAAATAAAGAAACAAAAAATACATATATTTTTTCTCAAAAATACACAGCGAAAAGCAAAAAAAAAAAAAAAAAAATATATAAATTGTGGAAGTTTGGCCGAAAAAAAAAAAAAAAAAAAAAATTGTGGTGAACTTATAATGGAAAACAACACCAAATTCCGAACATAACCTCAAGTTAAATCCGCAAAGAATTCCAGAAAAAAAAAACTCGCGCACAACATTGAGCTTATCCGAAGCTGGTCTGAACCTTTCCCATCATTTACGGCAGATTCACAGGTCGTCGGCAGTGATAATTTGCAACATTTTCTGTTATAAGTTGACACAATAACACCAACAACAGAGCCAAATGTTTTGTGGAGATATCGATGCAAGGTAACGCTGAGTTTAATCGCAGTTCTATTTCCCATCTACCAATGTTATTAAGCCATTGACTTCTTGACATCTTCGATTTCAAGCAACATTGATATTCGTCGCCGTCACGTTTCCAATTTGTTTCCACTAGCAACACTTGGGGATTGCCAGTCAGAATTACGTCAGTCAACCAGTGAAAACCCATTTTATTACACAAAAAGGAAGAAGATTCACACAACCATCGTCCTCGAAGTCTGTGGAAATTCCTCTCACCGACAGCAAAAAAGCGAGATCACTGCTCCCAAGGGTCTCAGTGTGAACAAAAAGACGATTTCTAACAATTGCAAAGCAAAAAGTTGATATCCACAAAACCACGTAAGTCGATATTCACAAATGTATATCCATGTACTCCACGAGCATAATCTGAATATGCATTCATATTCATAATCACCTTATGTTAAAAATCTTGTATCCGTTCTATAAAACAGTAATAATTAAATATAACAATTATCCACAGTCCGATTAGCGACCCCTTTCACAAATTTATAAATAATTCTCATTTAAATTTCTTATAAGCTAAAGTTCTTGAACATCATAAAGAAGGACACTCGCCAACTTTGTTAACATATTATTTTTTGTAAGAATAATCATTAGCACTACAATTATGTCGATTTGATTTTGGCACACATCGTTAATAAGAGTACGATTGGTTTCGGTTGATTCATATTTTCTGCACATACTGTTTATAACACATTTTTTTTCTCTCCCAACAATTCCTTCTGTACAAGGGAATTATTGTACAAGGAAAGCATATAAAACCATAACATAATTTATATTGCAAAATAACTTGGTGAAATAAAGAAACATATGAAGAGATCATATGAACTCCGTTAACATCATAATAACAAATTATTTAAGAGAGTTAAATGGTGAATACATGAGAGAACACTTCTATCAAACTTGGTGTCGTTCCACAATACAGATGTCCAAAACAGCCCAAAACCCTACTTTTCTCTTTTCGCCAGTCGTTTTGTAGTGAACTCACTCCCTATTAGTTTTGTTCCGTACACCATTGTTCCACAGCAAAATTAGGCAAGCAGACACAGCTGCGTGAGGCATTCTCTTTAAATTTGTTGTTGTTAAAACGAAAATAAACAGTAACCACGAGTTTTCCCAATTTTTGGAATGATGGTGTTTTTACAGTTGCTTAAATATCATTTATGTTTATAAATTTATTAAATTCCGCAGAATTCTCTGTGTTTTTAATTTCCCTTAAAATATTTTTAAGATAGATTTTGCCCATCATTGTTCTTCAAACACAATATATTCATAAAAAAGTAAAAAAACACACACGCACAAATAAAATATTTCTCTCTTTTACCTACATTTTCAATGAGTGAAGAAACGAAACGTTTCCAATGCATTTAAATGTCTCTCTATGTGCTTACAAAGAGTACAAATAGCGTTGGAGAATATATCTCTTTATTAACTACATTCTCATTTAGCGTGCTCTTTGTTTTTGCTGATTGTGGAAGAAACTATAGCAAAGTTGGAAAGCCATACTCACCAGCGTTGATGCGTTCTCTTAACATTAACAAAAGAAGAATCAACACTAATGGAAAATTTTCCGCAATTTTTTTGATGAATTAATTTTTTGAGCGTCTTAGGATATTATTTATTATAAAAAAAAAAAATTAATTAAATATATTCTGGAGAATAATTCTTGTTTTTATTTTCCCTTCAACATATTTTAAGAGAAATTTTACCCACCATTGAACTATAGTGTTGTTACAAACGTTGTAAATTTGTAGAAATATTTACCTATGATTTGTTCTCTTTTTATGAAGAACGCATATCTCAATTCAAGAAGAATATATAAATTTGTTACTCAAATGAATTGTATGGGGTTTCTGTGAATGAATTTGATGATATAATATATGAAATACATCTATGAGTTCCAGATCTCAAGTTCTGCAACAAACAATTTCAAATTATAATCAGAATCTTTGGAACTGAACTCAACAACTTTAAATCTCTTCTTATTTACTGATATTATCTCTTCCCCCTGTGGATTTTGTCAATCAAGCAATTACATATTCCACTGATATAGTTGTACTTTGCTATCTGGGAAGATCATACGTATTGGTTTTAGTTTTGTTCACAATATATATCATACAAATACATATATTGAATTAGAACAATTATATTGCGATATTCCAGATATTTCGATATTCAAATAAATTCAGTGGAAATCTCTTTGCTAAAATGGAAAATGCACAAGGCGATTTCATTTTTGACTCCGATGATTTAATTATGTTTACATCTGGGTTAGAAAAGATTCCCACCACTGAACATACAGATTCTTCATTAGATGTTGTTCTGCAAGATCTAAGTGAAAGATGGGCAAATGTTCAAAAGTCGTATCGGAAAATTTTCACTTATGCCAAAGAAATCGATGAAAACTTTAAGGAATCAGCCCAAGAAAAATATTCCGCATGTACAAAAGCGTTTCACTTCTCTAAGGCTAAACTATTAGATTTGCAAAAAACACTTGTTGTTCCCCCAGAAAATATTTCTATGAGAAATACACCCGATCATCACAACAACTACGCTTCCATTAAGCTCCCACCCTGTGACACTGAAATATTTCAAGGCGGATATGAGGAATGGCCCTCATTTCGGGATATGTTCACAGCGGTATACATAAATCATGCCCAACTTACTTCTGTACAAAAGCTCTATTATTTACGTCTAAAAGTTAAAGGTCAGGCTGCTGGCATTGTTCACAAATACAAGTTGTGTGGAGATAACTTTTCTCTAGCGTGGGAAGCTCTTCAGTCTCGTTATGAGAATAAGAGAAGTCTAGTTGACAACCAACTCCGGATTTTGTTCAACTTAAAAGTAATAAATTCTGAGAACAGTGAATCTCTACAAAAAATACAGACATCAATAAATGATTGTCTAGCAGCCTTACAAGCGCAAAACATTTCAACCAAGGACTGGGATCCTATTCTCGTCTATTTATGTTCCACAAAACTCCCTCATGAAACTTTATCCCTGTGGGAACAATCCCTTAAATCTCATAGAGAATTACCCAAGTGGGAAGAAATGAACGAATTCTTATCAAATAGATACGAAGTTGTAGAAAGACTTGATAGCATCCATGGCACGAGAAACGCTTATAAAAAGGCAGATATTAACACTTTCCAAACTGAAAGTGTAACTCAAATTGAATGTAAGCTTTGTAAAAGTAACCATGTCCTTAAAAACTGCTCACAATTTCTTCAACTAAGCCCAACAAAACGTAATCAGTATGTATCCCAAAACAAAATATGTCTTAATTGTCTTTCCTATAAACATTTACGGAAAGATTGCAAAAGCAAATTTGTTTGTATGGAATGCAAAAGAAACCATCATACATTGCTGCACTTTCCTACTTCCAAATCACAACAAAACTCCGAAAATATTACTCCTACTACCAAGGCAAACTTTGTAAGCACATCATCTCACAACTTGGGAAATGATATTCCTACAACTTCTTCCCAGTGTGAAGAGCCATCAGTTCTTCAAGCATCTACACATATGGCTACAAACAATAATTTTTCAACAAACGAAAATATTTTGTTGCCTACCGCAATTGTTACCATTCGTCATAATGGCGATATATTTAAAGCCCGTGCCTTTTTAGACCAAGGATCTGAAAGATCATTCATTTCAAAAAGATTACAACAACATCTCCTACTCCCAACAGAGTGTAAAAGTTATCAAATAAGGGGTTTAGGGGGACAAATCGTGGCAAATTCCAATTTATTATGTACCCTTTCTCTTTTCTCGGAACTTTACAATCGTGCAGTCGATATGGAAGCTATAGTTGTGAATAAAGTTACTCGACTTTTACCTAGCTTTTTTATGACTAAATCCGACGTGGCCCTCGAAGAGGTGGAAGGTTTAAACCTGGCAGATCCCAATTTCCATTCACCCAGTCAGGTTGATTTGCTTCTAGGAAGTAATGTAATCCCAAATCTCTTACTAGACGGTGTAAGGAAAATTGGTTCATCTCTTGTTCTACAAGCTACCATCTTTGGTTGGATCATAAGTGGATCTGTCCCTACTCATACAGTTTCCTCCTTTTCAATTGAGGCCTCGGAAGACACTGATGTTTCTCTTAGCCAACAACTTAGAAAATTCTGGGAGCAGGAAGAATTTCCCGAAAAAAGACATTTGTCTGCCAACGATGAATATTGCGAGTCGTTATTTAAAAAAACAACTACGCGAACTCCCGATGGTCGCTATATGGTTCGACTTCCCTTCAAAGCCAATTTTCAGGTTGAAACACCTATATCACCCTCCAGAACTCAAGCCCTACTACAATATGTAAGAATGGAACAATCTCTCAAAAACAAGCCTGAAATAGCAAAGGCTTACAATGACGTCTTGCAGGAATATGTCTCCCTGAACCACATGAAACTCACAAATTCTACAGAGTTTTTAACAGATGGGTCATCCAATTCATTCTATTTGCCACATCATGCAGTTTTAAGGCCGCAAAGTGTTAGCACTAAGTTACGCGTCGTATTCAACGCATCAAAAAAAACTTATTCGGGATATTCTTTAAATGACACTCTACATGTCGGCCCCACCCTTCAATCAGACTTGTTAACGTTGATACTTCGCTGGCGTTTCTATAAATACGTTTTTAACGGTGATATAGAGAAAATGTATCGACAGATACTTATTCACCCAGATGATTCTAACTTCCAAAAAATTGTTTGGCGCCCTTCTCCAACCTCACCCATTCAAGATTATTCATTAAAGACGGTAACATTCGGAGTGAATTGTGCCCCATACTTAGCTATGCGAACTCTGCTCCAATTAGCAGATGATTCAGTGGAATTATATCCCCAAGGATCTCAAATTATTAAAAAGGACATGTATGTTGACGATGTTCTCTCTGGAGCTCATAGCCCAGAAGCCGCCATAGATTCCCTATCTCAATTAATATCCATGCTAAATTCAGCTGGATTTCCTCTAAAGAAAATTACTTCTAACGATCCTGAAATACTGAATTCAGTGTCTGAAGAAAACATTTTGAACTCAAAATTTTTGAAGTTCTACGAAACTAGTGGCACTAAAACACTAGGCGTTCAGTGGAATGCCATGCAGGACATGTTTTTTTATAAAGTCGAAGCCCCTTCAACAACTAATTCTATTACCAAACGTCAAATTCTTTCAATCGTTTCCAAAGTTTTTGATCCCGCTGGTTGGATATCTCCAGTCATTGTAGTAGCCAAAATTATGCTTCAACAGTTATGGATAGAAGGCACTCAATGGGATGAAAACGTTAAGTCTCATACATTGCAAAAGTGGAATCAATTTGCGGAATCCTTATCTCAAATATCTAAGTTCCAAATTCCTCGCTGGATAAATTTTTCCCCAACGTGTGTTTCTCAAATACATGGGTTTTGTGATGCCTCTGAGAAGGCTTATTGTGCAACTATTTTTCTGAGAGTTAGTCTAGGAAATTCTATTCATACACAATTGCTTGTATCTAAAACCAAAGTAGCTCCAATCGATCCAGTAAGTCTTCCCCGTTTAGAGCTCTGTGGAGCAGTTCTTCTCTCACAGTTAGTTAAACATATTACGGTCGGGCTACCATTGCATAATTACGAAATATTTCTTTGGAGCGATTCATCCATCACTCTTAGCTGGTTAGAAAAGCCCCCGTATACTTGGAAAACGTACGTAGCAAATAGAGTTGCAAAAATCATTAGCAACGTTGGTAATAATTTATGGCGTCATGTCCGATCGAATGATAACCCTGCAGACCTTGGATCTCGTGGTTGCACTCCCGAGGAACTATTCAACAATTCGTTATGGTGGCATGGTCCAAACTGGTTACGCAGTCCTCCCGAAGAATGGCCTAACACCACCCGAATTCATGAAGACCCTCCTGAAGCACGAAAAATAGAAGTTTTCCACACTTCGCAATCCGAAGAAGATTTCCTCAAACGATTTTCTCGGTGGGATAAGGCTATTCGTGTTATTGCCTACGTATTAAGATTCTATAAAGCTGTTCGAAAAATGGTTTGTTACCCATCTCCTCTTATATCCCACCAAGAATTTGTAGAAGCAAAAACTCGAATGATTATATTGGCTCAAAAGCAACATTACAGTCGCGAGTACTTTGGACTAAAACAATCCAAAAAGGTTCATAAGAAAAGCTCACTATTCCCTCTTAATCCTTTCATTGACAAACAAAATATTATCCGCGTAAATGGAAGAATTTCTAACTCCGATATCCCCTATAGCGCACGCTATCCCATAATACTACACAAGGATTCGGAATATACCAAATTATATATCAATTTCATCCACGACGCTTTACTTCATGCCGAAAATAATTTAATGTTACGCACCATTCGTGAAGAATATTACATATCCCGATTGCGATCATCAATTAAAAAATGCATAAGAAATTGCAAAAAATGCATTATCTATAAGCAAAAGATTCAATCCCAAATCATGGCAGCTCTTCCCTTAGAGAGGAGTACTTTTTCACTTCCATTTTCATATACTGGACTAGACTTTGCTGGTCCGTTCTCTACAAAAACTTCAAACGTTCGACAAGCAATCTACCAAAAAAGCTATGTATGCGTATTCGTGTGCTTTAGCACGAAAGCAATTCACCTAGAACTGTGTTCGAACCTTTCTTCCGAATCATTTTTAGCTGCGTTCGTTCGTTTCGTAGGTCGCCGAGGTTTACCTCTCAAGGTAATGTCTGACAACGGCACAAATTTCATTGGAGCTGAAAGGAAGCTGCGATACGAATTTAAACAATTTCTGAATAGCACTGCGGATGACGTTATTAAAAAATACACTCCCCAAGGTCTTCAATGGTCGTTTATCCCTCCAAACGCACCACACATGGGAGGATTGTGGGAAGCAGGCGTCAAGTCATTTAAGTCCCTCTTCAAAAAAGTTGCTCAGAACCAGAAATATACCTTTGAAGAGTTTAATACGTTGCTCGTACGTATTGAAGCAGTACTGAATTCTCGACCATTATCCCCAATGACTGATAACGCTCATGATCTATTAGCTTTAACTCCAGGACATTTTTTACGAGGTGCTCCACTCGTAGCGTTACCCGAACCAGCATCCGTCGATTTATCTCCCACTTGTAGATGGGAAAAACTAAAAACTCAGCAACATCAATTTGCTCGTCGATGGAAAGATGAATACATCACCGAGTTACAGCGCAGATATAAATGGCAATCCCCAATGGAGAATATCAAACTTAATCAACTAGTAATCGTAAAAGTTGACCAGTTACCACCTTGTGAATGGAAACTTGGTCGAATAAAGCAGGTTCATTATGGTGTTGATGGATTGGTAAGAGTAGTAGACATTCGTACTGCTGCTGGAGTCATAACTAGAGATATAACTCGATTGTGTCCCCTCTTCTCTGATAATGATCATAACTAATCAACATGTATTCCAATATTCTTTTCTCATTACCTTGAACATTCATTCTCTTGCTGTTACATGACATTTAGGTTACATCACAGAAATAACTAATTACTTTCATTCTTAACAGGGCACCCCGTAATCCACAAATTCATAAATGCCTTATATGCGAACGTTTCCACTCATTAAGATTTTGTAGGAAATTCCTTAACATGGATATTGGACAACGTAGAAGAGAAGTACGACGCCTAGGGTACTGTTTTAATTGCCTAGCTCGGTCCCATAAAATTTATGAATGCCTTTCTGAAGACGCATGTGCAAGATGTGGTGAAGAGCACCACACTTTGCTTCATCTTCCTCCTGTACAGACATTTACCTACGATCAAATTCTACAAGGTCAGAGAAGTTTACAAAGAATGTCAGAGGCTAACCAGCGTGGGCACGAAGACGACCGAATTAGCTCATCTGCAAGATCAAATTCCGCACAAAGAGTAGATAGGAGATTCCGCACTTCAGAAAGAAGAAGAGAAAATACTATACAAAGGACGCAAGAGAGAGTTCCTACTCCAATGAGAAGAAAAAAATCCAATTCTACAAATATCATTGAGAGGTCTCAAAGCATGTTAAAACAACGCAGACTCTTACAACAGGCCATTATGGCTTTAAAGCGTTTAAATGGAACATTTGATGAATGACCGATGTCAAGAGGCGGGAGGATGTTTAAAGTAGTTTATCATAATTTAAGATTTGAAATTAATTTAAACAAACAAAACAAAATGAATTTCTAAAGTCAAAATATTGTATTGAAAATATTTGAATTTGCCTTGTAACTCGATAAATACAACCATGAATTAATTTACCATTATTGTATATGTCAATATGGCAACAATTGTAAATCTATGTTTTATCCGTGCTTTTGTTCAACCATCTTTGTGGTTGCTGGTGTGCATTATGACAAATGGCACCTTCTTCTGGATTTACCACTCAAGCGAACAACAGCACGGATCCCACTTTACAATATTTACAACTCTAAATAAAGTACATACTGAATATGTAAGTTGGAATACCGAATTGTTATATTTGGTTCGTTAAAACAGCCCGAATTCCGTAAGTTATCCACATTAAGGACCTGAGTCCTAACTCTAGACCGGTCTTCCATTAGAACCTTAGTTCTCCAAACCTGAACCTTAGTTCAACTGCTTAAAGTGTAGATTCTACTTACTCCCACATGCTTCCATAATGTTAAAGAGGTTTAACATTAATCAGATGTTTTTCTATAGAAAAAATCCTATGGTTATTTTTTTTAATTCTTATTTATAAACGAAAAATCATCAGTTCCTGGAAATTCTTTATATAGAAAAAAAACCCAATTAATTTGGTTTATTTTTTATTAAAAAAGGTATTAGGATATGATGTATTATTTTCTATTGTAAAAAAACCGACAACAGCACATGAGGTGTTTTTTTCTATAGGAAAAATCAGACCTCCGTTTCTAAGGAGTTTTTTACTACAGAAAAAAATCATAACTAAGTTTATGAGGAATTTTTTGTCTAAGAAAAAATTCAGAACTCCGTATGTCATAGAAAAAATCCCATTTCAGCACATGAGGCATTCTTTTCTACAGAAAGAAATCCGACCTCTGCTCCTGAAGACATGTCGTCCTGAGGATTTTTATCTATAGAAATTCAATTGCTGCATAAGAAGAATTAGAGTTCAGTTTCTGAGGAATTTTTTCTATAAAAAACACAGAACACATTTTCATAGAATTTTTTTACAGAAAAAAGAACTCAGCTGAGGTATTTTTTTATATAGAAAAAATCAGTTACTGAGATATTTTTTTCTATAGAAAAAATCAGACCTCATTTTTCTATAGAAAAATAACACCTTAGTTTCTAAAGAAAAATTTTCTATAGAAAAAATCGTTACTGAGGTATATTTTTATATAGAAAAAATCAGACCTCAGTTACTGAGATATTTTTTTCAATAGAAAAAAATCAGACCTCATTTTTTAAGAAAAAAATTACACCTTAGTTTCTAAAGAAACATTTTCTACTGAAAAAATTAGTCCTCATTTCCAAAGGATTTTATTTCTATAGAAAAAATTAGACATCATTTTCTTAGAATCATTTTCTTTAGAAAAATGAGACCTCAGTTCCTGAGGATTTTTTTCCATAGAAGAAAATCAGACCTCAGTTCATGAGGTATCGAAAAAAATCAGACCTCAATTTCTGAGGTATTTTTTTTTCTATAGAAAAAATCAGACCGTAGATCCTTTTCTATGGAAAAAATTACACCTTAGATCCTGGGGTATTTTAGAATAAAATCAGATATTAGTGTTTGAAAAAATGTTTATATAAAAAAACACACCTCAGATTTTCAGATCGGATTTTTTTTTTATAAATAAAAAAACCTTACCTCAGTTCCTGAGGATTTGAGAAAATCAAACTTTAGATTCTAAGGAATCTTTTCAATAGGAAAACATCAGACCGCCGTTCCTGAGGAATTTCTTATTACAAAAATAACAACTCTCTTCCTGAGGATGATTTTTCTATAGAAAAAATCAGACATCTGTCGCAAAGGGATCTCAGTTCCTGAGAATTTTTTATATAAATAATCTAATCTAAATTTTGATGTTATTATTATTTATTTTTTTATAAAAATCTGAGCGCTGTTCCTAAGACATTTTTCTTTTTAAAAAATCCGAAGACATGTTCTTGTTGTCAATAGAAAAAATTGAGGTCCTTTTTATCTATAGAAAAAATCCGAATTTGTATTTTTTTTATTATAAAAAAGAGAAAAAAAATCAGTCCTGAAGTTCGCCTCAGAATTTACCCTATATTCAAATTTATTTTCTTTAGAAAAATTCTGACTCATTAAATGCGGATTTTGTTTTTCTAGAAAAAAAATCAGATTCTAAGTTGTAATAAAAAATAAACCTTGTAATGATTTCAAAACGCGAGACCAGACGACTGAATCACAATGAGCCAGACAAGTACCATTAACAGGAAAAAAGAAAATATCCCCTTGCAAATGTCATGAATGACTATTAACTAGAATTTCTAAAGTATTAGAAAGTGGAAGAAGAACAACAACAGAATCGAAGTACCCCTTAAATTACGCAGATGTACATTTTGGAAAATGTTACAGCATTTTCTATTAAATGTTGTTGCTGTTTTTTTCGATTATTCTCTTTCTACCTGAGTTCTGGGCACACTTAGAGTGCCACTATTCAGCTGTGAGAATAGTGTTCGCCCAAATCTCCCTCCAACCGTTTAATGTAGGGTGCCTTCGTTGTTTTTGTGTGTACGTGTGCATGTATGTCCGTATTGTCCGCTGCAATTTAGGGGTGTTGACAGGATTATATACATGTTACGGCTGATTACATTGATGTGTAACCAGGTTTTTTTTTGGAAAACAGAATTTTGTTTCTAAGGCAAGGTGCTTGTTTTCTATTCTTGTTTTCAAAATCTTAATGGGTTTCTCTCTATTCTATAAAGAGAGAAGGTTAATGTCTTGTGTCATTTTGTCGAACAATTATTACTTGGGAACTTCCGGCATTAAAAACTCCAATTTTTATTGATTTTAAATTATCTTCATTAGAATACACGGATACTGAGAGAAAACACTTAAAATTTGGAGTAGACATGGTGAAAGTGCCATTAAAATTTATTCTGAAAACTGGAAGGTAATTTAGTTTTTAGAAAAAAAATTTTTTTTTTTTTTGAAAATTTTTGATTTTCACAGAATTAATATTGATGAGTTCTAGTCATAAATACTGACCTTTTCAAGAGATCATAGTTCATGATAAGCAACTGACATTACAGAGGAGTTTTTTATGATAAAACAGACCTATGTTTCTTAAGGCAAATTATTTCATAAAGAAAAAAGCAGAGCTCTTTTCCAAATAATTTTTTTCTAAACTAAAAATCGGACAGCAGTTCCTGGGGATATTTTTCTATAAAAAAAAATCTAAAAAATCGTTTGGATTCTGAGTTTTGGTATTAAAAAAATGTCTTTGTGTGGGAAAATTTTCTTTTTAATACAAAATCTCATAATCCAGGTTCGGAGCATTTTTCTATAGAAATAAAACAAATCTCCGATTCTGAGTAATTTTTTAGATCGAATTTCTACGAAAAATCGAACAGAAAAATCGAATGGTATGGCTGTGGACATGATTTTTGCAGAATTAATATTGATAGGTTTTAGGCTTAGGAAGGATTCCTAATAGGCTACTGACATAAAATCGACAGGGAGAACTCATTAATTTGTAAATAAAATATTCAATATTTTTGCTTTATCCCATGAAATTTTTAGATATACAAAATGTGCTTCAAAAATAACCTTAAATTCCAAATAACAAAAATTAAATTCCCCAAAAATTCTTAACTTTAAAAGGCATTTTCTTAAACAGCTGGAATAAAAATAAATAAACAACTAGTCACATATCCCCCGAAAAACTTTGAAATTTCCGGCTAAGAGGGAAATTCCAAAGTTAAGAAACAAACTTTCTTCCTGCATGAGAGGGAATTTCCTTTTTTTATTTTTTATTTTTTTTTATTTTAAAGATCCTTTGGAAAATCCTGTTCGTCTTAACAAAAAACAAAAACACATAAAAATTTTCATTGAAGCTGTTACTTCGGCAGCTCTTCAGAAAACCACCCTACTTTCGCACAGTTAACAAAGTAACGCTTCTGTGGATTTTCTCCTGCTAAACAGCCAGCCTGGAAAATTTACATTGAAAAATGCGTCCAGCAGCATCAACTCTGACAGTTTGATGGTAAAAAATTTTATTTAAACAAATAGACAGTCATATACAAAGGGCAATGAACACACATACATATCCATTTATACATACACTACGTATGTGTGTAGTAAAGGAAATCAGCAATAGATGCGAATATGTGTATGTGTGCGTGTATGTGAATGTGTGCGGAATCCGAAATGATGTTTGCCGGCATGGATATTGTATTACCAACCAAGCACAAGTTGGAGTTGGATGGATACGGCTCGGGGTTTCGCTTTCCTTGACTAACAAACTCTTTGGGCATAATCACCTTGTAACACACATTCACACACATACAGGCACACTCACACAATTGTTACACACAAACAGAAAGTATGAAATATTCCCATATTTTCGATTTAACACAATTTATGACGGTAATTAATGACGGAGTCCCAACAGGGATTTGCGGAGAGCTTAAAAACCCACCATAGAAAGGAGTGGTGGAGAATTTTTTATGAACTACAAACAAGGAATGAATTAAAGAAATTATTGAAGAATATGTGAGTGATTTGTTTCAATAGAAAAAAAAAAACAAACCTAAAACTAAAATCCGCGTTACATCAATTTCTAAACATTTTTTGTAAAACAAAAATTAGACCTCAGATTTTGAGAATTTTATTTTCTGTAGGAAAAAAAGAAAAAAAAAAAAACATTCCTGAGAATTGTTTTTCCTGTATGTAAAATCCTGATAGACCCGGAGTATTTGTTTTTTACAGACCAGACTACCCTTCTGAGTCCTGAGGTTTTTTCTATAACAACACACTTTACACAAGATTTTTTCTATATGAAAAAATCTGACCTCATATTAGACCTCAGTACCCTAGGAATTTTTACGAAAATAACCAGACCTCAGTTCCAATTATAACATTTTTTATAATAAAAATTGATACATCGGTTCCTGATGATTTTTCTATATAAAAAGATCAAACCTCAGTCGAATTTGGTTCTATGGAAAAAATCAGACCTCACTTTCTGGAGGAGGGTTTTTTTTAAAGAAAAGTGGAGCAGGGATTTTTTTTTTGCAGAAAAAATAAACCGCAGAACTGTTTTTACAAAAAATCAGACAGCCGAAAAATAGGTCCTCAGTTCTTAAGGTTTTTCTCTTAGAAAAACTAAACTGAGTTCTTTTAATTTTTTTTTTTCTAAAATTGAACACAGTCCTCAGATTCTGAGGTTTTTTTTCCATATTTTTTTTTTTAATTTTCTATGGATTTTTTTCCATAGAAAAATATCAAAGCCAAGATCAGAAGGATGTTTTCTTTAAAAAATTGACTTCAGTTCCTGTTAATTGTTTCCATAGAATAAAATCAGAACTCAGTAACTCTGTAATTTTTTTTTATACCAAACAACCAGACCTCAGTTGCTGATCAGACAGTTTTAAATAGAAACAAATCAGACGTCAGTTCTATAAAACTTCAGTTCATGATGAATTTGTTTTTACTTAAAAACCTGTGTTCCTACCCTTTTCATGAGGATTTTTTATATAAAAAAATGAGGATTTTTTACATAAAAAAATCAGACCTCAATTTCCAGTCAAATTTCGCTCTATAGAAAAAAAATCTAACAATTTTTTTCTGTAAAAAAATCAGGCGTTCCAGAGGTGGTTTTTTCGTCGGAAAAGGCAAACCTCTTCAGAAAACAATTCATACCTCAGTTTTTGTGGAGACTTTTTTCTATAGCAAAACAATTGAAGACCAAAGTTCATTAGACGTCAGTTCCTAAAATTGTTTTCTTTATAAAAATAATAGTCAGAAGTTCCAGAAAATTTTTTTCGATAAAAAATACTCTATGTTCCTAAGATTTTTTTACGGCAACAATTCATACCTCAATTTCTAGAAAAACAATCGAAGACCTCAGTTCATATTAATTATTTTTATAGAAAAAAATCGAAGTCTCTCTTTATATGAGTTATAGGAGATCTCAGTCCATCTGAAGACTTCAAAAGAAGTCTTATTTTTCATAGAATGCCAGAGCTAGGATATTTTTCTATGACAGATCCTAGAGTGAATTTTTAGAAAAATATTTTTTCTAGGCCAAATCATTTCGAAGATTTTGTAAATGAAAATTATTTTCTATGAGACTCAGCAGCGTGGCTTTAATTTTTTTTTCCAAGGCAGATCAAGAGTAGGAAAAAAATATCTTTCTATAGCGGACCACAGCATAAAATTAAAAAAAAAAAAAATCCGGTAGATATCAGATAACAGTTTTTTTTGATTATAACATTTAATGACTAGTTGAAGTGTGAATTTTTAAGCACATAATTTTTTTTGGCTAGATCAAAATATTTTCAAAAGCAGCCATGGGCTTAGACAAATATTTTTTTATATTTTTTAAAAAATATCTTGCCTTTTGTGTGACGTTATATGTGACCAGACCAAAATATGGACTTTAAAAAATATTTCTTTTCAAGACTGTCAACAATTTGTTTTTTTTTTCAAAACGCATATGTTCCAACGCTTATATTTTTTAAAAATGAATTTTTCGTTGAATATGAGCATGGTGGACTTTTTTCAAAACACTGTTCAGGGCTCTTAAATATTAGATGTTAAGAACGTTTTTATAAGGCATAATAGAGCGTGGCTAAAGGACAATTCTGCTCTTTAGTTTCGCTATATTATGTTGTATTACAAAGATATTCCAAATGTTTTTATTGTTACTTTTTAAAGAGTCGTTATTTCGTCTTCTTTTTTGTTTTATCCACATCTTTGATGTTATTCCCTTTCATTGCTGCTGCAATAACTTTCCCTTCCTCCCTTCTCTTCCCCTCTCACTTAATGCTAAGCCTTATTGAGTCCTGTTTTTTTTTTGGTTCGGCATTTTGTACAAGTATTTTGTCTATAAATTTTTATAGTCTCTCTAACACCACATAAGATTTATGGTAGTAAGTTGGCATATATGCAATAACAGTATACAGAGACACACACACACATACGCACACATATAACTCTCTATTGCAAACATTTGCCACCGAAGAAAAAAGGAACGAACTACAAGTATTCCCCATTGAAACAAATTGTAAAATTTATTTATGTCATTCTTGTTTCGTCGCCAAATGTTAGACAGACAGACAGCCAGCCAGCCATCCAAGCCAGTCAGTGAAACAATTTGGTTTCGTATGTTTTCGGTAAATTATATTTTCAAATAAAATGCATAAAATAGCAATAACAAAAATACGAAGCAACAAAAAACATCTTTCAAAACAGTAACTGCAAAATGTTACGTCAACACCACGAGTGAGTACGTCTCGTGTTGCGTCGTTCCATTCATTCTTTTGCATACCCCGAGCTAGCTAACCCCAAATCTCCATAGAATTCCCTTATGTTGTTGCTGTTCTTGTTCTGTTTCTTCCATTCACTTGCAGGATATGTGCCTTTCGAACATATCCTCTTTAAATATTTTTGTCGTTTACTTTTCATGCCCCTCTCTCTTTCTCCCTTACTCCGCTTCTGAGGAAGTCTTCTTCTACAAAAAATCATTTCATTCGTTATTGCATTTTTTATTTGTGTGTCTGCCTCATCCCTCTCCCTCCGTCCTGACATACTGCAACTGTGTTCGCTCCGTTTGCAGACTAATATTATTAGACATTGTATGCTATTTGGCAAAAGCCGGAACAACAACAACAAGCAAACAAACAAATTTATATTCTCTCTCACCCCAGGTTTTGGCTTGAAAAAACGAAAACAGTTGCAGGGAATGACTGACTGGATGCATGCTTGTGTTTTGAATTAAATACAAAAAATTGAAACAAAAATATCCTGAATAAAAAAAATCGAGAAAAAATGATCCAGAAGGATGTTATTTTAATGAATAAATATTCCTCCGGTGACAGTGAATGTACGAATGCATAGTTTATCAGGATAAATAACTTAACAAATATGAAAACTGCCAGGATAAAAAAATAGTTAAAAAATCTTTGAGAATAAATATTATTTAAAAAATCCACGCCTGTGTAGGTCCTTGAGAAAATATTATTTAAAAAATCCACGCCTGTGTAGGTCCTTGAGAAAATATTATTTAAAAAATCCACGCCTGTGTAGGTCCTTGAGAAAATATTATTTAAAAAATCCACGCCTGTGTAGGTCCTTGAGAAAATATTATTTAAAAAATCCACGCCTGTGTAGGTCCTTGAGAAAATATTATTTAAAACATCCACGCCTGTGTAGGTCCTTGAGAAAATATCATTTAAAAAATCCACGCCTGTGTAGGTCCTTGAGTAAATATTATTTAAAAAATCCACGCCTGTGTAGGTCCTTGAGAAAATATTATTTAAAAATCCACGCCTGTGTAGATCCTTGAAGAAATACTTTTAAAAAATCCGTGCCTTATATAGTCCTTGAAAAAATATTTTTCAAAAATCTTTGAAAAAATATTTTTACGCCTCCAATATTTTTTGAAGAAATATTCAAAACTGTTTAGTGACTTTCATTTCCATGTTTAAAGGATATAGAGATTAAAGTGCTCTCATATAAATTGCAAAAATTATTACATTTTAATTAATCACGACTTTCATCAGTTTTATTCATTCAGTCGGCCGAACTTTTGTGTTTCACGCAAAGTGAAGTTGTTAATTTTGGGTGGGCCCGGTCGTCATCATCATCATCATTTGTGTCGTAGTCGTCGTCGTGAGCATTATTGACTCATGGCCGACAATTTCATTTCATGGAATCATTAGCACACCACACACCAAATGCGGATCTTTATTACGTGTTTTTATGATATTTTTGTGGCAATCAGTTTTATTTCCCGGTTTCTCTGTTACCGGTCATAAACTGAGTTTCGGATGGTCGGTCGTCCTTTCAGAGAGGTGTTCGTCCGGCCTATGCACACGGAGGTGTGCGTGAGTTTTATTATTTTATTTTGAGTTATTTGGCAATTTTATTTATATTTTGTTTTAAAATGCCAAAAACGAAAACATTTTATTATGGGTAGTCAGGCTGTGGAGGAGGGTTGGGTGATGGCGGATTTTATTTTTTAAAAGCTTTTTGTTTTATATGTAGTTTTTTTTTTGGTAATGGATGATTAAAGAGGACTTTAAAGATTATGAGAGAGCACAGTTTTAAATACCTTCTATGGCGAGTTCAATTTATTTTCAATTTAAAATTAATATTTTCAATTAATAATTTTCACCTCTCCTACCTATTTTTCGATTATTGTACTTTAAATGAAAATCTCTCCCAGAAAAAAAAACATGACCAACAACAATTCTGTAATTCCGCAATTTGAATGTGTGCGGTAAAAATCAATTGTGAATTCAATTAAACAAGAAACATAAATTAATTAAATTTCTGCAATTTATGCATTTAAAACAAAATCTCTGACCAGAGCCGGGTCAGAGCTTTGTAATGTCCATTGCACATTAATTGTTGGATTGTCGTCGTCGTCGACGTTGGCATCCATTTCTCAATAAATTTGCATTGACAGTTGATTGATGATGACCACAACGGCTGCATCATGCTGTGGAAATATTTGTGGGTGGAAAGCAAATTGTTTGTTAATGGTTGCATTAAAAATTATTTGTCCTTATTCGAATCACAAAAATAATTGGAATTACAAATTGAATTTTTTTTAAATATTATTTTCAAGGCATATCGGAATATTTTTTATTTCAAGGACTAAATGATGCAAATATATTTTGCAAAGAAATTTTAAATTAATTAACAGATTAAGAGTCTCGGGTTTTGTTTTACTATTTTTTTAAGACATGTATTTTTTTAGATATAAGAGGCATGCATTTTTTAAAAATATTTTTTTCAGGATTTTTTGAAAATATCACCGTCATATCTCAACTAGCTGAGTTGATGATAATTTTGGGATGAAATGGACCAAAACTTAATTTTTTTGTGTATTTTCGAGTCGATCTATAGGCCACAATTATAAGCGGAACATCACAACACAAGTCACGTTGAAGGGCATCTGGACAAGTAATTGGAAGGGCTGTACTGAATATTAGTAATATTCGGAAAATATGTCAGTGTAAGGAAGAGGTGCTGGTGACCTCTTATCGGCAAGAGGGTGCAATTATCACGAAATATTGCCCAGACTCGGAATAAAAATTCGCAGAAAGTTAGAGTTCCTTCGTAGTTGTGTAGGGTATCATATGGTCGGCCCCGTCCGACTATACTGCTCCGCTCTCTGCTTTAAAAATATTTTTTATGGTCCAACACAAAGCGTGGACTTTTTAAAAATTATTTCTCAAATGCCAACAAAAATTATTTCATATTTTTCCTGTTCGAAAAAAATTTTCTCCCAACCTTGTTTCAAAATATATTGCCAAGCCACTTATTGTGCGATTTGAAATGTCATTTTGTTCTTAGAATTGCTCACAATGTTAGGGGGTGGGGGTTTTAAAAAAATCAAATTAATGTTCACATATGTGTGTGTTTGAGTGTACCAAACACATAAAATACCTGAAGGGATGGTGGTGGTACTGCAGCGATATCGAAGTTGCTTTTCACGTTTTCCCCCACTGATAATAATAATATTCTCCAACTTAATTTGTATGTGTTGTAATTTATGCTTATTTTGCATGTTTCCCAGCAATTGTCAAGGTTTTCTGGTGTATAGACTCATGACTACAGGACCAAATAATATTCAAACTCACTCACACCCCTGCCTTCCTCGTCTAATATATTATCAGCCAGTTGAAAAAACGCCATCATAGACATAAGCTCTGTTGTGGTAGTCACTGTCGAGTTTTGTGGAGTCCTTGGAGTTTTGATTTGTGTGTGTGTGTGTGTTCGGCAATCTACCTGCATAAATTGCCTTGTAAATGTTTTACGAGATAATTATAACATTGCTAAGGATATACATAATATTACAGCGAGGAGAGGAAGATGCAGGGTGTGCAGGATGGGTGTTTTTTTTTAATATTTTTGTATTTATGGCTCAATATCCCCTATGACTTAATGTCACAGGATTATATGACAGTGTTCCTGGAAGTTCCTTGAATCTGCATTGAAAATTGTACTTGAATTGGGAAATAACCTGATGTCAAACATTCGATAACCTGTCGACGATAAATGATAAAGCTCTGAATTTGCAAAGGGTCCTATGGTTCATTTTGAGTGTTTCACAATCAGGACTTAAAGGAAATACGACAATGAACTATATATCCTCCTGAGGATTATTCTTTAAAACAGCATGCTATCTATATTTTCAAATATGGCAAAGGACATTGAACTTTTAGGTTAGGTGTTCAAATAAATTCTCTTTATATTCTCCTTTCTATTTGTAATTTGATATCGTTAATTCAAATTTTGTTTCCATTTAATTTTTATATATTTTCATTTGTTATTGTTTTTTGCCATTTCCCACTAATTCATAAAAAAGCACAGGTTTTTCTCTAATGGAGTAATTTGAGTAGTTGCCTGACGACCATCATTATTTTTGGCTATGTGAAGGTGAAATATAAATTAGCTGCCACAGCTGAGTGGTAACTATTTTTTTCCGAACCATATTTCTATGGTGTGAAACTGTTGACAAGACTCTATCATTAAAAATAGATTAGGTTTGGTATTTTTACTAGTCATATTTTTTAGTTAATAAAAATAAAAACCGATTCATTCATATTAGAAAGGAGCCAGGAAATTTGATACACAAATTAAAGCTCATGGAGAAAACTGATAAGAAAGAAGAATATATTTTTCGAGGGTCAACCAACAGAGGCGTGGATTTCTTAAAGAATATTTTTTCGAGGGTCAATAATTTTCAAGGATCCACACAAGGCGTGGATTTTTTAAAGAATATTTTTTCAAGGATCCACAAAAGGCGTGGATTTTTTAAAGAATATTTTTTCAAGGATCCACAAAAGGCGTGGATTTTTTAAAGAATATTTTTTCAAGGATCCACAAAAGGCGTGGATTTTTTATACAATATTTTTTCGAGGGTCAATAATTTTCAAGGATCCACAAAAGGCGTGGATTTTTTAAAGAATATTTTTTCAAGGATCCACAAAAGGCGTGGATTTTTTAAAGAATATTTTTTCAAGGATCCACAAAAGGCGTGGATTTTTTAAAGAATATTTTTTCAACGATCCACAAAAGGCGTGGATTTTTTAAAGAATATTTTTTCAACGATCCACAAAAGGCGTGGATTTTTTAAAGAATATTTTTTCAAGGATCCACAAAAGATCCACAAAAGGCGTGGATTTTTTAAAGAATATTTTTTCAAGGATCCACAAAAGGCGTGGATTTTTTAAAGAATATTTTTTCAAGGATCCACAAAAGGCGTGGATTTTTTAAAGAATATTTTTTCAAGGATCCACAAAAGGCGTGGATTTTTTAAAGAATATTTTTTCAAGGATCCACAAAAGGCGTGGATTTTTTAAAGAATATTTTTTCAAGGATCCACAAAAGGCGTGGATTTTTTAAAGAATATTTTTTCAAGGATCCACAAAAGGCGTGGATTTTTTAAAGAATATTTTTTCAAGGATCCACAAAAGGCGTGGATTTTTTAAAGAATATTTTTTCAAGGATCCACAAAAGGCGTGGATTTTTTAAAGAATATTTTTTCAAGGATCCACAAAAGGCGTGGATTTTTTAAAGAATATTTTTTCAAGGATCCACAAAAGGCGTGGATTTTTTAAAGAATATTTTTTCAAGGATCCACAAAAGGCGTGGATTTTTTAAAGAATATTTTTTCAAGGATCCACAAAAGGCGTGGATTTTTTAAAGAATATTTTTTCAAGGATCCACAAAAGGCGTGGATTTTTTAAAGAATATTTTTTCAAGGATCCACAAAAGGCGTGGATTTTTTAAAGAATATTTTTTCAAGGATCCACAAAAGGCGTGGATTTTTTAAAGAATATTTTTTCAAGGATCCACAAAAGGCGTGGATTTTTTAAAGAATATTTTTTCAAGGATCCACAAAAGGCGTGGATTTTTTAAAGAATATTTTTTCAAGGATCCACAAAAGGCGTGGATTTTTTAAAGAATATTTTTTCAAGGATCCACAAAAGGCGTGGATTTTATAAAGAATATTTTTTCAAGGATCCACAAAAGGCGTGGATTTTTTAAAGAATATTTTTTCAAGGATCCACAAAAGGCGTGGATTTTTTAAAGAATATTTTTGCAAGGATCCACAAAAGGCGTGGATTTTTTAAAGAATATTTTTTCAAGGATCCACAAAAGGCGTGGATTTTTTAAAGAATATTTTTTCAAGGATCCACAAAAGGCGTGGATTTTTTAAAGAATATTTTTTCAAGGATCCACAAAAGGCGTGGATTTTTTAAAGAATATTTTTTCAAGGATCCACAACAAGGCGTGGATTTTTTTAAGGATATTTTTTCAAGGATCCGCAACAAGGCGTGGATTTTTTAAAGAATATTTTTTCAAGGATCCACAACAAGGCGTGGATTTTTTAAAGAATATTTTTTCAAGGATCCAAACAAGGCGTGGATTTTTTAAAGAATATTTTTTCAAGGATCCACACAAGGCGTGGATTTTTTAAAGAATATTTTTTCAAGGACCAGTACAAGGCGTGGATTCTTTAAAGAATATTTTTTCAAGGATCCATTCAAGGCGTGGATTTTTTAAAGAATATTTTTTCGAGGGTCAATAGAGGCGTGGATTTCTTAAAGAATATTTTTTCGAGGGTCAATAGAGGCGTGGATTTTTTAAAGAATATTTTTTCAAGGATCCACACAAGGCGTGGATTTTTTAAAGAATATTTTTTCAAGGATCCACACAAGGCGTGGATTTTTTAAAGAATATTTTTTCAAGGATCCACAAAAGGCGTGGATTTTTTAAAGAATATTTTTTCAAGGATCCACAAAAGGCGTGGATTTTTAAAGAATATTTTTTCAAGGATCCACAAAAGGCGTGGATTTTTTAAAGAATATTTCTTCAAGGATCCACAAAAGGCGTGGATTTTTTAAAGAATATTTTTTCGTACAATTCCAGGTTTTTTATAGAACTGAACTAAAGTATTCCCAAGCCTTTTAAATTTTTTTAACTTTATGTTACAAATTCATCTAATGGCATTGAGGTATTTAGAATCTTGTCACTCATATCGATTCCATTACATATCCTTGGCTGATAAAGTATTTCAGTGTTTTATTTTTAGGGATTGGTATATTATTTTATGTGGCTTTTTCGATCGATTGATATGTATCGACATATATGTACTTTAGTTTATTGATACCTTGTGTTCAAGATAACAACCAACTGTTATCTGAATATTTGTTTTTCGATTTTTTTGTTATAAAATAAATATTGCACTAAATATTTGTAGGGGGAATTTTATTTAGAAAAAATTAAACAATGACATTCTTTGAGGTATTCACAAAAAATTTAAAACATATGTTTGAAATACATATTTTTTTCTGAATGAAAAAAGTTGACACTTTTTAAGGTATGAACAGGAAGATAAGAGAATACTGACTCTTCCACAAAATCGATATGCAGAAGAAGGGGAGTCTGAACACAAACGTTGACTTAGTTTTGTGTGTATTTCCTAAAAATTACAACAAATTAATCATTTTGCTTTAATTGCTTTTCATGGCCATCTAAAAAAAAATAGTGTTGACAGTTTAAATGGCACCTCCTTTCCCTCTGTCCTCCGCTGTTTTGGCTTGTGCTGGTGCCAACAAAAAAAGAACCACTATGAAAATTGGCTTTTTAATTTTCAAATTGTCAGCATTTTGTCGTTGAAATATTAAAGTACCATAAACCAATTTCAAGTGTGAAAATTTATAATACCTTTTTACACTAAAAACGAAAGGGACACATTTTCAGTTCACTCCTCAAAGACAAGTGGTGTTGAAAGTGAATTTTTTAGACACATTGGCCCTCTTATAAAAAATATGACAAAAAAACTATGCCGGTACTTCGACTTTGTGTTGCCCCGACAACAGCACAACATATGGGTGCGCGTGCCACATACCAACAAACACCAGCAGTGGCAGACGTTTGGGTAGCCCAACAACAACAAACTCATTTAAGGACATTCTTTTTGTGCGCCTATTTCCCCTCCATACTATTTTTTTTCCTACCCTCCAACACATATGTTGCTGATGGTGACAAATTTATAATATTTTTTCTTATTTAAGTGTTCGATCGATAGGCATCTTCTCTTTAATGGTAATTTTTTAAAAATAATTTTTATGTGGTATTTATAATGTCATGCTCCTACGAAATACTGAGGGAGGGAAGTTAAAGTGCCGGTGTGTGTGTCTGTCTGTCCATTAAACGGCAATGGCGTGTTAAAAATCCCATAAAAATATTAACGAAAAAAATTAATGTTTTTTATGGTTTCATTAAAGCCACATTATACGAATGGATGATGGGTAATGGAGGTGTGATATTTATGGGGGTAGTGTAAAATATTTTTTCTATATAAAAAATTAATAATTTTGTTTCAATAAAAAATTGGATATTTGTTTAATATTTATGTTATGGTTGGTTATTCCACAACATGTGTAGAACATAAACCGCAAAAGCCAAATATTATTTTGAACATTTGCCATGTGTTCGAAGCATTTGGTATAGGGATGAAATTTTGTGAAGAGATAAAACGCTTTGGCACCCAATATCAAATTACAGCCGAGAATACCGAAATATTAAAAAAAATATTTTTTTAAAAATCCAAAAATCCAGCCTTGTGTAGGTCTTTAAAAAATAATTTTTAAAAATCCACGCCTTGTGTAGGTCTTTAAAAAATAATTTTTAAAAATCCACGCCTTGTGTAGGTCTTTAAAAAATAATTTTTAAAAATCCACGCCTTGTGTAGGTCTTTAAAAAATAATTTTTAAAAATCCACGCCTTGTGTAGGTCTTTAAAAAATAATTTTTAAAAATCCACGCCTTGTGTAGGTCTTTAAAAAATAATTTTTAAAAATCCACGCCTTGTGTAGGTCTTTAAAAAATAATTTTTAAAAATCCACGCCTTCGATGAACTTGAAAAATTTGTTTTTTAAAAATCCACGCCTTAGATGGTCTTGAAAAATTTATTTTTTTAAAAATCCAAGCCTTCGATGATCTTGAAAAAAATAATTTTTTAAAAATCCACGCCTTCGATGACCTTGAAAATGTATTTTTTTAAAAAATCCACGCCTTCGATGACCTTAAAAAATGTATTTTTTTTTTTAAATCCACGCCTTCGATGATCTTGAAAAATGTATTTTTTTAAAAATCCGCGCTTCTGATCTTGAAAAATGTTTTTTTTTTAATTCACGCCTTAGATGGTCTTGAAAAATGTATTTTTTTAAATTCACGCTTTCGATGGTCTTGAAAAATGTATTTTTTTAAATTCACGCTTTCGATGGTCTTGAAAAATGTATATTTTTTTTTTAAATCCACGCCTTTGATGATCTTGAAAAATGTATTTTTTTTTTAAATCCACTCCTTCGATGATCTTGAAAAATGTATTTTTTTAAAAATCCATCCCTTCGATGATGTTGAAAAATGTATTTTTTAAAAATCCACGCCTTCGATGACCTTGAAAAATGTATTTTTTAAAAATCCGCCTTAGATGATCTTGAAAAATGTATTTTTTTTAAATCCACGCTTTCGATGATTTTGAAATATATATATTTTTTAAAAGTCAACCCTTTCGATGATCTTGAAAAATGTATATTTTAAAAATCCACACAAGTTATTTAGACTATATTTCAGCTATACATCTCCTCCTCTTTCCAAATTCCAAAACCTTTCATTACTCTCCCATTTTTAGGGAATGCAGAGAGAGTGCTTGGAAAAAAATATACCATAAATCTTTCAATTAAAAGTTATCATAAAAATACTAATTACTTTTTCTTCGTTGGTTTATTGTAGAAACCGCATTTAAATCTAAAGATAAGATTTTCAAATTAAAATCAAATTCTCTTCCCATTTCACCCATTTCAATTTCACGCCACAAACAACACTTCCCCCTCAAACGCACACACACACACACTTTGACACCCATACTCAATTAGGTCAAGAAAGAGTTCAGAAGCGCTTAAGAGACGAAAAAGTATCTCCATTATACATTGGCGTAACATAAGTTAAAAATTTTACTTGAAGAAGAATTGAAAGTAATTGCTTCCCATCCCGCCATCATCACCACCACACATTGACTTCATTGACTTTCTCCCTGCCAAATCATTTGACATCATCATCGAAACATCCCAAAATCACATTTAATTTTCCAAAGAATTTTAAATAACAAAAACTAAAGTCATAAATATATACGTAGCACAGATAAAACCACACCAAAATTTTTATTGACAAAATGAGTAATAAAAAAGCAAATAATAAAATCGAAAATATTTAACATTTCATTTTTCGGGGAAAGGAAAATGGAATCATTTCATGGAAGGAAAAGATATAACAGTAGCCTATAAAAATTATTTTTTAAAATACCATATCCATTATGGTCCTTTTTTTTAGTCCACACCTCCTATTGATCAAAGAAATTTTTTTTAAACCACGCCTCCTATAGATTTTAAAAAATATTTGTATACCCTTTACCACACTGTGGTACAGGGTATTATGTCTTTGTGCATATGTTTGTAACAGGCAAAAAGAAACGAAATAGGCACATGGTTCCTTTTGAGAATATGCATAGAATCACTTTCTGAGTCGATTTATGCATGTCCGTCCGTTTGTCCCTCTGTAGATGTTAAATTGTAAACAAAGTACATGTTGCATTTAAGATCCGATTTGGATGAAATTTGGTACAGCTCATTTATTTGGCTCAAGGACGAACCCTATTGAAATTGAAGAGAATCGGGTCAGATGTAGATATAGCTCCCGTATATATTTTCGTCCGATTTAAGACAAATGGGGCACCAAAGTCCTTATATATCTTTCGATTTACACGGCATTTTGCATAAAGATTTAGATATAGATCCGATATATAGTTTCGTCCGATTTAAGGTAAATGGTGCACCAAAGTCCCTTGATATTCTTCGATTTGCACGAAATTTGGCATAGCGTACTGAATTGAGTCTAGAATGATGTGTGTTAAGTTTCGTGAAAATCGGTTCAGATTTAGATATAGCTCCCATATATATATTCGTCCGATTTTATGTAAATGCTGTACCAAAGTCCCTATACATCTTTCGATTTGCATAAAATTTTGCATAGCGTACTGAATTAACTCTAAAATGATGTGTACTAAGTTTCGTGAAAATCAATTCAGATTTAGATATAGCTCTCATATATAGTTTCGTCCGATTTAATGTAAATGGTGCACCAAGATCCCCATATATATTCTCCGATTTGCACAAAATTTGGCATAACATACTGAAATAAGTCCAGAATGATGTGTGCTAAGATTTGTGAAAGTCGGTTCAGAATTAGATATAGCTCCCGTATATATTTACATCCGATTTTATGTAAATGGTGCACCAAAGTCCCTTTATATTCTTCGATTTGCACCAAATTTGGCATAGCGTACTGAATTGTGTCTAGAATGATGTGTGCTAAGTTTCGTTTTAGATTTCAATACAGCTCCCACATATACATATATATTCGTCCGATTTTACATAAATGGTGCATCAAACTCCTTATGTTTGTCCGATTGACACGAAATTTTGCACAACATATCAAATTGAGACATGAATGCCGTTATTGTGTTTTGTTGAAATTGGTGCAGATGCAGCAATAGCTTCTATATGTATTTCGAAAAGGTATCTGATAAAGATTAAATTTTGAACAGTGCGGCGAACAGAATAGCGGATATGAATTTTGCTATAAATCGTTTTCCATAAATTTGTCCCATGGTACGCAGACGACTTTAAATCTGCCTGAATGAAATTAAATTTAGCATAGGTTGAAGAAAGGGATGAGCATGTTCCTTAGAGGGAATATTGACATGCTATTGTGAGGATACATATGTACAATATACTCAAAGTGGTGAAGAGTACCACATAGTCGGCCCAGTCCGTCTTTACTACTTTCCTTACTGTTTTTTTTTTTCAAATCGTTGCTTCTAAAGTTATACGAAACTCTTCCCATCCCATATTGGGATAGATATCTAGCAATTCGCATTTTTATTTCCTAAACAAACATTTTCAAACTAATCCTCAATTACGGGTTATTTACTTTTCCATCGTCTACAAAAATGGATTTTTTTTGATTTATGAAAAATATTTATTTAATACATATAAATTATTTGTTTCGCTTAATTTGTGGTTTTTAATTCTATTTATATTTGAAAACATTTTTTCAATTACGGATCATTATAGCCCGACGACCACCAACTGACAATCTCACTCACTGACCATTTGGCAAGCAAAAAACAAAACACTGCAAATCCATTTATGGCATTTAGATTAGTTGTTGGTGAGTGGTAATATAATCCCGTGACAATTGCAATTGCATTTTATGCACACACACAACAACATGCTAAAATACCACTACGGCATAGAAAAGCCTAGTGTAGCCTTTTGAGAGGTGGAGTGTATCCATGTGTGTGTGTGTTTATGTTGTTTTCAATTTAGCAATGCCATAAAATTTAATTAAATCCTTTTTGCTACTGACTCGGTATCGGACTATTTTTTTGAGCTAAATTCACTGGAGTCACATGTTGCCACAACAACAACAACTGCAGAAATAACAAACAACAAAATGCTGGCAATGAATATTACCCTGACACAAACACACAGACAGATACTCTTGTCAGTGAGAAAATGCAGTTGCATTTTGCAACTCCACTTCCATTCTACTTGCCACACTTCTGTGTTGCATGATGCACATCCCTCTCTCTCCTCCCTCCACTCTATTACCACTTGCCAAATGTTTGTTTGCTTTGTTGTTGTTGCTGTTGTCATCATCAGACGTCCGTGATTGGCTTTTAATTTTGTCTGTTGCAGTTAATTTTAATTATTTTTATTACTTTTTTGTTGTTGATGTTGTTGTTATTGGTCCATCGTTCTCTCTTTTGTTATTTATTTAGTTCAACAACATAAATGTAATTTTTATTTATTATATCTAGTTTGTTGTTTTTGTTTATTATTCCAATTCAAATGATTTATTTGTTGTATCCATGATGAGATGGTGGTATTTTTGTTTATTTATTTGCTCTTTGTATTAAGTGTACCCGGTCGGTCGCTGCATTATAAATAAATAGTTGAAGTAATTTGCAATTTTTTTTAATTCGATATTATATGGAGTTTATTAACATTCTGCAGCGGAGTGGAAATTTTTAATCACTCTAACTCCAAATGAAATCTTTCATTTGTAAAAAAGGAGGCGGTAGAAAAAAATTCATTATTTAATTAAATTAATTTTGCGTGGATTTTATTTTTAATATATTTTTTTAAAGACTAACAAATGTACGAATTTTTAAAAGATAGATTTTAATTTTTTATTAAAATGTAAATTCTTACAGAAATATTTTTTCATAGAACAAAAAAGCGTGGATTTTTTATGAAATATATTTTCCAATACTGCCCTGATTAAAAAATAACAAAATATTTTTATTAAATATTTTTTTCATGGACTAAAAACAGACGTGCAATTTTTATACCCTACACAACTATGTTGCCAGGGTATTGTAGCTTTGTGCCGCCCCAAGAGTTTGTAACGCCGCGAAATATTGGTCCTAGAACCACCTTTAAGTATACCGATCGTCATATCTCGACTCGCTGAGTCGATCTAGACATGTGTGTCCGTCCGTCCGTCTGTCCATTATAATTTGTAAACACGATACAGGACACAGTTATGGACCAATCTTCACCAAATTTTGCATGGAGGATAGGTTCGTTTTGTATTTTGCGGGTCAAATGGACCCTGACTTTTGTGTGAAAAATTACAAAATTTTTATTCTGGGGCGTATATACTTGCTCTTGATAGTATATCCAAGAGGAGTTGTTGACCTTCAAATTGGTATCAATTTGGCTGCATTTACTCTGATGTGGGAGTTATACGTAAATATTTGAAAGTGTCTTTGTGCTACAATATTATATAGTACTACTATTACCCCAGTAGAGGGCGGAAATGTCGCGCTGATCGCTTTGAAATTTTACATAAAGTTCCGGTTATGGTCAATGACGATGCCTATAATTTTCGGTGATGTTGAGATGGTGCTTAGGGTGCAATAAACCGAAATCTTTATTTTTGTCAGATTTTCTAGTCGCTCTAGAAGCAATTATTATATGCAGAACATTACATATTTTACAAGGTGAAAGATTCTGACCAAATACTTACAGCGGCTGTTTAGATGATGATCGGTCAATATTCCGAGGGTCAAATCAACCAAAACATAAAGTGACAATTTTTTTAATTTTACGGCGTAAAAATTCACTCCAAGAAAAAAAAAATTGGAAAATATGCCAGGGTTAGAAAGTGAAGTTGTTGATCTATAATCGTTAAAAAGTGTGCAAATATCTCGAAATATTGCCCAATCTCAGAATATACAACCGCAGAAAATAGGGTCTACCATCAGATTTTTTTAAAAAATATTTTTCTTAAGGCGTGGATCGGCCTGGATTTTTTAAAAAATATTTTTCTTAAGGAGTGGATTTTTTTAAAAAATATTTTTCTTAAGGCGTGGATTTTTTAAAAAATATTTTTCTTAAGGCGTGGATTTTTTAAAAAAATGTTTTTAGGTGTCTTAAGGCGTGGATTTTTTAAAAAAATATTTTTCTTAAGGCGTGGATTTTTTAAAAAATATTTTTACTTAAGGATTACCATCAGGCGTGGATTTTTTAGAAAATATTTTTCTTAATGTCTACCATCAGGCGTGGATTTTAAGAAAAATATATTTTTCTTAAGGTCTATCATCAGGCGTGGATTTTTTCGAAAATATCATTTTCAAGACTTAATATTTTTCAATGGTTTTCGAAGATCACAAATGTTTTTTTTTTCACTACAAAAAATTACTCTTTGTGTTATAAAAAACAATTCATTAAAATTAATTAATTTTATTTTCGTTTAAAATTAAATAAACTAAATACCACAACTAATCAAAATATTATAACAATTAGAGTATTTAACAATATCGAACTCATTCAATTAAATATCCAAAGTGTTTGTGGCCACAAACCAACACCCCCCATGACCGATTATCACAATAGTAGCCAACCATTCGCTCACCCATTTAATACTAAACGTTTAAATGAGATTTAATGGGATTTATTTTAGTTTTTTTTCAATTTAGTAAATTGTCCCCTTTTTAAAGAAACAAAATAAAAAACAACAACAACTACAAGACAACAAATATTTAATTTAGACCCGCATGGAAAAAAGGTCACTAAACTTCAATCATCATTCATTATTGATATGTAATCAATCTTGGAAAGTCAATAAGAGCCAAAAAAAAAAAAAAAAAAATCCACAACATGCGACAAAACCATGTTCGATGTTTTAGTGGACATATCGGACTAAAAAGCAAATCAGTCATTCCTCCATCACTTCGTCCGACCATTTTTTTGGATTTTACTTGTCTTAAAATGCATTTACACTGTGTGGAGAGAGACATTCGTTTGGCAGAGGCAAACAAAAATAAATAAAATATTGATTACGGATGTTATCTGTCTCCCTCTTCCCACCCTCCTTAGGAATTTGGTGTGGCGACAAACTAAAACTCTTTCTCCTGCCACATCACTTTATTCGATTTAGTGACGATTGGGTTTTGTTCGGCAAAACTTTAAAACACCCAAAAAAATATTCCATTTACAACTTTTAACTGCCCCAGAATTGTTTGCACTTCTGGCTGTGTGCCTATCTGACTGACTATCTGGTTATCACAGTTTAGTCATTCATTCAACCAACTTCACCCAATCGACCGACGATTGACTCATTCATTCAATTCGTCAGGGCAAGACCGACCACTAAAACAGAAAAAAGTAAATACTACTCGTAAATTCAATCAATCTCCAATACTTTCGTATCGTCAACGTCCAACATTCTGTGATTATCTTTTCTCTTCATTTACAAATCAAAGGTGGGGAGAATTGAAAACAAAAATGTTGTTTAAAATTTAATTTCATTAAAAATAAGTTTCATTCAAAATCAAATATTCTTTAAAAAAATCCACGCCTGTGATAGTCTCAGAAAAAATATTCTTTAAAAAATCCAGGCCTGTGATAGTCTGAGAAAAAATATTCTTTAAAAAATCCAGGTCTGCGATAGTCTCAGAAAGTATATTCTTTAAAAAATCCACGCCTGTGATAGTCTCAGAAAAAATATTCTTTAAAAAATCCACGCCTGTGATAGTCTTAGAAAAAATATTAAAAAAAAAATTCACGCCTGTTGGTGGTAGTCCCTGAAAAAATATTTAAAAACCAGTGAGCGGAGCAGTATAGTCGGACGGGGCCGACCATACGATACCCTACACATCTACCACAGAACGCTAACTCTCTGCGAATGTTTATTCCTAGGCCATATTTCGTGATATTTGCACCCTCTTGCTCGATTAGAGGTCAACAGCACATCTTCGTTACACTGACATATTTTCCGAATATGACCAATATTCAGCACACAAAATGTCCTTCACGAGAAAATATATACATCATAGATTACAAATTTTGTATTTTTTCACACAAAAGTCAGGGTCCATTTGACTCGCTAAATATTGATCAATCGTTATCAAAACACGCATGCTTATTCTTCATCATGCAAACATTCGCGATGTTTGGGCCATAATTGCGCCTCTGGAGCAACCAAAAAATTTGACAAAAAAAATTTTGGTCCATTTCATCCCCTTAATGTTAACCGATCTTTACCAAAAACATAATGAGTCTTCATTGGACAGAACCCATCCTACATTCGTGAAGATTGGTCCATACCTGTGGCCTGTATCGGTATACTTAAAGGTGGGTGTATGACCAATATTTCGCGGCGTTACAAACTCTTGGGGCTGCACCAAGCTATAATACCCTGATAACATAGTTGTGTAGGGTATAAAAAAATCCACGCCTGTTGGTGGTAGCCCCTAAAAAAAATTAAAAAATCTACGCCTTTAAAAAATATTTAAAAAATCCACGTTTAGTTTATTAGGGAGGGTTTAATTTAATTTGCATCTTGGGTGGTGGTAGCTATTATCGTTATACTATATTTTCGAATTTCCTTATTTTCATTTCCCATATCGATTTACTATTAAAATTTGCCTTTTTTCTGCCCAATCAAGCCGTTAAACCCAGTTAACTTTTTGACCACACACACACAAAAATTAATATTTTTTCAAACCAAGTGAACCGTTTCATTTTCTAATTTTTCGATGTGTGTGTGTTTATTTCCCGAATGATGGAAAGTGTCGTCGTCTTGCCTATAACCTATTTTTACGGTTTATATATTTTATTTTTCCCTCCCCAAAAAAGTGAAAAACAATAACAATTTCCAAGAAAATATTTCATTTTGATGAACACCTCAATTTGTAGAGACAATTTTCCCTTAGTAAAGTTGTTAGGCAGAGAGGGTGAGGGAAAATGCGAGTAGGAAATGAAATATGGGTAATAAAATTGTTTTATTTCTTTGGTGTTTTTTTGGTGATGGTGTTCTGTTATTAACACGAACTTGTGGAACATTTCACTCGTTTTGTTTTATTATCAAGCCATATATAGTAACTACGATCATGATGTGGGGGCCCTTTGACTAGTAAACCTGGCTAACTAAGATGTACACACACTGAGGCATTCCATTCGCTCTTAAACACACAGTCAATGTGTATGTCATGACATTTAACTGTCAAACAGTCAATCATTGTGTCAATTCTTGGGAATTGGTTCCTGTTCTTTATGTGGCTGGTTGGCGTGCTGACTGGCGTGGTGGATTCCGTCGTCGACGTCGTATTGACAATGTCGCGGTTTTTGGATAGGGTTGTCCGTGTGGTTATTGTTGTTGTTGCTGCTTCTGCTGGTTGTAAATAAGACATTCTTGTAATTGTTATTGTTGTCAGTGTCATTGTTATGGGCAGACGACATACATCCATACATAGGTAAACAATCGATTGATTCCAAGTTTGTTTTACAACATATTGTCTACAATTTGTCGAACAACAAATTGTTTGCTGTTGTTGGTTTGAACGTGGGGGTGTTTTCCGCGTGTTCATGTTTGGAATCATAAAACTTTATACAAATTGATTTGAATATTTAATGTGCTGGTAGCCCTAATCAAATTACTTGGATTGAAGTTGATCAGCAGCGAGGTATTGATGAGCTTGATATTTGATGTGTTAATCAACTATTCATGACCATTAACCGATTCGGATTGACAATTGACAAGTGTTAGATTTGTTTTTATTGATTTTTAATTAGTCAATAAATTACCGATAATGTTTACATTCGAAACGAAATGGTAATTAATTTACAAGGAATTTTCTATAGATAATTGTTATGTATGTTTTTGTTGTAACTACCAGTAATTTACATGTTTTTATATAATTCCTAATCCACAATTTTTATTTCTTCTACTTGCAGGTATGTTCCATAAAAAAATAAGAAATAAAATATAGAGCAATATTTGCTCACAGTGAGTAATTGACCTATAACAATATAAGATAAAAACAACACGAATGTGAGGGAATTTAAAAAAAATTGGAGAGGCGGGATTTTTTTATAGTCGCCGAAAAAATATTTAAAAAAAAATCCACTCCTTATAGGTCAGTATTTTTAAAAATCCCACGGCTTTTTACAGCCACTAAAAAATATTTTTAAAAAATTAACGCCTTTTATAGTTAAAACACACTTTCGACGAGTTTTTCTATAGAAGAACACACTTTCGATGAGTTTTTCTAAAGAAAAACACATTTTCGACGGGTTTTTCTATGGAATAACAGATTTTCGACGAGTTTTTCTATAGAAAAACACACTTTCGATGGGTTTTTCTGTAGAAAACACACTTTCGACGGGTTTTTCTGTAGAAAAACACACTTTCGACGGGTTTTACTGTAGAAAAACACACTTTCGACGAGTTTTTCTATAGAAAAACACACTTTCGACGGGTTTTACTGTAGAAAAAACAATTTCGACGGGTTTTTTCTGTAGAAAAATACATTTTCGACAAGTTTTTCTATGGAAAAACACATTTTCGACGATATTTTCTATGGAAAAACACTTTCGACGAGCTTTTCTATGGAAAGACACACTTTCGACGAGATTTTCTATAGAAAAACTCGTCGAACGAGTGTTTTTCTATAGAAAAACACGCTTTCGACGAGTTTTTCTATAGAAAAACACACTTTCGACGAGTTTTTCTATAGAAAAACACACTTTTGACGAGTTTTTCTATAGAAGAACACACTTTCGACGAGTTTTTCTATAAAAAAAACACACTATTGACAAGTTTTTCTACAAAAAAAAAATAAAAACAGTTTCGACGAGTTTTTCTATAGAAAAACACACATTCGACGAGTTTTTACAAAGGCCTCAGAAAAAAATATTCTTAAAAAATCCACGCCTGTTTAAGGCCGTTGAAAAAATATTTTTAAAAAATCCATGCCTGTTTAAGGTCGTTGAAAAAATATTTTTAAAAAATCCACGCCTGTCTAAAGTCGTTGAAAAAATATGTTTAAAAAATTCACGCCTGTCTAAGGTTGTTGAAACAATATTTTTAAAAAATCCAAGCCTAAAAATAGTCGGCAGTGTTTTTTTGTTTTTTAATGCTTCCTGAAAATAAATATTCAACATTCCATATCATCCTTCCTTCTCCATTCTCTGCAACTTTTTTAAGGTCCCATTGATACCGTAAAAATCTCTACAAACAGTTTCTAAATCATTTTCTGTTTCGGTGACACACTTTTTGTTGGTTATTTCGAAGAAAACACAAAAACCATGTTTTTATGCCTCAACCACAGAAAAGAAGACATTAACTAAGAAGGACTGGATGATGGGAGGAGAAATTTACAATCGTGCCGTAAATTATAATTTCACACTTTAATAAAGTGAAACACAACCCTGGCAAAGAACTTTGAATACCTTTATCGTCCATTTGCCATGGACCAGAATGGCTTTTTTGTTGTTATCGTTGTGAACTAGAAATGATTACAAATGAGCAATGACGACAAAAAAGAGATGAATCAAGATGATGACAAAGCGTACACCTTTCCGCAAACAAAGGCACGCACACACTGAGACATACACACTCACTCGGGGGACCAGTAGAGATAAGCCAACAGGAATAAAGAAACAAAAGCAACAACAACAAAAGTTAATATAAAATAAATTTATGATCTTTTAAAGTTTTTGTAATTTTCGCTTTGGTTAAAATCATTGTCAAGGAAACGAAGGGGAAAAGGGATGAGGCGGAGGAGGAAAGAAAATAAATTTCCAGTTGTACACATTCGCTGCTTTGTTGACTGGATGGATGAATGAAGATGATTCCTTGTTGGTCTATGGTGTTAAAGGTTCAACATGATGAACATTTATTAAATGACCCGAAGTGAATAAATTTCAATTTCTGGTTTAAGGATTGCTTGCACGTCAGCCAGCAGTCGGAAGACTGAACAAACGAAGCAGCAGAGGCCAAGTGTTAAGCAATAAGAGTACAAAAACGATTTTTCTTTATGTTGCTGCTGCTTTCATCGCTGGCTATCTCTATTAATTTTCTCTAGTTAATTAGTTTTCTGTAGAAAAAAAATAGAAACAAATATCCTCATTTTTTGTTGGTGTATGGAACGTGATCTGAAAGGTGCCATTTGTTTACTGTCTCCCGCGCTGGCCATTGAAATATTTTTACAGTTTAAATTAATTTATTTTTTGTTTTACATATATGATGAGGGAGGGTAGGGTTCAGAAATTTTTTCTTTGAATATCTAATTTATAAAAGTCGAAAGTCTGAACTTAATGAATTTGTTAAAATTTTGTTGAATTTTTCGGGGGGTAATTAATGAGCTTGGGTTTTCAGTTTATACTAGAGGGTGGTTGTAAACCACAACATGTATAATAGCCTAATTTTCTATAAAAATATAAATTTTTAGCGTTCTGTTTTGAAGTTCCGACGAGTTTTTATATTGAAAAACACACACTTCCGACGAGTTTTTCCATAGAAAAACACACTTTCGACGAGTTTTTCTATAGAAAAACACACTTTCGACGAGTTTTTTTTTATAGAAAAACACACTTTCGACGAGTTTTTCTATAGAAAAACACACATTCGACGAGCTTTTCTATAGAAAAACACACTTTCGACGAGTTTTTCTATAGAAAAACACACTTTCGACGAGTTTTTCTATAGAAAAACAAACTTTCGATGACTTTTTCTATAGAACAACACATTTTCGACAAGTTTTTTTTTATAGAAAAACACACTTTCGACAAGTTTTTCTATAGAAAAACACTCTTTCGACAAGTTTTTCTATAGAAAAACACAATTTCGACATGTTTTTCTATAGTAAAAACACAATTTCGACAAGTTTTTCTACAGAAAAACACACTTTCGACAAGTTTTTCTATAGACAACACACACTTTCGACGAGATTTTCTATAGAAAAACACACTTTCGAAAAGTTTATCTATAGAAACACACACTTTCGACGAGATTTTCTATAGAAAAACACACTTTCGACAAGTTTTTCTATAGAAACACACACTTTCGACAAGTTTTTCTAATAAGAAATATGTTTTTTTTTCAAAAGCTTTCAAGGCATGGTTTTTTTAAATATATTTTTTCAAAAAATATTTTTTTATGGTCCAGCACAAAGCGTGGATTTTTTAAACATATTTTTTAATGGTCCAAGGTTCCCCCAAAAAAACCTCCAAAGATTTCCCCCATTTCCCCTTTTTTTACAAACCACTCGCCGAATGAGATTCCAACATCATCATCTTGAATGTCATGCCACCACGAAATTCTTTGACATAAAGCACCATCTTAACCAGATAACGTTGGCCGGAGAGAAAAGCGTAACGAGAAAAAAAGAAGAAAGGGTTGAAAATTGCTTAACTCTTAACCACTTGTGAAGGTGGTTTAACATCTCGATCATGCTTTTGCGGTAGCTATGGCATGTTCAGGCTTTCATGGCTAAGTGAAGAATAGCAGCAACCACGATGACAACAGAAAGCAAACGACCAAGAAGATGATGTTGGAATGTCTCTTGTCTTTTAGGTTATTCATCTTATCCTCCATTCGCTTCTATTATGCACTTTCAAATGCAGGAATCAAGTATTTCTAGGCAAAACAATTCCTCTACATCACAATGATGGTTGGCTGTGGGAGAATGTATGTGTGTTGGTGTGCATGTGTGTGAGAATTTGTGTGTTTTGTTTTTTTTCTATCTTTTTGTTACCAATTCCATTGCATATGTCTGCAAATGTCATTGTGATTTTCCCTTCTAGCCACAAACGATGGTGGTGTATGCCTGTGTGGTATACAGGTGGAATGCACACACACACACATAGTCATAGACAACGACACATGACGATGAACGTGTCCTTAAGCCAACCGACAACAGTCATCGTCACCGACATCTAACGAACATCATGGCAATGCAATCCAACAAACCCATATTACCGCCTTTGGGCCACAAACACTTTAAAGTCACATTGAAACGAAGAAATGGGTAGAAGGGAGGGAGAGAGGGAGAGAGGGAGAGAGGGGACGAACAGCAAACGACATGGAAATGCAAAAGGAATGACAATAATTTCTCTTTTACACCATTCAAAGTGCATTTGCAAAAAACACATACCCACACACACATATGTATATGTGAACATTGCACAATCAACCATAAGGACCCATGCTCCAGAGTATCCTTGGAGAGATGCAAGAAAAAACCGAAACGAAGTAAAAGAGGAAAAAAAACAAAACAAATACAGACATTATGTGTCGTTTCACATGAAACATGGCATTCACATGAAAATAACGTAACGAAATGCAGATAAAACTGTTGGAAAAATTAAACAAATTGTTCGCATCTTCATCAAAGGAGGAGGGGTTGGTTAGAGAGGAGATTGGAAGGAGAAGAGCTATGGCAGAGTTATTTTGAAGTGGCAAATGATTGTTGTAACAAATACAGCTATACTTTGACATGACCTCAGAGATATAGAAATAAAAAACATAAAAACGTGTCACTCAATGTTCATGGATGGAGTCAAGAATGGATAGCTTTTGAATGAGGTTCAAGGGATGGGAGCAGGGAGCAAGGTGAATGATATGTTAGATATGTGTATCCTGGCGCACATGTTCTAGTATGTTTATGTTGGTAACTGCAAGGTAAACAAGTTTATTTAACTCTAATCTCAGAAAACTTTGAATGATAAATTTTATTTTTTTTAATTGGTGAAACAAATATTTCATTTAAAACCCGTATTTAAAAAAATATTTTATTAAAAATATTTTTTTGAAGCGAATTTTGTAAAAATATATTTTTTAACATTAACAAAACAGTGGATTTTATAAATAATCATTTTAGAACATCTAGCAAATTTGAAATTGGATTGGATTTTTTGAAAATATTTTTTTTAATTTAAGACAAAGGTGAATCTTTTAAAAAGTATTTTTTGAAGATCAAACATAAGGGTGGATTAAAAAAAAAAATATATATTTCTGTAAAGATCAACAACACAAGGCATTGATTCTTCTAAAATATATTTTAAGGTCTCGCATAAGGCGTGGATTTTATAAAAATATTTTTTCAAGGCCTAACACAAGGTTTATACTCTTCACCACACTGTGGTACAGGGTATTATGTCTTTGTACATATGTTTGTAACAGCCAAAAATATTCGAGATAGACCCATGGTTCCTTTTGAGAATATACATAGAATCACTTTTACAGTCGATTTATGCATGTCCGTCCGTCTGTCCATGTTAAATTGTAAACAAAATACAGGTCGCATTTATGACCCGAATTGGATGAAATTCGGCACAGCTCATTTGTTTGGCCCAAGGACGAACCCTATTGAAATTGGGACATTTGGTTCAGATTTAGATATAGCTCCCATATATAGCTTCATCTGATTTTTAGGTAAATGGTGCACCAAAGTCCCTGAAAATCATTTGATTTGCACGAATTTTGGCATAGCGTATTGAATTAAAACTGGAATGACGTGTGCTAAGTTTCGTGAAAATCGGTTCAGATTTAGATATAGCTCCCATATATAGTTTCGCCCGATTTAAGGTAAATGGTGCACCAAAATTCCTAAATATGTTTCTATATGCACGAACGATGTGAGCTAAGATTCGTGAAAATCGGTTCAAATTTAGATATAGCTCCCATATATAGTTTCGCCCGATTTTAGGTAAATGGTGCACCAAAGTCCCTATATATCTTTCGATTTGCACGAAATTTGGTATAGTCTACTGAATTAGGTCGACAATGATGTGTGCTAAGTTTCGTGAAAATCGGTTCAAATTTAGATATAGCTCCCATATATAGTTTCGCCCGATTTTAGGTAAATGGTGCACCAAAGTCCCTATATATTTTTCGATTTGCACGAAATTTGGTATAGTCTACTGAATTAGGTCGACAATGATGTGTGCTAAGTTTCGTGAAAATCGGTTCAAATTTAGATATAGCTCCCATATATAGTTTCGCCCGATTTTAGGTAAATGGTTTACCAAAGTCCCTATATATTTTTCGATTTACACGAAATTTGACACAGCGTAATGAATTAGGTCTAGAATGATGTGGGCTAAGTTTCGTGAAAATCGGTTCAGATTTAGATATAGCTTTCACATATAGTTTCGCCAGATTTTAGGTAAATGGTGCTTCAAAGTCTCTGAAAATCATTCGATTTGCACGAATTTTGGCATAGCTTATTGAATTAAGTGTAGAATCATGTGTACACCTCCTATATATATTTTCGTCCGATTTTAAGTAAATTGTGCACTAAAGATCCACAGCTAGGCCGATTGACACAACGTACTGAAATTAATATAAATTAATTTCTGGCAAGTTTGCTTCATATCGGTGCAGATATAGATATATCGTAGCTTCCATATATAATTTCGACTTATTTATTGAGATTAAATTTTAAACAGTGCAGCATACCGAATAGCGTGTGTCAAGTTTGCTTTAAATCGATTTACACAAATCTGTCCCACTGTGCGCAAACGACTCTAAACTTGCACAAACGAAATGAAATTTAGCATTGGTTCCAGAAAGACATAAAAATTACATTTTAAGTTCGTTCAGTTTCATGTCAAAATTCCTTCAAAAGGGCGACGTATTTTCGGATACATATGTAGAATATACCCAAAGTGGTGAAGGGTATCATATAGTCGGCCCAGGCCGACTTTACTACTTTCCTTACTGGTTTAATATGAAAAAGGTTTTTTTTATATATTTTAAATTGTGGAGATAGCCTTTTATAAGTTTAAATTGCTTCTGCCTTCTTTCCTATTTCTGTCATAGTGTGTGTGATTATGACACCTTGATTTTTTTTTTTAATTTGAGACGGCGGACAACCACCAACTGTTCCATCTAATAATTATGGCTACCCTTAACTTTTAATTTGATTTCTTATCAAAGAATTTAGGTCAAAGCTGCCAACAAATGACCATTACGACTTATATGACTTCACTCCACACCCTTAACTTCCCTCCCCCCTCTCCTACGCCTCAGACACAGCAGTAGACATTTAGCAAATGTTACCATAACATTTTTGGGTGTCATAAAATCGTCATATTGACAGGATAACAATACAATGGTTTGTCGTACTTAAAGTTATTTTTATATTCCCCCCTCGTCCCATCCCGGGGTATTCCAAGAGAACTAATTATAACAAAAATTCAAAGGAATAAATGGAGAGAAAGAGAGAAAAAAATCTGCGCAAATTTCATTCAATTAAAAGAGCAACAACAACGTGAAAAAACAAGCATAGATAAAGGAAGTGATAACGTTACGTCATGGAGGGGGGGGAAATCCAGGGGGGAAATCAAAGATTCATAAAAAACAGTTCTGCCAAATATTAGCCATCAAAATGCTGATGATGAGATTTGTTCAATGTAATGAAGGACACGTTTTGCTTGTTATCACCAAGTGGTCAAGGAGCGGAGGAGAAAAGTCAGTCAGTCGGTCGTCATTATCATCCTCCTGTGTCCAGTGTTAAATGTTTTTTTTGCTATTATCCTCCAGAGATGATAACAATTGGCATAATTTCCTTTCTTGTTATTGTTGCTGTTGTTTTTGTGGTTGCCACTGATGTAATAATGATAATGGCGGCGGCTGATGATGATGATGTTGGTGCGCCAGGATATAATGATGACTTTGCTCGGGGAGAGGGGGTGGGGGTCCTCATAAAAACAATGCCTGTTAGTTTTAATTGAATTATATTCCGGCGTCCTAATTTCAAGTGTCTGCTTGTTTGTTAGACTTGACATTCTTCTGTCCATCCTGCCACCCTCAATGTTGGGTGTCGTCTTTTTGTTTGTGGAAATTATGTAATTGTTCTCATTACCATCATAGCCAGCCGACAACACCAGAAGATGGTCTTCTTCTTCCTCCTCCACGCACTTGAAGATTATGTTGATGTGGAGTTTTTTTGTTGTTCGGTTTTATGTTTACATAAACTAATGAGCGCTAAATTAGTTAGATTAGAAGAAAAGTGTTCGTATTATTAAATTTCCAGGGTTACCAGATCTGGTTTTATTTTTGAGATATACATTTTTCATGACAGACAGGAAAAAAATCGATATACCATCCAAGGATGAAGGTGAAATATTTTTCAAATTCTACTAAGAGCGCAATTTTCAAGTCCTAACATAGATTAGAAGAAAAGTGTTCGTATTATTAAATTTCCAGGGTTACCAAATCTGGTTTTATTTTGGAGGTATAATTTTTTTTTTGGCAAACAGGAAAAAATCGATATACAATCCAAGGATGAAGGTGAAATATTTTTCAAATTCTACTAAGAGCGCAATTTTCAAGTCCTAACATAATCGAAGCGAATAAACATTTTTTCACATTCTGCCAAGAATGTAGATTTTTTTACCCTTCACCACACTGTGGTACAGGGTATTATGTCTTTGTGCATATGTTTGGCGAAAATAATCGAGATAGACCCATGGTTCCTTTTGAGAATATGCATAGAATCAATTTCTGAGTCGATTTATGCATGTCCGTCCGTCTGTCCATGTTAAATTGTAAACAAAGTACAGGTCGCATTTATAATCCGAATTGGATGAAATTTGGCACAGTTCATTTGTTTGGCCCAATGGCGAACCCTATTGAAATTGATGAAAATCGGTTCAGATTTAGATATAGCTCCCATATATAGCTTCGCCCGATTTTAGGTAAACAGTCCCCTAAAGTCCCTGGAAATCTTTTGATTTGCACGAAATTTGGCACAGTGTAATGAATAAGATCGAGAATGATGTCTGCCAAGTTTCGTAAAAATCGGTTCAGATTTAGATATAGCTCCCATATATATTTTCATCCGATTTAAGGTAATTGGTGCACCAAAGATGACCCTATATATCTTTCGATTTGCGCGAAATTTGGTATGTCGTACCGGATTGTGTCTATAATAATGTGTGCTAAGTTTCATGAACATCGGTTCAGATTTAGATATAGCTCCCATATTTTTCACATATAGTTTCGTCCGATTTTAGGTAATTGGTGCACCAAAGTCTCTCTAGAAATCTTTTCATTTGCACGAATTTTGACATAGCGTAATGAATTAAGTCTAGAGTGATATGTGCAAAGTTTTGTGAAAATCGGTTCAGATTTAGATGTAGCTCCCATATATAGTTTCGTCCGACTTTAGGTAATTGGTGCACCAATGTCTCTGAAAATTATTCGATTTGCACGAAATTTGTCATAGTGTATTGAATTAAGGCTAGAATGGCGTGTGCTAAGTTTCGTGAAAATCGGTTCAGATTTAGATATAGCTCCCATATATATTTTTGGTATAGGGTACTGAATTAAGTCTAGAATGCTGTTGATAAACTTCGTGAAAAGATCCATAGCTAGGCCGATTGACACAACTTCGGGGAAACTTGCTAGAGACTAATTTATATTAATTAGTCTCTGGCAAGTTTCCCCGAAATCGGTTCAGATATAGATATATAACAAAAACACGTCGTCTGTTAGGATTCATATGTTGAATATACCAAAGTGGTGAAGGGTATCATATAGTCGGCCCAATCCGACTTTACTACTTTCCTTACTGGTTTTAAAAATATTTTTTTTTTCTTCAAAGACCAACTCAGTTGGATTTTTTTTTCAAATATCAACAGAATACGTTATTTTTAGTTCTTTCGCCTCTAAATCGCGTATTTTGTTCAAATTAATATGTTGTTCTATTTTATTTTCACTCAAAAAGTTTATCGATCACCATTTAAACACGTATACTCGGAATATTTTCTTCGAATACAAAATTAAGGATTAAAAAAATATTTATTTCACAGATCGACCCAAGTATGAATTTTAAATTTTTTTAATGCCAACACAGGCGTGTTTAAAAAAAAATATTTTTACCAACACTGGTATAAGTTTTAAAAATTTTTTCCAATGTGTATATTTTTTTAATCTTCCAAGTTATTTTTTTAAAGACGGTTTAATAAAATTCAATTGTTTATTTTTTAAATTCTACCATAGTTTATATTTAAAAAAAAAATCGCATTTTTTTCTTAAAGGCCTCAAATATTTTCTTTAACCTAAACCACAACTTGATGCCCAATATTTAAATATTATTTATTAATATTTATTCCCATACTATTATCCTTACAATTAAAAAAAATCATTTCCCTCTTCTTTTCTTCCTTCCACTTCTACGGAAATGTCAAAAACGTTGTCATTCATTATAATTGAAATTGTTGTTAAGAGATAAGCGAAATCATTACGAATTCTATTTGAGTTTCCACATCTTCTTCTTCTTCTTGTGCTTGCGCTTCATTATCTTATCAACATCGTCATCGGCATCATCATCCCTTTCATTTTTTCTTTTAATGTTTGTCCTGGATTCCGTTGTTTTTTCTTCGTCCTCTGCTCATTATAATGCCTGGGAATTTGTGTTTTCTTCTTCTAACCAGTCAAGCTCAGATTATTTTCTCAATGATGAAAATATTACATTGACCTAATTTCCGAGAATGTTAATAGTTCTAAGGGTTGACGTTGTCCGCAAATGACAGGCATCAGCTAGATGTTTTTTTCTTACTTGGCAAAATATTCCATAGAGCAATGAAGCGTAATGGAAATGATGGTAATTATTATATCTATATGAAGATTATGAATCTTATGAGTATCTTGACTAGCACATAGGATTTAATTAGTAAAGCTTTTAAAAAGACACGATGTTGTAGTTGGGATTGAATATTGGTTTTTTTCTTTTCATCTAGCCTGGGAAATATTTTTTCTTTTTCCTTTGGAATTAAAAACATTTAATTTAGTCCATTAAAAAGTGACTTACAAAATGCTGGCTTATTGTTGTTTGGGGTTCCTAAACATGTTCTACAATTTAAACCCTGACAGTGTCTGAAAAACGTAATATCCGCCATTGTTCACAGGAGCGTATAAGTGTCGTCAATACGTATACGCTCCGATGAGAATGTCTAAAATTCTAATATATAAAAAATATTATATTTATTTTAATGAAATTGGTGAACAACACAAAATCCTAAAAAAAACATAGGTTAGTACAGATATTTCAAAAAAATATTCAATTTGTGATAAATGTGGATCAGTTAGTCCTTAAAAAAAATCCCCTACAAAATATGATATTTGCCGATGAATTGCCTTTCAGTATTATTTTTCTCAAATTAAAAGTATTTTTAATTATTTCGATTCGAACAAATACATTGATCGCTAATTAAACCTTATTAATTATCACACGTTTCAAAGGTGCGTATAATTTATATTAATTCATGTACACGATGGCGTATGGTATATGACAACACGTATACGCCAGGCTTAAATTCGGTTATGATTTATTTGCTGGGAATCTCCCTATAAAAATTAAACCACCCTTTGGCATTTTTTGCATTTTTTCCGATTAGAATATAAAAAAGATTACAATTAAATTCTTATTTATAAACTCCTCTAATTTATAAACTTCCATGTTCGTATGGTATATGATAACACGTATACGCCAGGCTTAACTTCGGTTATGATTTATTTTCATTGAATCTCCTCACAAAAATTAAAATAAAATTCAAACCATTGTATAGGAAATTTATGCAAGAGATTACAATTAAATTGTCATTTTTAAACTTCGATAAAAAATATAGGATTTTTCATATCTTGTATAGTTTAGATTTTCTTTGACATTTATTCTCAGTTAATGCTCTTAGCTGGCTTGTGACAGAGCTTTCGTTCCATAAGCCGAGCTTAGAAAAGATTTACAGGCGCAGTTTTTCCAAATTGAAAGACCATTTTCGGCGATGTTGTCTTAGACTTGATCTTTCCAACGTATTCTTGGTCTTCCCTTCTGCGTGAACCATCAGCTGGTTCGCTTTTATATGATTTATGGGCTGGGGCATCTTCATTCATTCCCACAACATTACCTAGCCAACGTAGTCGCTGCAGCTCAATACGTCTAACAATGTCGATGTTCGAGAATAGCTGGTACAACTCATGTTTCGACGGCGATATTCACCGTCAACGCAGATCGGCCTATAGATCTTTCTGAGAATTTTTCTGTCAAACACTGCCTCATCTGCTTGCGTAAGTACCCATGCTTCAGATCTTGTAGAGTGTGAGTTTGGTCTAGCGGTAGGTGGCCTTGCTTTTGAGTTGTTTGCTCAGACCATAGTAGCACCGGTTGGCCAATCACTATCCTTCTACGAATTTTAAAACTGATCTTTGACTACCTCGAAGCTGTAGTTCTCAAGTTCCACAGTTGGTCCGAGTCCACTGGAGGTCTTGCGCGTTGATACCATCAGCTTGGTCTTCTCGCCGTTTACTGCCAGACCCACTTTAGCAGACTCCTTCTCAATTTGTTCAAAGGTGGCTGTTACGGCTCTCAATGCTCGACCCATTATGTCGATGGTATCGGTGTAGGCGAGTAACATGTGTTGTTTGGTGTACAGAGTGTCATTTCTGTTCACTTTTACCTCTCGTATGACCTTTTCCAGCGGGATGTTAAAAAGGTAACACGACAAACTGTCACCTTGTCTGAATTCTCGTTCGGTAGGTCCTTTCCGACTCTAACTGCTGATGTTGTGCCAGTTAAAGTTATCCTGCATAGCCGTATTAATTTTGCAGGAATGCCAAACGCATACATGGCTTTAAACACCTTTGAACGAATAGGGCTGTCGAATGCGGCTTTATAGCCGACGAATAGGTGGAATGTGTCGATGTGTTTTTCGTGTGGTCTTTCCGGGAAAATCTCAATGGTGTATTTGCCAGGTCTGAAACCATATTGGTATGGTCCAATAATGTTATTGACCATTGGCCTCAGTCGTTCACACAGTACGCTGGATAGCATTTTATATGCGATGGGATGGAGATTTATTCCTCTATAGTTGGGACATATCGTCTTGTCTCCTTTTTTGTGCACGGGACACAGCATGCTGAGGTTCCAATCATTGGGCATGCATTCTTCTAGCCAAATTGTACTAATCAGCTGGATCATGCTCCTTATCAGCATCTGACCACCAGTCTTGAATAGGTCGGCTTGTAACCCATCGGAGCCTGTTGCTTTATTATTCTTCAGTCGATTGATTGCTATTCTGACTTCATCTTGGCTAGGTGGTATACATTTTATACCGTCATCTATTATTGGTTCTGGGGTATCCACTCCACTGCTACTAAGTTTTTCAAAATGCTCCTTCCAGATCCTCAGCACGCTGTATGTATCTGTCACCAGGTGTCCTTTTTTATCTCTACAGGAGGATGTGGCTGCACCAAAGCCTTCGGTTTGGTGTTTTACACGTTGGTAGTATTTTCCAACTTCATTCTGACTCCTGTACATCTCGATTTGCTCACGCTTACGTTTTTCTTGCTCTTTCTATACGTTTCTCCTCTCTCCTTTTCTCCCGATAGTTCTGCATCGCATTACGTGTTGCTACTGTCTGCGGGGTTGCTCTATACGCTGCGTTTTTCATATCAGTAGCCTTACGACACTCTTGATCGTACCACGTTTTTTTATGGTGGTCTTTGGTACCCAAGTGTAGGGAGTGAGCAATTCTCTTCCATTGTGCTTCTATATTATTATCGGGACAAGGTGTGCTTTCGTCAAGCAGTTGGGTAAGTTGAGCGGAGTAGGCTTCTGCTATCTGTTGTGTGTGCAACGTAACGACGTCAAATTTCCGTGTTACATATGCCCTTTGCTGCTACATTAAATTAAAAAAATTGTCCGAAGCGATCGGACGTCTAGAATACTGGATGAATGCCTTCGGTCTATCACAACATGATCGATTTGATTTCTCGTGTTCGATCGGGAGAAATTCAAGTGGCCTTGTGTATATCGATGCTTGAATCTGCTCTTTTTAAAAATATCTACATTTATAACTTTCTCAGCCACTGAATTTCAGTAGTTCGGGTACACAGTGACGTATGATTGCTGTCAATACTTATACGACTTCATAGAAAACTACTCTAAACTCATAAAAAAAACATTTTATTTAATTTAATAGTACTAAAACAATATTCTCCCTAAAGTCATTTACCCTTGATTTTGTTGCCTCCTGCGTGCTTGTGAAAAATTAGTATTTTATTTATATTATTCACCTTTTCCGAGTTGAGGTCACAAACTTGCAGTTTATTTTAGTCATCATCATCAGCATTGTTTCTTTGTTTGTTTGTTCCTGCTTTATTTTTTTTTTCTATCCAACATATTTTATTATCCATATCCTCAACTGCAGAACATCATTTTGACGTTGAGTTTAATAAACTAACGTAGACAAGTCACATCATTCACAAACATTAACATGAACACAGCGAACTTGAGATGGTGAGATCATCTCTTACCACCACTCCTTTTTTGCACAAAGTTTTAACCGAGCGAGTTACTGTTATTGATGTGCTGACTAGAAGGATGATGATGAGGAGGATGATACTGCTGCCACATGAATACGGAGCTTGCTCCTCATATCAGCTGCCATTAAGGTAACTGGCTTTTGTTGTATTTTGGAGTGATAATCACCTCCAAAGCCTGATGGTACTGATGATGCTGCTGCCTTTGCCTGCTGCTGCTCCTGCTGTATGGTTGTCCTGCCTCTCTATCTAGTTCGTTCAGCTGGGGTCCTTATGTTGATGATGGGTTTTTACTCCCATTTATGTTTTATATGGATTTTTTGTGCTTCCTTTTAACTCATACATGTATACATTCTTGATTGTTGTTGTTTTTCTGTTTTTTTGTGTTTTTTGCTCAAGTAGTATATGTCTATATAAATATTCATTATTGTTTTCTGTGTATAATGTTTATGCTAAAAACAAGTAAATGGTTTTTCTGCACATAGGTTGGGTAGAATACCTCCATACATTCATTCATTCATGGCCCGTTTCATTTTGTAAAGAGTATGCCATAGAGAGTATTCATGCGAACAATGGGCTTGGTTTTTGTGGCAGGTTGTGTTGGCGATAGGTTGAGGTAGAAAGGTTAAAATGTCAAATGTGGCAGTTTATTATAACACATTTCGCAAAAACAGTTGGGTTATATTAATTTTCCAGGGAAACGGGACAAAATATTTCAAAGACATATTCAAGTCCTGAGAAATGTGGATTACATAGTCCTTCAAAAACCCAAAATCTTAAAAGCCATGTTCCTGTTTGGCTGTCAGAAGTATATTTTTTCGAATTGAAATAATAGTATAAATTATTTTCATTTAAAAATGTGTAGATCCCCCATTTAAACGTCCTTAAATATCACACGAGACATTGGTTCGTATGATTTATACTAATTATATTAAGAACATAGCGATTACTTATTTTCCATTTAGAAATCACCTTCAGTTAATTACAACAATAAAAAATAAATCATATGGTGCACAGAAATATGAAAATATTATATATATATAATCGTATTTTTTTCCCTGGCAAAATTTCATAAAGGTCCCTATTAAATTGTTATTTAAAATTTTCATCGTTTTTAGGCGTTTGATAGTTTACATGACAACACTTTAACTTTTGTATACGCTACATTATACGTGTGATGATTTTTTCAGGGCCTTCGAAAACCATAAAATTTCGATAAAATTTCCTGTTTGGCTGTCAGAAGTATATTTTTTCGAATTGAAATAATTTTATAAATTATCTGCAATTAAAATGGATAAATTCCCATTTAAAATTCCTTAAATATCACACGATTCATTGATGCGTATGATTTATATTAATTCGTAAACCAGGTGGCGTATAGTTTATGACAACACGTATACGCAACATTATGCGGACGAAGGGATTATTTATTTTTCTTCTACAAATCCCAAAAAAGTTAATAAAAAAGTTACTATATTTTATAGATAATTGAGGACAGAATATATCAGAGGTTGCAACCTTATATACATCGGCAACTTTGTGCCCTTTTCTTTCCCTTGGCAAAATTTCATAAAGGTCCCTATTAAATTGCCATTTAAAAATTTCCTTTTAGATAATTATGGAATTTTTCATATTTCCAATACAATTTTAATTTTCTTTGACATCCATTCTCCCAGTTCATGTTCCTCCTCTTCCTGCTTCCCTTAAATAAAACAAAATTCCCCAAACTCCATTGAATTTCCAAGAATCTTTTAAAGCATTTGACTTTGTTTACTTAACGGCAAATATTTTCACTCGCTATCTCTTTCGCTCTCTACTTTACTAAAGTATTTATAACTTTTGTTATGCTACCAGCTTCCCACGACCATCACCACCTGACAACCAACCTGTGTGAGTAGCTTTACCACCAGCTGAAGTTATTTATTGGAAAAACACATACTTTATTTTCCTATACTCTTGGGAATGTTGCTGCTTACATAATATCCGGGGTTTTTTCACTTACTTTATATGAAATTGAGAATAAAGACAGTAGTAGTACATTTACCGAACAACAATAGGATGATGGTGGCCTGGTAGGGAAGGATGGTTGTTTAAAGGAATTTTCATTCACATTATCCCCTGGTGTGAAAATGGGAGTGTGATTTATTTTTATGTTTTGTGGAAGTAGAATTTTTTGGGACATTTTTTAATGTGAGGACATATTTTTTCTGCAAAAAAATCTTCAGATTCCCTGATCATTACATACATTAAGGCGTATACACATTGACAATAATCATACGCAAAGGTGAACACAAGTTAAATTCTGCTGGATTTTTTTTTTAAAATATATTTTCAGGGACTATAACCAGGCTTCGATTTTTTAAAAATATTTTTTTAGGGCCTATACACAGGCGTGGTTTTTAAAAAAAAATATTTTTTTTTTCGGGACTATGAGCAAACATGGATTTTTATTCAGCGACTAGTTTCTTGAAAATATTTTTTCAGGGACTATAAACAGGCGTGGATTTTTAAAAAAAATATTTTTTCGGGACTAAAAACTATCGTGGTTTTTTTCAGGGACTAGTTTCTTGAAAATGTTTTTTTCAGGGACTAAAAAAGGCGTGGATTTTTTAAAAATTATTTTTTCGGGTCTATAAACAGTCGTGCTTTTTTTCAGGGACTAGTTTCTTGAAAATATTTTTTTTCAGGGACTAAAAAAAGGCGTGGATTTTTTAAAAATATATTTTTCATGGACTACCAACAGGCATAGATTTTTATACCCTATACATCTATGTTATCAGGGTATTAAAGCTTTGTGCAGCCCCAAGAGTTTGTAACGCCGCGAAATATTGGTCCTAGGCCCACCTGTAAGTATACAGATCGTCATATTTCGACTAGCTGAGTCGATCTAGACATGTGTGTCCGTCCGTCCGTCTGTCCATTATAATTTGTAAACATGATACAGGCCACAATTATGGACCAATCTTCACAAAATTTTGCATGTAGGACCGGTTCTGGCCAATGAAGACCCCTATTGTTTTTGGTAGAGATCGGTTAATATTTAGGGGATGAAATGGACCAAATATTAAATTTTTGTCTGATTTTCTGGTCGCTCCAGAGGCCGCAATTATGGCCCACTTTTTACATGGAGAAAGGGATTGGGCCAAGTAATAAGAATGCATGTTTGAGAAAGATTGGTCAATATTTAGCGAGTCAAATGAACCCTGAGTTTTGTGTGAAAAATTACAAAATTTATACAAGCCACAGTTATGGACCAACCTTCACGAAATTTTGCATGTAGGATGGGTTCTGCCCAATCAATACCCATATTGTTTTTGGTAGAGATCCGTTAATATTTAGGGGATGAAATGGACCAAAAACGTTATTTTTGTCTAATTTTCTGGTCGCTCCAGAGGCCGCAATTATGATCCAAACATTGCGAGTTTTTACAGGGAGAAAGGGATCGGGCTTAAGAATAAGCATGCCTGTTTTGATAAAGATCGGTCAATATTTAGGGGGTCAAATGAACCCTGTGGGAGTTACACTTAAATATTTACAGATGGTAACGTATTCAGATATTATTTAGTAACGCATTACCACACTAGAGGGCAGAAAAGACTACGCCTATAATCTTCGGTGATGATCAGATAATAATTTTGGGATGAAGTGGACTGGAAACTTATTTTTTGTGCTTTTTCCAAATTGAAAGCCGGACATCACAACACAACCCACGGTCAAGGAAATATGGACAAGTAAATAGAAGGGCTGTACTGAAAATTAGTAATATTTGTTGACCCCTTGTCGGTCAAGAGGGCGCAAATATCGCGAAATATTGCCCAAGCTGAGAAGGTAAAACCACATAAACTTAGATTTTCGTGGAAGTTGTATAGGATAGCATATGGTCGGCCCCGTCCGAGTATACTGCTCCGCTCACTGGTAAAAAATATTTTGTTCAAAGTCGATACGAAGTGTGAAGTGGATTTTATAAAAAAATATTTTTTAAATTACTACGAAGAAGTGTGGATTTAATAAACATATTTTTTAAATAATACTACGACGGGGACTTTGAAAATTATATTTTTAAGCAAGCTTGTAGTTTTTAAACATCTGCTTTTCCATTATTAAATACTTGTTTCCTTAAAATGATTTGGCGTATACGTGCTGTCAGAAACTATACGTCACCTTGTACCATGATTAATATAAATCATACGCATCATTGAAATATGTCAGGTTTAAATGCGGATCTATACTTTTAATGTGGAAATAATTGAAAAGGATTGTTTATTTTATAAGGAAACCATTGGAGATCGGATGTATTGCATTGTATGATGTTGCAACTATTTGTTTAACAGACTCTCAGGATTTTTTTTTTATAATTTCTCAAGGATCTCCCATGTTCCCAAAATCCGTCTTTTATTACTTTCAATAGATAAAAATATGCGTTACTAAACCTGTAATAATTATTAGTCATTTTTTTCTTTTCATACTTATCTTGCTTATCCTTAGAAATTAAAATATTCTCCAACCCATCCCCAAGGTGTAACTGTAATTGGATGTATTTATTATTTTCATTTCCATTTTTTTTTGCTTATCATAAAATTTTATGTTTATTAATTACGTGAATATTAATTAAAAATTATTGCTTATTTATGATTCTTCATATATTCCACGGACTACCGAGTAGAAACATTTAAATCTGCAATAATGTTTTTCTCCTGAATGGCTGATGATGGCGGCGGGTGGGGTTAGAATAGGAGCAAGCAGAACAAGGACATTAAGAATGTTCGTTCGTAACCATCCAATGCTTGCCATATAATTATTATTATTATTATCTTGTAGACAACAATGAATGCAAAGTTATGTGTAGAAGGTGGTCGGAGGAGGTGGAGAACATCTATTCATTTGTTCGCTCTCTATGCTGCCGTGTAGAAAATATGTTAATTTACAAGATAGAAAAAATGTGGAAAAAGGAAAATGTATTCTCTGGTACTTGTTGTACTAACTAATAATATTCATAAATATTGCTAATTAGATTTTCGTTCATACTGACATAACCAATTTCCATTCTATTTTTGCTGCTGGCCCATTATAGGGCCTGGTAGAAATTTGCTAGCATAGTTCATAGTTGAAAAAAAAGAACGTGGAGGGAAAACAATTGAGGCTGGGGTAGACGGCATTGTGTTAAGCTTTTTGTCCTGCCAGCCAGGCAGTTGCTGGCCATAAGCTCTGTCAAATTTATGTAGATTCATAAAAAGTTCTTCGTTATAAATTCACAACTGCTGACGATCGTCGTGGTGGTGGTGGCGATGATGGCCAACAATTTGCCATTAATGCCGAACATTCATCCAACCAATACCAGTTAACCAATTTGGCTACTTGTTTTACCTTACTCACTGATTATGAAGGGAGGAGTGGGGTTCTTTTTGGAAAGTATAATTTGTTTTATGCTAGTCACTCGCATTCATTCATCTATCCTTTCCACAGAAATTCCTGTTTTTGGTTGAACATTTACATATTATTCATGTCATATTCCGCCGAACGAGAGTATATACCAATAGAATATGACCGAAGTAACTCTATCCTCCAACTCCTCTTAATTTTTATTGCTTTCATATCTGGTGGCTGTGATGCTGGCGGTAGTGTTAACTATTATGGCGTTTGATAGATTTTGTAGTTATAAATTAATATCATGTTATGTCGGTCGTTCGCTTCATGTTCCATCGTTCGTTCGGTATTATGGCTCTGCAGCGTCGCTTGTTCGACATGATTTTGTGGGGGAGGTCTCGTCTTCTCTCATATAATGTAATTTGTAGCTGAAGTAATTAGAGTTGGAGTGTGTGATGGTGTGTGTGTGGCTACCGAATGTCATTGCCAGCTTTGGCAATAATTAACACACCAGATACCCATACATACACATCCACCCATAAACGTCAGCATGACATCACATCATCATCTACAGCATCACAATTGCCTACGAGTGTAATAATTTTGCCAGAGAAATTAGTCCCGTCTATATGTCTATCTTTAATCATTGCACTTCATCGATTGTCGTGATGATGATATGTTTATTAGCCGCAAGCGAATTATAACCCCAGCTGGGCTCATAAATTAGGATTAGTTGAATTATGAAGCCCTGATATTTTGGTGAAATGTGGTTTTTGATTTCTATCTTGGATAGGATAAATATTTCAGAAAGGGAAGGGAATTTGAGGGCAATATTGAGGAAATAATAAAAAGGACTTTCAAAATATTAAGAAAAAAAATCACGCCCAATGACAGGCATTCAAAATTTTTTTAAAAAATTCCACGCCTAAACAGTTCTGAAAAATCAACGGCTAATAATAGAGATTAAAAAATAATTCTAAAAAAAAAAATTAAAACTTCTCACCGAATGGTAGACATTAAATTTACTTTTTAAAAAATTCTACGCCTAGTGGTAGGCATTAAATTTGATTTTTAAAATCCACGCCTAATGATAAGCAATAAAGTTTACTTTTCAAAACCAAAGCCTAATGATAGACATTAAAGTTTATTTTTTAAAATCCACGCCGAATGATAAGCATCAAAATTTTTTTTTAAATCCACCAAGGCATCAAAATGTATTCTTAAAAAAATCCACTCATTATTACGATTTATTTTTTTTTTAATCCACGCTTCTTATAGTCCTTATCTATAAAAGAGTAAAGTGATTGACTGACTGATTTTACGATTCAACAACGCCCAGACGAAATGGGTGAAGCTAGAACCTTAAAATTTTAGGTGAGGGTAACTCTTGGTCTAAAGGTGTCAGATAAGGCTTGGTTTTTGGAAATTCATACTAGAACGGTACGGAAAGTACTAAATATGGTATCATTTGTATTTGGCGAAATAGTAGAGCTAGAACTCTGAAATTTGGATTGAGGGTCACTAATGGAGTGTAGAATAGATGTAGCAAGGGCCATTTTGGAAATTCGAACTATAAGCATCCGAAAAGTACTGAAATGTACTAAATTTGGTACAATTTCTTAGCATGTGAATGGATTGAGCTAAAAAAAAAAATTGGAATGCAAATTAAGGTCGAGAAGTAGGGTCGACATGTGTACGAAAAGTACTATATGGTACTATATTTGGTATAAATCCAGCTGGAATCCTGAAAATTGAAAGTAACAGTACCGTTGGAGTGCAGGATTTGGATGTGTACGTAGTTTTGGAAATTTTTTACTTATGTGTACGAAAAGTATTAAATCGTACTAGAATTGGTACAATTTGGATTTGGGTGAACCTATAGAGCTGGAACAATGACGTTTGGAGTTAGGATCATTGTAGGGATGTAGGATTAAGGTCAGGATTTAGTTTAACAAATTAATACTTATGGGTACTAAATGGTACTAAATTTGGTACAATTTGAATTTTAGGTGAACCAATAGAGCTAGAATCATGAAATTTGGAGTCAGGATCACTGTGAAGGTGTAAGATTGAAATATGTAGGAAGTTTTAGAAATTTGTACTAATGTGTACAAAATTTGGTACAATTTAAATTGTGGGTCAAGCGATAGAGTTGAAATCATGAAATTTTGATTTAGGATCGCTGTGGAGGTGTAGGATTGGGTTAAGTAGGAAGTTTTGGAAATTCGTACTACTGTGTACTAAATTTGGTACAATTTGAATTGTGGGTGAACCGATAGTGTTGGATTCCCGAAACTTGGAAGTTTTGGAAATTGGTACAACTATGTACCAAATGTGGAACAATTTGAATTTCGGGTGCACCAATAGAGTTGGAATCCTGAAACTTGGATCAAGGATGACTGTGGGAATGTAGGTTTGGGGTAGGAAGGAGGTTTTGCAAATAAGTACTACTGTATACTAAATTTGGTACAATTTAAATTGTGGATGAACCGATAGTGTTGGAATCCTGAAATTTGGATTTAGGATCACTGTGGGGATGTTGGTTTGGGTTAAGTAGGAATTTTTTGAAATTCGTACTACTGTGTACAAAATTTGGTACAATTTGAATTGTGGGTGAACCGATAGAGTTAGAATGGGATTGGTGTATGTAGGAGGTTTTGGAAATTCGTACTACTGCGTACTAAATTTGGTACAATTTAAATTGTGGGTGAACAAATAGAGTTAAAATCCTGAAACTTGGGGTAGGAAGGAGGTTTTGGAACTAAGTACTACTGTGTACTAAATTTGGTACAATTTAAATAGTGGATGAACCAACAGATTTGGAATCTTGAAACTTGGATTTAGGTTCACTGTGGGGGTGTACGATTGGGGTATATAGGAAGTTTTGGAATTAGTACTACTGTGTACAAAATTTGGTACAATTTGAATTGTGTTTGAACCTATGGAGTTGGAATCCTGAAACTTGGGTTTAGAATCACTGTCGTGGTGTAGGATTGGGGTATTTAGATTGTTTTGGAAATTCGTATTACTGTGTACTAAATTTGGTACAATTTTAATTTTGGGTGAACCAATAGAGTTAGAATCCTGAAACTTGGATTTGGAATCATTGTGGGGGTGTAGGATCGGGCTAGGCATTAAGTTTTGTTGGATGGTTGAAGAGGGTACTTATGGAAATAATGTGTGCTAAATGGAAAATTTGGATTTGGGTAAACCTTTAGAGCTCGAATCATGAAATTTGGTACAAAATGGTACTCAAATTTTATTTATGGTCGGTATTAATGTGTAGATTGTTTTTTTTCTGACATATGCAGTTTGCTGTGAAAATAAAATAATATGTTAATTCATGTTTAAATATTTCCTACATATAAGATTTCATTTCATACCAACCCAATATTTAAATTTTACTGGCTCTTGGTGTAAAGACATTTCAATTTCTTTGTTGTGAAAAAAAAATAATCAGTAAAAATCTAATGGACAAGTGTCTGCCATTCATAAATCAATAAAATAATTTAAAAAATTGCAGGCTTTTAAAAAAAAAAAAAATAAAGATCGACACCAGGGTTGCACTGTATCATGCCTTTCAATAGAAGCACTGCCTGAATCTGAACAATATTCTCTGAGATCAAAATTACTACGGCACAGCATTTCCATCGACGTCATCATCCATTGTCGTCACACTAATATTTATTATTATTTTCCCCACACACACACACACTCACACTTCCACTTTTCTTTCATTGGTAACAAAATTAGTAAAGAAAACTAAATCAAGTGCCTTTCATAATAGCCTATCATAGACTTGGTGATTCACTTTTTTGTTGCTTATCCGCCTGCGTTCGCCCTGCCGTCCCTTCTCCTACATCTGCATTTAGTTCCACATGTTTACTTCGAAATCAAATTCAAATTCAATTTTCAATTTACTTACATTACTCATGTGTTACAAAGTGTAACATAACGAGCAAATAGTTTTCCAAACGATGTGAGGGAGTAAAGGAGCGGAACAAGCGGGAGGTTAGATGATGTTGTTGTTGTTCAACACTTTACCATAAAATTCAATTAAAATTCAATTCAGAGCAATTGCTTCGATGCGTACGTATGTCTTTCTCTCTCTATATATATATATATATGCCTTGTTATTTTTCACAATTCATTTTTTCTCTGTGTTCTTTGTTTTTGTAGTGTAAATGATGAGCGGATGTGTGTGAGAGTGTGTATGTGTGGTGCTAGTGTGTAATGGAATTTAGTTATGTTTTTTTGCCTTACCAAGCCATCATCATCATTTAGTTTCCTTTCTCTGCTTCATCTACTATTTCAAGGCAATATTTCCTCTTGGCATAGAAAATTTTCCACTTTTTTTCTCGGTAACATTGAGCTTTTGGAACGTTCATCCTACACACTATACAAGAATATAGGAAATGGAAGAAAGAGAAGAAGAAACAACTAACCAACCTTAGTTAATATTTGCCTAAGTCATGAATTCAAGGGGGGGTTATGCTGTGTTATTCTAAAATTTTGCCATCGTCACTGCTCTTAGAATATGCAAAACTTATATGAAACAATTCTCATAAATTAGAAAGGATGCCAAGAAGAAGAATAATCTCCCGAAGTGAGTCCTTGGTGGGGTTATGAATAAATTCATTTAATTTTCAAATTGCATTGCAAGAGAAAATATAATGTGATTCTAGTGTGTGTGTGTGTCCCGGTTATCTACGCTCAGGGCTTAACTTTGTTCTTTAATCATGTCAATTTTTCTCTGAAGAAAAAAAACTACCGTTTGCCTTTGGTATAACCTTGTTTCATAAATTATATTATGTGGTTTAGATGATATAGAAACTACAAAATTGAAATTGAATTAATAATAATCATACGTAAATAGGAGGGGATATGGAGAATATCAAATAGCTCCTCAGTTAAGAATAATGTATAGGGGCGTATACGTATTGACAATAGTCATACGCTAACATATGGATAACCATTATGATAATCTATAGAGGCGTATACATAATGACAATAGTCATACGCTAAGGTGTACAAACATTTATATTCAGCTTTTAAGCTGGAATGACAACAATAGGTATGGTGTTTTTAAAGACATTTTTCAATAAAACAAGCATCGATTTGTTAAAAATATTTCCTACGTCCTGCTTTAAGAGGGAATTTCTTTAGAACAATTTTCTCAAATATTGCAAACTTGCGTAAATATTAAAAATATCGTTGAAAGTACACACTACAAGTATGTACTGAACCCATGACATATATTTCATTAAAAGGTTTATATAGTCCCTTCCTTGAATACGAAGAATATTTCGGAAAATTCTATAAATATAGAATTTTTCTCTATGGATATTACTGCAAGTTACTCATACTATTCGTTACTATCAGGCGGATTTCCCCCTTCACAATTTGTTTTTTTACTCCAATGCCCTCTTCCCTTCACATTTCTTCCCATAACATTTTTTACCGTTAGAGCTGGAACATTGAAATTTGGAGTTAGGATCAGAGCAGGAATGTGGGATTAATGTCAGGATTTAGTTTAACAAATTAATACTTATGGGTACTAAATTTGGTACAATTTGAATTTTAGATGAACCGATATAGTTGGAATCCTGAAATTTGAATTTGTTAATCATGTCGATTTTTTTCATTGAAGCTACAACAGTTTGCCTTTGGTATAACCTTGTTATATAGGCGTATACATAATGACAATAGTCATACGTTAACGTGTACACAAATTTATATTCAATTTTTAAGCTGGAATGACAACAATAGGTGTGGTGTTTTTATAAATAATTTTTTTCCAGAGTCCATAAACAAGCGTCGTTTTGTTAAAAATATTTCCTGCGACCTGCTTTAAGAGGGAATTTCTTTAAAACAATTTTCTCAAATACTGTAAACTTGCATAAATATTTAAAAAATCGTAGAAATTACAAACTACAAGTATGTTCCGAACCCTTCCTTGAATACGAAGAAAATTTCAGAAAATTCTATAAATATAGCATTTTTCTCTATGGATATTACTGCAAGTTACTTATACTATTCCCTACTATCAGGCGGATTTCCCCCTTCATAATTTGTTTTTTTACTCCCTTGCCCTCCTCCTTCCTTTTTTCTTCAAATTTCTTTTCCCATAACATTTTTAAGGTAAATGTGCTGCAGATAATTTGTTATAAAAAGATAATAAACATAATAAATGACAGGAGAAAGGGAAAGAAGAGCGCAAAGTAAAACATACAATGGAAATTTGTTACACCTTTTACCACCGGGTGTATTCCGCTACATTTTATACCAAATAAGCATGGAAAATTGTAACGCCAAATGAAATGGCTTGAAAAAAAATTGTAATCATTTATACCAGGAAAAAATAACTTGCCAGGGAATGTCTTAAATGGAACATGTCTCTGTGTTCACTCTTCATTGCTCATAGTCAGCACAAATGGGCCAAAGTAAATAGCTCAAATGTTACAGAAGTTCCATCAACTCTACGGAATATATTCCATTGCAGAGTTACATTTACTACCCTTAACATGTAACCGAAGTGAACATGCAAAGAAAACATTGTTGTTGCAAGGAAAATGTTTAGACATTTGCATAAATTATCATTTGTTTAGTTATCTTCAAGAAAAAGACAGAAAAAAACGACAACAACAATTGAGCTAAAAATAAAGCTACATTTCTAGGAAGAAAAATAACAAGCAAGGCTGTTAGTCAGCCAGCCAACCATCCAGTAAATGCGAGAAAGAAAATAATTTGAGTATTACATGAATGCTAAAGAGCTGCTATTGTCTTCTACTGCCAAAATGAAGAAATAAACACAAAGAAGTAATTGGTAATAAAGGAGAACAAATGAGGAAAAATGTTACTGCAAAGGCACATAATAGGGAAGTAGAACAATAAATGTGCTTTAAATAGAACTTTCTTTTCTAATTTGCAGGAAATTATATGTGAGATAAAAAAATTAATCAACATTTAAAAATAGTTTGAAAAAACATAAAATTTCTCATATACACAAAAACTAAAAAAATCTCAAATAATATTGGAGGCATAAACTAATTTGTATGTGTTCATTTTCCGTTAAAATTTTCGAAATATGTTTGGACATCACCAAGTTATGAAGCATTTTCTAAAAATAGTCAGAATTAATAATAATCATACGCACCACTGTTCCATCAGTAAATTGTTAAAAAACTAGTTCAACAATAAAAATATTCGAAAGAAAATAATAGAAGCCAATAGTCTAAATATTTTTTCTGAAACAAAACCACAAAAACCCAAAATTTATTTAAAAAAATCAAAATTATGCGTTCCAAAATTATAGCATATTTTATTATAAAACAAGTGAAAAAACAGTAATTTCGACCGGGCGGAACTTTGGATACCTGGCAGGTACTTGAAATGAAAATATAGGGATCATTCCAAAAAGTGGACCTATACCGACACTTCTACAAACCGATTATGTATATATAACGTATATATAACGTACACCAAATACAAATTTCAGCAATTTTTAATGGATATTTATACCCTCAGGGTGTATATACTTTGATACGATACTTGATACTTTGATAGACTCCATGTTTCTTTGGACCAAATTCGTTTCAGAAAAGTTGGTTTTCTTCCAAACTTTGCACATCTTATTATCTCTTTCAAACTTACTTCAAGTTCGACGATGGGGAATATCCATCTGGTACCTTCCACACAAACGTGGAACGATATATCCCATCTTCGAACCGGACCTGCCTGCAGACAAAAGACAACCCTATGCAAAATTTCATGCACTCTATCTCAATTCTTTCAGAAAATAGCATGATTACAACAGACGGACGGGCATTGCTAGATCGTATTAGAATTTCACCCTGATCAAAAATATATATACTCTATAGGGTCGGAAATGAATATTTCGTATTTTCGTGAGTTACAAACGGAATGACAAAATTAATATACACTCCATACTATGATGTAAAAACTATATTTTTTCAGAAGGGAATACCGTACAGTACAGGTATGATAACGATTTAGTTTTCTTCCTGTCTAGCAAAAAAAATTTCTAAATCTCTAACCGGAATGATAACGTACCGAATTTTCATTATTAATACACATCATAGGTTTACAAATGAATACAAATCATACGCATCAGTGTTTTACTAATAAATACCAATCATACGAACCATAGGTTCAGAAATACATTTTTTATTTTTAAGTTAATTAGAGAACAATCAGTTGTCTTGACCTTCCATAAGTTGGGATACAGGCTTGCCCATATTCGACGGGCCCATCTGGCAACGCCATAACTTTTGACAGAGATGTCACATCGCTTAATGACATACCGCGTTTGAAGCGTCAGACCAAGCAGATTTTTACCAGGAAGCAATACACGCCACGCGAGCGCTCTGAAATAGTTGAAATTTACATTCAACAGAAGAAGTCAATTGTGAAAACTCAACGTGCTTTTAAAACATTAAAAAATGTGAGATGTGCGCCTTCTAAGAACACCATTAAGCGTTTATACGAAAAATTTTCGACTGGTAAGGCTTTTTCTAATCCGAAGAGGCCATATAAAAGTCGACCAAGGCGATCGGCCGAGAATATCGCTGCCGTACGTGCCAGTGTTGAGAGGTCCCCAAGAACATCCCAAAAACGCCGTTCTCAGCAGTTGGGCATGGCTCGGTCCACTTTACAACGGATTATTCGCATTGATTTGCATTTGTTCCCGTACAAAATTCAATTGACGAAAAGCATGTTGCCTGCGGACAAGCCTCGTCGATTGGAATGGGCCCAACGAGTCATCGAAATGGCCGAAGATGACGAGCAATTTTGGAACAAAATTATCATGTCCGATGAAGCCCATTTCACATTGAATGGGGCCGTAAATAAGCAAAACTGAAAAACCTCAGGAGATTCAAGGAGTGCCTCTTCATGACGAAAAAGTCACAGTTTGGTGCGGCGTTAGTGCCAAAACGGTCATTGGGCCGTTTTTCTTCCAAAATGAAAATGGCCATGCTGTTACCATCAATCAGGAGCGTTATCGCGACATGATGACCAATTTTGTGATGCCAATTATTCATCGAAAGCTTATGAGGCAGTTCTGGTTTCAACAAGATGGCGCTCCACCGCACACAAGTCGCATAACAATCGATTTTCTGCAGAATTTGTTTCCGGGCCGTTTGATGTCGAAAAGTGGTGATTTGGACTGGCCACCGCGTTCGCTCGATTTGACGCCGCCTGACTTCTTCTTGTGGGGATATTTGAAGTCAAAGGTTTACGTTAACAAGCCAAGGACCGTAGAAGAGCTCAAGGAAAACATTCGTGAAGAAATAGCCTCTATTCCGGCCGAAATGTTGGCAAAAACGATGGAAAATGCAGCAAAAAGGGCACAATACGTCATCAACGCCAGAGGCAGCCATTTGAGAGATATCATATTCAAAAATTGATGTAAACAAATCTACTTGGAACAAATTAAATGATTAACATTGCCAACCGCCAAATTTTTATTTTTTTCTTTGATTTTATTTTTTTTTTAACATGGGTCCATCGAATATGGGCAACCCTGTACTTATGAAAGGTGAAGTCATTCATTCCGCTAGATATTGGATTCACAAAACTTGTTGGAAGCTTACTAGAAGTGTGGACCGATAGATTCCATATTTAAACATTATATAGATTTGTCTAAAAAGTAGGCAATTTAAATGTTTTTCGGGGGAGGTACCAGAAGGAGGAGTGAACCCATTTTCGAAATTTATTTATTTTTGGAAGAAACATAACGATATGTAAAGCTCAGATAAAGTCGGTTATTTAACTTCGTGTTAGTAGCTGCTGAACAAAAATCTTTGAAAAAACCAAGCCTGGAATATTCCTTGATAAAATATTGCTTAAATAACCACGTCTGGTTGGGTCTCTGAAAATATATATTCTTTGAAAAATCCTCGCCTTGTTTGGGTCTCTGTTTTTTTTTTTTAAATGTTCGCCTTAATTTTTCTTTTAAATCCACGCCTTGTTTGGGTCCTTCAAAAAATATTCTTTAAAGAACCCTCGCCTAGTATATGTCCTTGTTTGGGTGCTTGAAAAAAATATGTTTTAAAAATCCTTAAAAAATTTTTTTTTAAAAATCCTTAAAAAATATCATTAAAAAATATTTTTTGGACATCCACGCCGTTGTAGGTCCTTGAAAAAATATTCTTAAAAAATCCACGCCTCGTTCGTGAAAAATTCAATGCTTGTACAAATATTTATTTTTAATTTTTCCAAATTTACATTTATTGTATATATGTGTGAGTGTTGCCCCAAAAGTTTAATTTTGCAAATGAGTTCTGAAAGCTGTCAAAAGTCCGTATTAGACTCATTAATTGTAATTCCCTTTTCACTTGAAAATGTGTCAAACAAGAAAATCCCTTTTTAAAGTAGTTTAATGAAGTAGCCGTTTGATGAGAGGATTATGCGGGTTCTGATACAATTTCTTATGCAAATACCAATAATGTGTTGCAGTGTTAGCTTATGTACTAAGGGCCCAAAAATTAATTGGGTCAATGGGGAAATGAGGGTGATAAAGGACGTACATCATAATCTACTTTAAAACCATTTCTTTAAAATATGCAAAAATTTTTATATTGAAAATTATAATAATAATATTTTTTTCTTCTTCTCATTTCAGGTAAATATTCGATACTGAATTTAAAATGTTTTTCTATGGAAGATTTATTAGCTGGACCAGAGGTAAAAGAAATTACAAATATATTTATAAAAGTTTTTAATTTTTATGGAAATTTACAAATAAAATAATTTTTCTATAACATCTGACCTGTAGAGAGTGAGAATTGAGATATGGATTGTTAGATAATAAAAATAAATGATTCCATTGCCCTCCCAAAAATTTGAAAAAATTTAAATCCCTTAAAAAGTGTTATTTCTTTACAATTTCACATCATTATAACTTTTTTTCCAAACCATGAAATCCATTGTGATGTCACATTTTATTGCTGCGTTCTGTGGTGGTTCTTCGTAACGAATACTCTATACTTCCTTTCGACAATTGTCATTCGTCACAATTACTTCCTAGACTAACCGAAGACCACAAAAAATGACAAAAAATAAAAAAAAGGAATCCGAACAATTTCTGTAATAAAAATAAGTTGCTTCTAACTTCCGCTATAAAGGTAACAACTATCAATTTCTGTTCTGTGCGCATTTTTTTGTCTGCCAAGCAACTGAGAACATATGTTTTAGACACACACACACACAGAGATTCAGACACCAATACCATTAAACTGCCAGGAATAAAAACCACAAAGTCTAGCAAAAGAAGAAATCGTTATCTGGTGCTTAAGGTTTATTTCCACGATTGAGTTTTTTGTTCGCCGTTCTCCATTGTGTTGTCACTATGGTCACAGATGTTTCGCCGCCCGGTAACCAAGAAAGTCTGCTGATTTTCCGTTTGGTGGTTTGGTCTGGTATTGCCACACACCAAATGCGCCGCTTAAATCAATTGCTTTTCTTTGTGTCGTTTCTACAAGTTTTGCTGCTTCCACAACTCCCCCTGTTTCCAGCATTGTTTGCCAAAGAGCTTGAGAGTCGGAAAAATAATTCTTCTGTTAGTTTGTTGAAGTTTTATTGAGGATTTTTTCCCGGAACTTTTTTCCTTGTAGAAAAAATTAAAAAGAATATTCAAAAGTTTTTTCTTCACGAGTTTCTCAATTTCCATGCTAGACTCTTTGGCGGCATTGTGTGGCTTTTTTTTCTTGTAATTTACTTTTCTTGCGGTTTTGTACCATATTAACCTTACAATTAATTTCATAACTCCTTGGCTTAACCAGATTTCGCCCAGCCATTAGCCATTCATAGTCAATGAAGTTTTAATGGCTTTTGCAGAACATTTTCTTTTTTATTACGAAAAAATCTTATTAGACAGATTTGTTTAGGCACTAGAGGTTAAAAGGACAGGATTGTGAAAAAGAGATATCAGTCATTGAAAAAAAAAATATTTCCTAAAAAATTCACCACTTATTTGGGTACTTGGAAAAATATTCTTTAAAAAATTCACCACTTATTTGGGTCCTTGAAAAAATATCTTAAAAAATCCAAAATTTATTTGGGTCCTTAAAAAAATATTTTTTTGAAAAATCGATCCGTATTTGGGTCCTTAAAAAATAACTTGAAAAATCCGCCACTTGGTTGGTCCTTGAAAAAATATTCTTTAAAAAAATATAACTTTTGGCTGGGTCCTTAAAAAAATATTCCTTAAAAAATCCACCCTTTGTTTGGGTAATTGAAAAATATTCTTTAATAAATTCAGTCATTAATTGGGTCCTTGAAAAATTATTATTTGACAAATTTAGTCCTTGTGGTGATCCTAAAAAATATTTTTTTTAAGAAATTTTGCCCTTGTGGTGAACCCTGAACAATATTTTTTTTTAAATCCACTCCTTGTGGTGAACCCTGAAAAATATTCTTTAAAAAATCTACCCCTTGTTTGGGTCCTTGAAATATATTCTTCAAAATATCCACGCCTTGTGGAGGTCCTTGAAATAAATTCTTTAAAAAATACACTCCTTGTGGAGATCCCTTAAATATATCCCTTAAAAATCCACTCTTTGTGGTGGTCCTTGAAATATATTCTTTAAAATATCCACGCCTTGTGGAGGTCCTTGAAATAAATTCTTTAATAAATACACTTCTTGTAGATGTCCTTGAAATAAATTCTTTAATAAATACACTTCTTGTAGATGTCCTTGAAAAATATTCTTTAAAATATCCACGCCTTGTGGAGGTCCTTGAAAAATATTCTTTAAAAAATCCACGCCTTGTGGTGAACCCTGAAAAAATATTCTTTAAAAGGTCTACGCCTTGTGGTGAACCCTGAAAAAATATTCTTTAAAAAATCCACGCCTTGTGGTGAACCCTGAAATTATGTTCTCTAACACATCCAAGCCTTGTGGAGGACCTTGCAAAATATTCTTTAAAAAATCCACGCCTTGTGGTGAACCCTGAAATTATGTTCTCTAACACATCCAAGCCTTGTGGAGGACCTTGCAAAATATTCTTTAAAAAATCCACGCCTTGTGGTGAACCCTGAAATTATGTTCTCTAACACATCCAAGCCTTGTGGAGGACCTTGCAAAATATTCTTTAAAAAACCACGCCTTGTGGTTTACCCTGAAAAAATATTCTTTAAAAAATCCACGCCATGTGGAGGTACTTGGTAAATATTCTTTAAAAAAATCTGAGTTTTGTATTGGCCCTTGAAAAAATATTCTTGAAAAAAATCCAAGCCTTGTGGTGAATCCTGAAAATTTTATCTTTAAAAAAATCGACGCTTTTTGGTGCATCCTGAAAAATATTTTTTAAAAAATCCACGCCTTGTGTTGAACCCTGAAAAATATTGTTAATCCACATCCGTCAGGGCGTGGTGATCCTAAAAAATATTTTTTTTAAGAAATTTTGCCCTTGTGGTGAACCCTGAACAATATTTTTTTTTAAAAATCCACTCCTTGTGGTGAACCCTGAAAAATATTCTTTAAAAAATCTACCCCTTGTTTGGGTCCTTGAATTATATTCTTCAAAATATCCACGCCTTGTGGAGGTCCTTGAAATAAATTCTTTAAAAAATACACTCCTTGTGGAGATCCCTTAAATACATCCTTTAAAAATCCACTCTTTGTGGTGGTCCTTGAAATATATTCTTTAAAATATCCACGCCTTGTGGAGGTCCTTGAAATAAATTCTTTAATAAATACACTTCTTGTAGATGTCCTTAAAATAAATTCTTTAATAAATACACTTCTTGTAGATGTCCTTGAAAAATATTCTTTAAAATATCCACGCCTTGTGGAGGTCCTTGAAAAATATTCTTTAAAAAATCCACGCCTTGTGGTGAACCCTGAAAAAATATTCTTTAAAAGGTCTACGCCTTGTGGTGAACCCTGAAAAAATATTCTTTAAAAAATCCACGCCTTGTGGTGAACCCTGAAATTATGTTCTCTAACACATCCAAGCCTTGTGGAGGACCTTGCAAAATATTCTTTAAAAAATCCACGCCTTGTGGTGAACCCTGAAATTATGTTCTCTAACACATCCAAGCCTTGTGGAGGACCTTGCAAAATATTCTTTAAAAAACCACGCCTTGTGGTTTACCCTGAAAAAATATTCTTTAAAAAATCCACGCCATGTGGAGGTACTTGGTAAATATTCTTTAAAAAAATCTGAGTTTTGTATTGGCCCTTGAAAAAATATTCTTGAAAAAAATCCAAGCCTTGTGGTGAATCCTGAAAATTTTATCTTTAAAAAAATCGACGCTTTTTGGTGCATCCTGAAAAATATTTTTTAAAAAATCCACGCCTTGTGTTGAACCCTGAAAAATATTGTTAATCCACATCCGTCAGGGCGTTGAAACATGTTCTTCAAGCTCCGATTATTTAAATTCTAAAATTGTTATTAAAAATCTTAAACCTCCAACATTCCGGCCACCTACATAAAGCTGTTCCAAACAATCCCTCCATCATAATTCAGCTCCCATTTGGTCCGTCTGAAGTTTAGTTGCTTTTACTACAGGTCTTCTCACAAATACAATTGCCATAAAAATTGGTATTAGAAGCCGACACAAACAACAACTAAACAAATACAATGATCCTTTTGTTGAGCTAGTTCTGCTTTTGATATGTTATTTAATAGGCTTTCTCCGTTTATAGCCTTTATTATGGCCGAACAAAAAATTGAAGAAGAAAAGGAACAAAAATATTCATTGTGTCTGCTGCAAGACGTTGGATATGAGATGAGAGAGTGTCTGCATTTTTATACATAAAAGAAAGTTGTTTAGATTTCATACTTAGAACACATGTTACCCATACACACACACTTGTATATACATATTTGTTTGAATACAACCACTTCGCCAGAAAACTCCTTCAGAATGTATAGTTCGTTCTTTAGGCAACAAAAGCGATGGCTGTGGACTCCACACGTCCAAATGACTAACAGAGAGTCTAACATTTGTTAGGGTAATTATATAAGCTGGGGCTGTATTTGTCGATGGCATGATGTTTTGTCTCTGTGTGTGTAGGAGAGTGAGGAAATGTTGTTATTACATGCGCTAGGAAGTTTTCATATGAGTGAAGAAAGTACTTTAGTATAAATACTTTAATGTGCAAACTTAAAAAAAAAAACAGTGAGCGGAGCAGTATAGTCGGACGGGGCCGACCATATGATACCCTACACAACTTCCACGAAAATCTATCTTTCTGAAAATCTATATTCTGAGCTTGGCAATATTTCGCTATATTTTAAACGTCTTGACTGACTACAGGTCAACACTACTTGCCCTGATTCCCTTCACCGTGGGTTCTGTTGTGATGTTTGGCTTTTAACTATGGCCTATAGGTCGACTCGAAAAAACACAAAAAAATTAAGTTTTCGGTGCACATTATCCCTAAATTATTATCTCATAAAAACACCGAAAATTATTGGCGTTGTCCTTGACCATAACTGGAACCTCCTGTAACATTTCGCTATATTTCCGCCCTCTAGTGTGTAAATGGATTACTAAATAATATCTGAATACATAAGTACCTATAAATTATTAAGTGTAACTTCTACATTCGAGTACATACGACATTATAATTGGTATCAATTTAAAGGTCAACCACTCCTCTTGGATTTACTATCAACATCTCGGGTCCATGTCATTCAGGGGTAATCTAAAGTACTTAAAAATTTGTTTTCTATAGCGTTTAGAATACAAATTTTGTCATTTTTCACAAAAAAAGTCAGGGTCCAATTAACCCGCTAAATATTGACCGATCTTTATCAAAGTATGCATGCTTATTCTTTAGCCCGATCCCGTTCTCCATGTAAAATTTCGCGATGATCGATGTTCTGGATCGACCAGAAAAACCGACAACAATTAAGTATTTGGTCCATTTCGCCAACTAAATATTAACCGATCTTTACCAAAAACAATATAGGTCTTCATTGGCCAGAACCCATTATACATGCAACATTTCGTATGCATGCTTATTCTTTAGCTCGATCCTGTTCTCCATGTAAAATTTCGCATTGTTCGATGTTCTGGAGCCACCAGAAAAACCGACAAAAATTAAGTATTTGGTCTATTTCATCCCCTAAATATTAGCCGATCTTTACCAAAAACAATATGGGTCTTCATTGGCCCGAACCCATTCTACATGCAAAATTTCGTGAAAACTGGTCCATAAGTGTGGCCTGTATCGTGTTTACAAATTATAATGGACAGACAGACGGACGGACGTACACACATGTCTAGATCGACTCAGCTAGTCGAGATATGACGATCGGTATACTTAAAGGTGGGTCTAGGACCTATATTTCGCGGCGTTACAAACTCTTGGGGCTGTACAAAGCTATAATACCCTGACAACATAGTTGTGTAGGGTATAAAAAATCTTCTTAGATTGAGGAAAAATAAGTTCATTATTTTTTCGGCAGATGGCTGTACCGATAGCTTTCTCGTAAAGTACCAATCAAACAATTTCAGATGCGCCTTAAAGATGCGCCTCACACAGATGAGCCGGTCGATAAAATCGTATACATGATCGAGAAATGTCTTAAAAATGGCAACAAATCATACAACAAAACGATGCATATTTGGCCCAAATCGGACATTCTCCCAAGCATGTTAAATAAAGTCCTGTAGTTTATATGAAAATAATGGATTTATTTTTTCCCAACCTAATATTATAAGGCGATAAATAACATATCCGTCCTTGATCATTTTCTTTTAGTCTATAGTGTCTAATAATATCTTCTTGGAACTCAAATATACTCTAATATCTCATCACATAGTGTACTTATTCAAGATGTTTCTATAAACCCCCAAATAACATAGCAATTTTCCATTTTCAATAAACTCACATCCTTTAACATATTTTAATAAGCATTGTCTATATCATAAACGCACACAACCACACACACACACCCAACCATAACAATGTCTTTATTATATAGAATGATGAAATTATACTTTGCTTTTATTTAACCATATAAAAAGGAATCTTTTTAATAAAATTGCATTTTATGAGAAAAGTACCGAATGCTTCGAAGTCCATTTATAAGTACTTCACATAGCCTCCACCTTCCCCCCAGCCACCACCATCCACCTCTCTTTTCTAATACTCTGTACTGTATGCATTTGGCAAAGCTTTGCTGGTCTATTGTTATTTCAAATACATCCACACACACACACACATAAACGAACTACTACTACTGCCGATGCTACTAATACCTTTGTCTACAAAACTTTCTACTACTTATACTTCTCTTTGTTGTTATTCAACGTTATAAAGTGTGTGTGTGTGTGTGCGTGTAAACAATGTTCGAAAGGATCTTTAGTTATTTAATTTTTCTAATATGAGAACATATTTTATTTATATATATATAATGTAATACATTTATATTATTAAAAATATATATTCCTTTGATATAAGAATGTGTGTGTGTGTAGTTGTTGTTCTGGTTCTTGGGGTGCTCTCTTTTTCCATGGAACAATTATTGAATGGTTTTGATGTCATAGACTAATGGATATGTAATATTTTCTTTATATTCGAAAAACTAAATAAAAGTGATTTGTTTTTGGGATTTTTAATGTCCATTAGTTTTAGAAGAGTTTCCGTACTACTTTGACAGAAAGAAGACACAGACACACATAGATAATGGAACTCAATTATGCAATAAGTATACATGCTTATATTGGATTTAGAAAATTAAAATAATCAAGGAGATTTAAAAAACCAGTGAGCGGGGCAGTATAGTCGGACGGTGCCGACCATGTAATACCATATACAACTTCCACGATAATCTAATTTTCCTTTATTTGCACCCTCTCATGGACCCTCTCAAAACGATCAGCGCTATATTTCCGCCCTCTAGTGTGGTATTGGGTTACTAAATAATGTCTGAATACGTAAGCACCTGTAAATATTTAAGTGTAACTCCCACATCTGAGTACATACGACCATATAATTGGTATCAATTTAAAGGTCAACCACTCCTCTTGAACACACTATAAACATCTTGGGTCGTGGTCCTTCGGGGGCAAATATATACGCCATAGAATGCAAAATTTGTTATTTTTCATACAAAAGTCAGGGTTCATTTGACCCGCTAAATATTGACCGATCTTTATCAAAACAGGCATGCTTATTCTTTGGCCCGATCCCGTTCTCAATGCAAAAATTCGCGGTGTTTGGGCCATAATTGCGGAATCAGGAGCGACCAAAAAACCGACAAAAATAACGTTTTTGGTCCATTTCATCTCCTACATATTATCCGATCTTTTCCAAAAACAATAGGGGTCTTCATTGGCCAGCACCCATTCTACATGCAACATTTCGTGAAGATTGGTCCATAACTGTGGCCTGTATCGTGTTTACAAATTATAATGGACAGACGGACTGACACACATGTCTAGATCGACTCAGAGATATGACGATCGGTATACTTGAAGGTGGGTCTAGGACTAATATTTCGCGGCGTTACAAACTTTTGGAGCTGCACAAAGCTATAATACCCTGACAACATAGTTGTGTAGGGTATAAAAATATATAGATTTTGCTAGGATGCCCTACATATAGCCGTGGATTCATTCTTCCGCAGATATATTGCCCTCCTAGAAGTCTTTCATGGTTAGAATAACTTTCAAATACCCTGTACGTTTTTTCTCACAAACACAATTAAATAGATAAATAGAAAAACATGAAGACATTTACAAATTAACGTAGACAAACGCACACACAGCAAGCCATCAAAATATCCTGCAGGGGGACGACTTCAATTCTCCACAGCATCACTTGTTAATTTTGCTGTTTAACACAGTCTGTGGTGGTGGTAGTGGTGCTCTATATATATGTAATGGTGGTGCTTTTCCTTGTAATAATAACTGTTAAAATATCTACATACAATGCTTATGTTTTGTAAATGAACAAATGTACATGCACACACAGACACATCATCATACACACTGTGTCGTACATAACCTTTAAATGAAAATACAATTTTTTTGTAACAAGCATTACAACAACCATTTTAAATGTTCACTTTTTATGCTAGCGTATAATTGTGTAAAAAATTTAAATATTCTGTTTTTCTTGTTCTTCATGTTGTTGTTTTTGGTGGTTCTCATCATTATCGTGTAGTTGAATTTTTTTTTGTTCTTTTTTAAATGGGAAATGTTCAGCACTAACTGCTGGGAGAACAAACGTGTTAAACATTTTTAATTGGGAATAAGGAGGATACGAATCATCGAGATAAAAATTGTGGTTGTTAAATATTTTTTATTCTTTTTGGCTTGCAAGTGATCATGGGAAATGCTATAGATGAAAATACAAAAAATATGTAGATTATCTCACGCGTGAGACAAAGACGTGGAGTTTTAAAAAAAAATATTTTTTGAAGGCATATTTAAAGGCGTGGATTTTTTTAAAATATTTTTTTAAGGCATATTTAAAGGCGTGGATTTTTGTACCCTACACAACTATGTTGTCAGAGTATTATAGCTTTGTGCAGCCCCAAGAGTTTGTAACGCAGCGAAATATTGGTCCTAGACCCACTATTAAGTATGCCGATCGTTATATCTCGACTAGCTGAGTCGATCTAGACATGTGTGTCCGTCCGTCCGTCTGTCCATTATAATTTGTAAACACGATACAGGCCACAGTTATGGACCAATCTTCACGAAATTTTGCATGTAGGATGGGTTCTGGCCAATGAAGACCTCTATTGTTTTTGGATAAAGATCGGTTAATATTTAGGGGATGAAATGGACCAAATACTTAATTTTTGTCGGCTTTTCTGGTCGCTCCAGAGACCGCAATTATGACCCGAAATTATACATGGAGAAAGGGATCCGGCCAAAGAATAAGCATGCCTGTTTTAATAAAGATAGGTTAATATTTAGTGGGTCAAATGGACCAAGACTTTTGTGTGAAAAATGACAAAATTTATATTCTATAGCGTATATATTTACCCCTGAAAGACATAGACCTGAGAAGTTGATATTATATCCAAGAGTAGTGGTTGAGTTTTAAATTAATACCAATTATGTTGTTGTATGTGCTCGGATGTGGGAGTTACACCTAAATATTTACAGGTATCTCCCTATTTGTATATTATTTAGTAACCCATTATCACTCTAGAGAGCGGAACGCAGATCGCTTTGAAACGCCTATAATTTTCGGTGATGATCAGATAATAATTTTGGAATGAAGTGGGCCGAAAACTTAATTGGGGTGCCCTTATATGGAGTCTACCCGAAAAAATGAACCTACATTCATAATTTTTTGTGGAGAGATTTGGAACCTGTTAAGAACTCAAAATACTAAATTACAGCAAATTCGGTGGTAAAATACGATAAAAACCCCCAAAACACTGAAATTGAGGGCTACCCTTATATGGGACCTATGCCTAAACGTGGTCCGATATATCCCATATTCGAACTTGAGCTGCCTGCAGACAAAAGACAGATTTCAGCACGTTATCTTAACTCCTTCAGAAGATAGTGTGGTTACAACAGACGGGCGGACAGACAGACGGAGGGACTTGGCTAGATCGTCTTAGAATTTTACCCTGATCAAAAATATATAGACTTTATAGAGTCGGAAATGAATATTTCGATGAGTTACAAACGGAATAATAAAATTAATATACCCTCCATACTATGGTGGAGGGTATACAAATTTTTATAGTCCTTGAATAGAATTTTAAAGCTATCCTCGCTTGTTGATAGTCCGTGAAAATAATTTTAAAAATATCCAGGCTTATTTATAGTCCTTGAAAATAATTTAAGGAATATCCACCGATATTACCAGTCTTTGAAAATCTTTTTAAAAATTTCCACACCTTTTTTATGGTCCTTAAATAAATACATACGTCTGTTTATAGTCCTTGAAAATAATTTTAAAACTATTCCCACGCCTGTGTTAGTCGTTGAAAAGATATTCTTTAAAAATTCTACGCTGATGATAGTCCTTGAAAAAATATTCTTTAAAAATTCTACGCCGATGATAGTCCTTAAAAAAATATTCTTTAAAAATCCAGTCTGTTTTGGTCCTCGAAAAAATATTCTTTAAATATTCAGTCTGTTTTGGTCCTCGAACAAATATTCTATTAAAATCCACTCCTGTTTTGGTCCTCGAAAAAATATTCTTTAATAAAACCACGCCTGTTTTGGCCATTAAAATGTACTTTAAAATTTGTCCTTTTCTTTTTCATTAAAAAATTCTGGTAGTCCTTGAAAAAAGATATATCCTTATGCTGAAATCCTCTACCATCATTGCAATTGTCCCACTCACCCTCCTACATTTTTTTAAATATTCTGTTCAATGTTAAAGGTTAAATAAACACATCGAAACACACACGCATCCACACCCACCTACAATCAAGCTGTGACATTAAACAGCCCACTTTAAATAACATCCAATAACAAGCAATCATTTGAACAAACATGCTTACATACAAACATCGTCCTGCCAGTCATCCATCCATCGACCCATCCAAGTAAACAATGTCACATTAAAGTGCAGCGCTACAATGTAAACTCTACAAGAGTAGTTAACAACAATAACAACCAGTTGTCAGTGTTACTTCAATTTAAAAGGACCCCCGCAAATATTTTCTCATACATACAAGGATATGCAATAACCTTTACTTAATTCAAAAAGGACAAGGAGAAGGGGTTAGGGTGGGTGAAGGCTTGTTATTTCATTTAAGTTAACGAATCTTTTACACACACACACACACACTTGGATGTGCAAGTTCAAAGACACACACACACTGGGGAAGATCATACATATTTCGTATATATTGAAGTGTGTGTGTATGTGATTTTATGTTTAACCATATTTTCAAGGATATTGTTATTCGCTTCGATAGAAATCTTCATTTCTTGTTTTTGTATTATTTTTTGTCCTTTACAGAAATCCTTTTTCAACCAGCAGTTGCATATCCTTTCTGTTGCTATGTTTTCTGTTGTCGTCTTCTTCTGCTCCACATGATTATCGGGTATATCGATGCAATTCTTCGTCTGTATTAATTACACTTGACTGAATTGTGTAAATGTTTTTATTTTTTTTTCTTCTTTGTCCTTGAAAGATTTTTTATGTTGTTGTTGTCGTAGTTAACTGGTTGCCCGTTTGGTAAATATGTAACATATTGTCATTGATGCTGGGTGGGGGGTTTAAATGATTACATTTTATTTACGTTGAATGATTTCTTTCGTAATTATTGATTCTTACCTGTTGTTGTTGTTGGGAGAGTTGTTTTTTTTTTAATTTCAATTAATTAAATCAAAATATAGGGTATTATCATTATTTGGCCATATTCATTAAAATATTGAATGCTCTTGAGAAAACCAGTGAGCGGAACAGTATAGTCGGACGGGGCTGACCATATGATACCCTACACAACTTCTATGAAAATCTAATTTTGCGTTAACAGGTCAACAAATATTACAACAAAATTATTAGTAGACGAGGGCTGTACTTGTCCAGATTCTCTTTATCGTGGCTTATGTTGTGAGGTTGGGCTTTCAATTGCGGCCTATAGACCGACTCAAAAAAAAAAAAAAAAACACACACACACACAAAAAGTTAAGTTTCCGGTCCACTTCATCCCAAAATTATTATCTAATCATCACCGAAAATTATAGGCGTTGTCCTTGAACATAATTAGAATCTCATGGAAAATTTTAAAGCCATCAGCGCTATATTTCCACCTTCTAGTGTGATAATGGGTTACTAAATAATGTCTGAATACGTAAGCACCTGTAAATATTTAAGTGTAACTCCTGCATGCGAGTATATACCAATTGCATGGTATCAATTTTAAATGTCAACCACTCCTCTAGAACATACTATCAACTTCTCTGGTCTAGGTCCTTCAGGGGCAAATATATACGTCAAAGAATACAAATTTTGCCATTTTTCACACAAAAGTCAGGGTCCATTTGACCCGCTAAATATTGACCGATCTTTATCAAAACAGGCATGCTTATTCTTTGGCCCGATCCCGTTATCAATGCAAAAATTCGCGGTGTTTGGGCCATAATTGCGGAATCAGGAGCGACAAAAAAAAAAACGACAAAAATAACGTTTTTGGTCCATTTCATCTCCTAAATATTAACCGATCTTTTCCAAAAACAATAGGGGTCTTCATTGGCCAGCACCCATTCTACATGCAAAATTTCGTGAAGATTGGTTCATAACTGTGGCCTGTATCGTGTTTACAAATTACAATGGACAGACGGACGGACACACATGTCTAGATCGACTCAGATAGTCGAGATATGACGATCGGTAAACTTAAAGGTGGGTCTAGGACCAATATTTCGCGGAGTTACAAACTTTTGGGGCTGCACAAACCTATAATACCCTGACAACATGGTTGTGTAGGGTATAAAAATTTGGAATGTCCTTGAAAAAATATTCCTAAAGGTCCTTGAAAAAAATATTCTTTAGAATATATCCACGCCTTGTAAGGCCCTCGAAAAAATATTCCTTTAGGTCCTTGAAAAATATTCTTTAAATTATCCACGACATTTGAAGGTCCTTGAAAAAAATATTCTTTAGAATATATCCACTCCTTGTAAGGCCCTCGAAAAAATATTCCTTTAGGTCCTTGAAAAAATTTTCTTTAAATTATCCACGACATGTGAAGGTCCTTGAAAAAAATATTATTTTTAAGATCCTTGAAAAGGTATTCTTTAAAATATCCACGCCTTTTAAGGTCCTTGAAAAAATATTCTTTAAATTATCCTCGCCTTTAAAGGTCAATGAAAAAGTATTCTTTAAATTATCCACGCCTTTTAAGGTCCCTGAAAAAATATTCTTTAAATTATCCACGCCTTTTAAGGTCCTTGAAAAAATATTCTTTAAAATATTCTCGCCTTTTAAGGTCCATGAAAAAAATTCTTTAAATTATCCACGCCTTTTAAGGTCCTTAAAAATATTATTTAAAATATCCACGCCTTTTAAGGTCCTTGAAAAAATATTCTTTAAATTATCCTCGCCTTTAATGGTCCATGAAAAAGTATTCTTTAAATTATCCACGCCTTTTAAGGTCCCTGAACAAATATTCTTTAAATTATCCACGCCTTTTAAGGTCCTTGAAAAAATATTCTTTAAAATATTCTCGCCTTTTAAGGTCCATGAATAAAATTCTTTAAATTATCCACGCCTTTTAAGGTCCTTAAAAATATTATTTAAAATATCCACGCCTTTTAAGGTCCCTGAACAAATATTCTTTAAATTATCCACGCCTTTTAAGGTCCTTGAAAAAATATTCTTTAAAATATATACGCCTTTTAAGGTCCTTGAAAATATCCAAGCCTTTTAAGGTCCATGAAAAAATATTCTTTAAATTATCCTCGCCTTTAAAGATCCATGAAAAAGTATTCTTTAAATTATCCAGGCATTTTAATGTCCCTGAAAAAAAATCTTTAAATTATCCACGCCTTTTAAGGTCCTTGAAAAAATATTCTTTAAAATATCTATGCCTTCTAAGATCCTTGACACAATATTCTTTAAAATATACACGCTTCTTAAGATCATTGAAAATTATTTTTCAAAATATCCACACTTTTTAAGGTTCTTGAGAAAATATTTTTAAAAATATCCAAGCCTCCTATAAAAAATATTCTTTAAAACGTACACGCCTTTAAAGGAGCTTGAAAAAGTATTCCTTAAAAAATCCTCGCCTTTTATTGGTCCTGAAAATAATAATAATAATATTTTACGCCTTTATAAGGTCCTTGAAAACATATTCTTTCGAAATTACACGCATTTTATTGGTCCTTGAAAAAATATTCTTTAAAAAATCCACGCCTGGTCCTTGGACCTTGAAAAAAATATTCTTTAAAATATCTAAGCCATGAAAAATTTCACGCTTGACAATAGTCCCACAAACAATATCCTTAAAAAATCCATAAAATTGCCAGAAATTGGAATTTGCATTTTTAAAAATTTCAGAAGACATTATTTAAAAAATGATAAAAATAACTGTGATTCCCTTGATAATGGGTGGCGTATACGTTGCGACAGCACTCATACGCAACCTTAGACTTAATTATGGATATCTAAATATTTGAACGGTTGCATATCGAGTAAACAAACTAAGCTCTAAAATAAGGGATTGAAAAATGTTGATGACCCGTAAAATATATTATATAAAATGCTTATAAGCCTACAGCAGTACTTGAAAGATATTCATTAAAATTCTTGATATTTCAGGTCCCCAAAAATATTTTCTAAGAAAGCCACACTTATGTCCTTGAAATAATATTCTTTACAATATACCCTAGTATTAATGATCTTTGGATGAACAGTATTTAATATGTCCCTTTGTCCCTTGTACTACTTTATAAATATTATTTCAGTAACAGTTATTAATAATTTTACTTATTCAAAATTTTCCAATTTATTACCATCAATTAATTATAAAATACGTGGAATTTGCCCATAAAATCCATATCATTAGTTTATTGTGAAACAACAAACACAGCAAATCGATTACCTGGAAAATATTGATACGCATTAGCAAATAATATCTACAAAAATATGTATTTTGTTCTACATTTATTTGAATATTTATCTATAATATTGCAATTATTTTATTTATTTTTATATATGTTTTTGACAAATGAATCTACGTATATTATTTCTATTTATATAATTTAATTGAACCAATCTAAAAATATGAATATTCAAAAAATATATTTTGCTACGCTAAATATATGTATTTATTTTAATGATGATATTTTTGTTATTATTAATTATTCGCGTATGCCTTGGAGGATATTGATTTTCGTGGAAAACAATTTTTAATTGACGGACAAAAAATATATTTTCGGGAACTACTAATAATAAATTAGAAAATGTGTTATTGCGCATATAAAAATATATTTCTACAGAAACAAATTAAATAGTTTATGAAATGAAAATATGTTGTAAGGTGGCGTAAAAGTATTGTCACAACGCATACGTCCTCCAATTATTATTTTTTAAAATAAGTTTGAAAGGCGAAAAATGTATTTTCGGGAATTATTAATAATATATTAGCAAATGTGTTATTGCGCATAAAAAAATATGTTTATATCGAAAAAATGAAATAAGTTATGAAATGAAAATATGTTAAAAGGGGACGTATAAGTGTTGCCACATTGTATACGCCCTCCAAATAAAATTTTTAAATATGTTTCTAAGGCGTATATTTTTCAAATTTTTCTGTAACTATTATAAGCCTGGATAATATAGTAATTCTCCGGATTTAAAGATCGTCGTCGGAATGTTTGTAATCGGTCTTTATTGAACGAAGTAGTGGAAGTAGACCTTGCAAGTAAAATATGCAAGTAGATGCTCGTAATGAATGGGTGTATAAATTCTCATAATTGGTTTGGAGTTTCAATAATACGTACCAACAAAATGTATAGTACACCTTTACTAAAATTAGATGTTGTACATTTTTGTAGAAACCAAATATTTTCGGGTTTAAATTGAAGAAGACATTTAAAGACTTTGATGATACTAGCATTGTATACGTGGTGCCACTACGTAAACGTTGTTACTCATTTTCTTTTGTAAAGCCATATCATTGTTGGATTGAAGTGACAGGATTTAGAATTTTATTTAATTATTTAAAAAATTCGATCCCAGTTTTACTCCAAAAATTACTTGATTTCAGTAATGCAAAATCAAGTTGGTGCGTATACGTAGTGACAGCATGTATACGCCCGGTTATTTGCAAACGTATAGAATAATTACAAAGGGATTTAAAGTAAAGGTGCATCGATGCAAACAGCGTTTTTATCAGTTCTGAAAATGCACAAGGATGTTTATGAGTTTCGAATTAACTTAAATAACTCTAAATATTTTTCTAATTCAGACTTCAACCTTTGCGAAGTAGTTGATGACATTGTAGATTATATTTTGCCGCGGCTTCTGCTGGTTTTCGAAATAAGGCATCCCATTTTTTAAAAAGAATGACATAAAGTGTAGACCATAGTACTATAATTTATAAAATGGAACACAACATATAATACAATGGTGCGTATACGTGCTATCATGGAGTATACGCTCCCAAAATCCTAAAATGTGAAAGAAGAATGAGTTTGGTCCACCATTAACATTTTATGCAACTTTATGTCAATTTTTTTTATAGAGTTCACATTTTTTAAAGTCACATTTTTGTATAGAAAAAAATAGATTTTCTACAGAACATTTTTTTTGAGACGAATTGACTTTCTGTACAAATTTGTCAGTCCACATTTTTGTACAAAAAAAAAAAACTAGATTTTTGGGACGAATTGATTTTCTATACAAATTTTTCAGAATTGATTTTCTATACAATTTTTTGATTTTCTAACAAGTTTTTCAGTCCACATTTTTGTATAGAAAAAAAAATAGATTTTCTACGGAACATTTTTTGGGACGAATTGATTTTCTATACAAATTTTACAGGCTGAATTCGTTTTTATTGGTTCTTATCTATGATATCATTGGACGTATACGTGATGTCACTGCGTATACGCCCTCAACTATGAAAGTATTGGAAACTGAAAATTAAGCTCAAAAAACCCAAAGACAAAAATAAATAAATAAAAAGCTGATTTGTTTGACTAGTGATGTTAGGAATCTAAAAAACGAACAAAATATGTAATGTTTGTGGGACCATAAATTGTCTATAAGAATTGTGTGCGTTTGGAATTATTTGAAATTGATAATTAAATTCCAAATAGCAATAAATTAATAAAAATCCAAAACACAAAAGAAGACCCAATTGATGATAGTATTCTAAAAAAGAAAAAAAAAACTTGCAATGATTCTATACAAACTTGTTATGTACTTTTTACAGCCTACATTTTTTCTATAAAACAAATGTTTGTGTTTTTTCTTTAAATAAATGTTTGTGGGACAAATAGATTTTCTATACTAAATTTGTGGATCGCCAGATATTACTTGGTTTTTATTATAAGGTACTTACATATAATGCCTTGGGATGTATTCGTGTTGTCACTGCGTATACGCTCACGGACTATAATACAATACAACATTGAAAATATTGTGAATCGCGAAGTACAATTTAAAGTTCCCATCACGAAATGAGGCCATTTAGAAAGGAAATATTTTTGTCTCAAAATAATACGTTTCAAGAAATCTAAGCCCATGACTCTGAAATTGTTTAAAAATATTATTTAGAAAAAAATTAAAATTCTGGTAATATATTCATAAAAACTTAAAATCAAATCAAAAATCAAGTTCTCTTGGTTTGTAAATACCTCACCGCTGTGTAATTTTTACATTTTGTGGCTGTACATGCCAATTTTTTAAATCGTCACTCTGCTTGTTAACCACAAAATGTCTGTCCTTCTTTAACGCTTTATTTTAATTTTCTCGCCTCCCATTCCTCACTTATTTACGTTTTATGGGAGTTATGCTTATTCAAAATCCTTCAGTCTCCCTTCTCCTTCTTAACCACAAAATGTCTTTCCTTTTTAACATTTATTTTCATTTCCCCAACTCATCATATTGTTTTCTTCATTGAGGTCTACTAATTATTCGATCATTAGGGAAATATACATCCTGGGCAAAACCAAAATCTTAAAGTCAACATTTTCGCTTTTCTTTAACAAAACTTTCTCAAGATTTTCTTAAAGGACATCCCTTAAAGAAATCTTTAGCAAATTCTACTTCAGACTCATTAACAAAGCGGCAACAAACAAAAATAAAACTTCTTAAAGTTTTGTTTTTGTAGGTTTTCTTAACTTCTGTTGTGGAGTTATTTCCTTTGACACAAGTGGAAAATCCAAATAGTTTTTTTTCGCTGTCATTAAATAGTAAAACATGGTAGTCAGACCAAAAAATAGAAACCCAAAAGCGAAACTTTTACTTTTACAAAGAACAACCAGCCTTCCTCGCTTTTTCTCTCGAAAAACTTATGCTGTTACTCCTTCCTTCCCTGCCCCGATTTTTCCATTCCATCCATTTTCAAACAAACAAATCTAATAATTGTAATTTTGAAAACAGCATGTTGCGTTCAGTTTGGCGTTTCAAAAATACAAACAAAAAAACTAGAACACGCACTCTCTCTCCCTAGCTGCGTGAAACGAAACACGTAGGACAGCCAACAATCAACAAACATTTAGCAAGTTTTTAGTTGTACGTTTCAAAATGTTTTCCTTTTTTGTAATTTTTTTTCATGCGATTTGTTGTTGTTTTATTTTTTGTAAAGGAAACATTTAAAGCCATTGTTAAACAGCATGGAATTGTGTTTTGTATTTCCAAACACCACCACTTTTCTGCTAACAATAATGGGAATAAAATTTCTTTGCGTTGCGTTCTTCCTTAGCCTACCACTGTGAGTTTCCATTTACCAAGGCGCCAACTTCGTTGAGGAGTGCTGCTAAAATAGCTTTCATTGTTCTTGTTGTTGTTCTTTGTTTCTTAACGCCACATGTTGCCGAGGCACCCGCTGTTGTCACTGAATGGAAAAATTTTTCAAATGTGTTAAAGAGCCAGACATGTTGCCTACAAAGTTTTTGTGACAAAGGAACGAGAAAAAAAAATTCTGGGGGCTTCTTAAAGTCTCCGTTTGGTGACAATTAGAAATTAATATAATTCTTGTTTTCAAAAAATTTTGTAACAATTTGTTGTATAATTTTAAAATGATTTTTTGCTTGGTTTTAATTGAGGTTTTATAAATGAAAATCCCTTGTTTAATATTTTCAATCCTGTGGGCGTATACGTGCTGTCACAACGTATACGCTCCCAGCTCTGGAAACATTGATATAGGACAAAGACAATCAATTTGATTCGAATTAAATACTATTATAATTTGTTTAAAATTTTGCAACAAATTGTTTTAATTACAATTTTTTTTTCGGTTTTGTATAACAATAAATTATCATGCTAATTTTTTTTGTTATCAACCAAATCAACCAAAACCTAAAGTGACCAATTTTTTTTGTATGGCGTAAAAATTCTCTTCAAGAAAAAAACATTTTGGAAAATATGCAGGACTTAGAAATAGGAGTTGTTGATCTATAATCTGTAAAAAGGGTACAGATATGACGAAATATTGTCCAGGCTCAGAATATAGAACCGCCGAAAGTGTGCTTTTCGTGGTAGTTGTGTAGGGTATCATATGGTCGGCCCCGTCCGACTACACTGCTCCGCTCACTGGTTTTATAATAAAAATTGATACTTAGCTTTAATGTTTTCTTAAGAGTTTTCCCCTCTTCTTCTCCCTCTTTTTTTCACCCAACCCCCTCACATGCAATGTAACATGACATGTGTTTCGATTTTCTTGTTATTTTTACGAGTATATTCTCTTTCCTTTCTTTGTTTTTTTTTAAGGTTTGCTTTCTCTCTTCTGCTCTCTTGACCAAACCATTAAAGAAAAATATTTTTTTTTTGATTTTTTTTCTCTACTTTCGTTGTGTCATTTTGTTTTTCTGTTGCTCCTTCATTCATATTGGGCTTGGGTGGGGTTGGCATGGCATTGTTTACACAATTGTTCCCCAAGGACTCGTTTGGCTATCTTCGAGCTCCTTCTGCATGTGTTTTTCTCGTTCCTTTCTTTATATTTCGTTCAGTTTGTTACAAGAGGTCCTGTCCAGTGTCCTATTTTCTAAGCAAATCATTTGTGTTTTCTTTTCCTTTTAACGTGATTTCTATTTCCATTTTTTGTTTTGTTTTCTGTTTTTATTCCCTTTATTTGTCTTGGCCACTTGACAAATAAGTCAATAGATGTCTTTAAAGGCAAAGAATTATTTATAAGATTTTCATAGGACAATTTTTGTAAGGCTCTTTAAGGTCAACACAATTTGTATAAATGTTTGATATTAAAAAAAAAAAAAATTATTTTTTTTAAAAAATTGCATAAATTATCTGGAAGATTTTGTGAGACCATTTAGGATCCATGACAATTTTCTATAGAAATTTTTTAGTATAACTTAAGGAACATAGATCTTCTGTAGCCATATTTTTGGCCCTTTTAAGGTTAAGGCGGCGTATACCTGTTGACATTACGTATACGTCATTCAAATAAATTAAATTAATAATAAAATATTTTCTAGAATCATTTATGGTCCACAGATTTTCCATAGAAAATTTTACGGAACTAGTTTTGGTCCATAGATTGTGTTGAATTTTCTGGGTTATTGTAAGAACAATTTGTGGGACTATTTTTGATTCTTGGCATTTGACAGAAAATATTGTGGGACCATTTATATTCCATGGATTTTCTGTATAACATTTTTGGTGGTCATTTTAGGATCATAACATTTTTATAGCAATTTTTATGCCCATAAATTGTGTATAGAAAATTAGCTACCTTCAATGCGTAAACGTGTTGCTATAACGTATACGCCATCGAATTCAATTCAGAAAAAAAAATCTGAGACGATTTATGATCCACAGATTTTCCATAGAAAATTTTGTGGAACTATTTTTGGTCCATCGATTGTGTTGGAAAATCTTTAAGACTATGATTCCTGGATTTTCTTAAGAACAATTAGTGAGATCATTTTTGGTCCTTTACATTTGACTGAATATATTATGGGACCATTTTTGTTCCACGGATTTTCTGTAGAACAATTTTTGGTGGCCATTTTAGAACCATATTTTTTTTATAGCACTTTTTAAGTCCATAAATTATGTATAGAAAATTAGGTACCTTTAAAGCGTATACGTGTTGACAGAGCGTATACGTCTTCCATGTAAATCAAATATATAACATAATAGAATATTTTCTTGGACAACAGATTTCTTAAATCAATTTTTAGGGCTATTTTCAATCTATTTTTCGAAAATTTTGTTTGAAAAATTATAGGATCATTTATATGGATTCTTCATAGAAAATTCTTTCCAACCATTTATGATCCTTAGATACACCAGAGCCCCGACTTGCGTCGTCCCGATTTGCGACGTTTCGAGTTAACAGCATAGGACCTTTTTTTGGGACCATTTATGGTCCACATATTTCCTACCGAATATTTTTGACACTTCTTACAATCCATGGATTTCGTTTCGATAATTTTAGGAACAGTTATGGTCCTCGAACTTTTTATAGAAAATTTTGTGAGACTGTTTATGATTCTTGAATTTTCTATAGACAACATTTGGTTCTCTTAAGGTCCATAAATGTTTCTATATGACATATTCAAGGCTTTTCCATATCTATAAATGTTTAATAAATATTTTTTGGAACGCTTTTTGGTTTTTGAAAATTGTAGCCGCATTTATGCCCCTTGGTTGTTTACAGACAATTTTTTCGGTCCATTTATGTTCCTTATAGTTTCTATAAAAAATATTTTGCAACATTTTTGGTCTATGGATTTTCCATAGAAAATTTGCAGGACTATAGAAAATTTGCAGGACTTTGCAGGATTTCTGATAAACAAATTGTGGAACGTTTTAAGGCGTATACATGTTGACATAAAGTATACACCCTGCAAGTAACTTAAATTAATAACAGAATAGAATATTTTCTGTAAACATTTATGGCCCACAAATTTTCTACAGAACATTTTGACGCTATTTACAATCCATGGATTTTGTTTCAAAATTTTTACAAGCATTTATGTCCTCGAATTTTTATAGAATATTTCGTGAGACAATTTATGGACAATTTCAAGCTTTTTAATTTAATGTCTACAAATTTTCGATTGATAAAATTTGTAGAACCTTTTAAGAGGCGTATACGTGTTGACATAACGTATATGTCCTCCACATAAATTATATCAATTGGATAATAGAAAATCTTTGGTATACTTTAAGGTCCATGGAATTTTTTGGGCCTTGTAATTTTGTATTCTGCCTAAAATTGCTCGTAAAATTTTTTTCAATTTATTTTTTAATTGCAATCAAATTATTTTAAATTTTCCATCAAATCCCAATTTTGTATGCTTTTTTATGACAACATTTTCCCCAAAATTTATCAATTGTACCATTTAAATTGTCAATCATTTAAAATTGCCCATTGAATTGTGCAACGATTATTGCCGCTATTTTCTAGTCTATTGAAGTTATTATAAATAAATTTGAATTAAGCCATAAATCATCAATGGCTTTTTTTGAAGCAGCAATCAAATATTTTTGGCAATTTTTATTTAGTCGCTGATACTTGGTTTTTGTTTTTTTTTTTTTTTTGGCACAAAATTTCAAATTCCATTTCAATAAACATTCATATTAGAATTACATGTGGAAAGCAAGTCAGTCAAGTGCACATAATAAATGTGCACTATGGGATGGAAATAGAGAAAAATAATTGTGGACGATAGTATTTAAATTTTTTAAAGAATTTCCAAGGAATATAAGTGGTCTCAAAAATTGTCTAAATATACTAAAAGGTCTTAAAAATATTCTATAGAAAATTCATGGATTTATTTCAGGGGCGTATACGTAATGCCAGCACGTATACGACATAAAAGATAGTATTAGAAACTTTTTTAATGCGTATACGTGTTGTCATAACTTATACGCACTCCAAATTAATTCGTGTATTTACTATTGAATATTTTTGGATCCTTTAGAAAATTCCGTAGATATTTTTGGGACCATTTATGGTCCCTAGATTTTCTACAGAAAATTTTTGGAATCCTTCCGTAGATATTTTTGGGACCATTTATGGTCCCTAGATATTCTATAGAAAATTTTGGCACCATTTCTGGGCCCTAGATTTTATATAGAAAAATTTTGGAACCCTTTGTGGTCCCTAGATTTTCTATAGAAAATGATTGGGACCATTTACGCTCCATAGATTTTCTATAGAACATTTTTGGGACCTAGATTTTATTTAGAAAAATTTTGAGACCATATATGGTTCCTAGATTTTCTATAGAATATTTTTGGGATAATTTATGGTCTCTAGATTTTCAATAGTCAAATTTTTGGTGGCATATTTGGTTCCTAGATTTTTTTTAGAAAGTTTTTGGGGCCATATATGGTCCCTAGATTTTCTAAACAAAATTTTTGGGTCCATATATGGTCCATGGATTTTCTATAGATAATTTTCTAGGGAGGGTCCTTTTTCTATAATATACTACTTTATATATATATATATATCATATATATATTTTTTTTCAATTGTGCCCCACTGTTTCTTACATTTATCGAAAAAAATATTATCCAGCACAACATAATTTCAATTAAATTTTTAATTAAAACCCATCATAAATCAAATTCAAAAACATTTCACTTCATTTCGCTTTGGCAACATATTTATGGTAATTTCAAAACATGACCATGTCCAAATTTATTTTGTTGTTGTTTTTGCTTTATATTTTCATTTAATGTTGCTGTTGTTGTTGCATTGTACCCTGACAGAGATATGGCAAAAAAGGGGCATTTATTTGTTTTTGAGTTTTTGGGTTCGGAAAAAATTAAGCGTTTTAGTTGAAATTAATAGACAACATTATTGGCATGGCAATAAGTTGGATGATTTTTGTTGTTATTTTGTTGCAATATTTAATTTCATGCATCACAACATTTAAAATAACATTTCTAATATTACACAAACACACAAAGAGAGAACATAAATCTTTCTATTTTTTTAAGTTGTGGGGTTTGGAAAAAATAAATTGGACATACATGACACCAGGGCAGACATACATACATAATTTTTTACAATGGTAATAATCCTTTGAAATGATGTCCTTTTTGGTGTTCATATGTGTGGTTTGTCTGTCTCATGGAAAGTGTTAACACAAAGGGTGTTTTTTGGAGTTTCAAAATGTTTGGTATTTGAAACCACAACACATCCGGTTTTTTGTCATATTGGCATTTTGTGAAATTAACACGTGCAGCAAGTTTTGAGATGGGTCTTCATACTCCAAATTGTGGCATGAGGAGGACATTATTGTCCATTTTCTAATTATACAACATGTCCATTGGAAACTGATATCCATTACACAACAATTATTATCTTCTTCCTTTCGAAAAATCCCCTCCTTAATTGCAAGTAGTTAATATTTATTTCTTCAATTTCATTTTAATCTCTAATTAATAAATATTTACATTTGCCAAAAATAGATTTTCTTCTCCTTAACAATTAGCAAAATTTCCAAACAAACACAATTCGTTTTCAATTTTCAAAAATATTATTTACCAATTTCTAGCTCGCTCTCTTTCTTTGCTGCTGTTTTGCATTTATCTTCTTCCATCAGTATTTAATTTTTAATTAAAACTCTTCGAATGTTCTGTACTTGTTGTTTAATTACAACACCATTATTTGTCCACACCCACACACCAACTTACATAGATACACAAACACATTCTTCTCATCACAAGATAACATTCTCAATAGTATCAATATCGATATCACAAATACAAATACTAACAGACAATTGAAAACATTGTTAATTATTTGTAAAAGTTTTCGAAGTAGAGAAGAGAGATGATTTTCTAAATATTGACAATTGTGTATGGAATAAACTTTTGTTTGGCAAGAAGAAGAGCAACAACAACAATAACAAAAATATTACTATTATGAAGAGAATTATTATTGGAACAATTAATTTGTTGTCTATTGAGTGTTGTCTTTGTGCTACTTTTCTACTTCAATTATCTGGTGGCAGAGTTTTTGAAAAGAGGTCAGATTTTATGATGTTATAAAGAAAATAATAGTAATTGTGATATTCATTAATGTTACTCGTTTGAATTTCATCAGAAAATATTATTTTACATAATTCATTAAATGCCCCGGCTATCCTGAGAGAACATCAAAAGTTAACCTACTACAAGATGGTTTGATTCGTCTTTCTTGCCTATACTCAATTCTGACAATCGACATGCACTTCAAAACTATTACGGTCTTCCATTTCAGGTACAGCATATATGCTCTAAGGTACATAAATAATATAAATATTATTATGCATAACTGATAGAACACTCCATGATTGAATTAATAGACTTTATATATACTAATTAAAACCTAATAATATAATATTTATTTTAATTTCGTTATTAGGTTTATATTCCCCATGACTTGCAAATGTATTCGACTCCTTAATCTGTGTTTTAAGACGGTTCCCGAATTTATCCCGAGTCTTTCGCATTGTAAATCATATCAGCCCATGTAATAAACACAAAAATCAAGATTACAGTATACATGTACTCAAGCGCTATATATAATATATCTATCAATACTTTACAAATCAAAAAAAAAAAAAAAATATTCTATATAGCAGTCGTAACGATTAATTTTACATAATGGATATTCAGGTTCATTGTGCTTAACCTCTAAACAGTTTCACGTACTATTTAACACTCTACTTAATCGATTAGTCAACGTATTTATTGCCAATAGGAGTCCAATATATCTTGCAAATATGCTGTACTACTATGCTATCCTGAATCCTTCGCATTGCGTACGAGCATATATAATAAACACAAAAATCAAGATTAACATACCATTATAGAATACAAGGATTCAAGCGCTATATATAATAGAATTATCAACACATTATCAAATCAACAACATTTATTCTATATAGCATACCAATTATCACAACATTCTTACAATATTATTAATATAGCAATCGTAACGATGAATTTTACATAATGGATGTTCAGGTTCACCGGCCTTAACCTATGAGCAATTTCACGTACTTTTTAACTCTCTATCGATTATTCGCATCACTACTCAATATCTCGCTAATATGTTAGACTCCTTGGTCTTTGTTGTAAGACATGTCCCGAATCACACATTACACCATTACAGAACATACGTATTCAAGCGCTATATATAATGTATCAATCGAAACTTTATCAAATCAAAAATATTTATTATATATTAAAAAAAAAACAAGCATACTAATTTATAATAAACATAAACTATTGATCTTATGATAAATTGGGTGTGTAAATAGATTACAATGTTCTTATATGGAAAAAATGCAAGCCGTTCTTACTATATACCAATATTAATGATGCATTTTCAATAATATATATTCAGGTTCATCGGGCTTAACCTCTAAGCTATTTAACGTATTTTTACTCTCTATTCAGAGTTCCTTTCAAGTACCTCACTTTGGTACTATCGGTCTCATTTCGGACCACAGAAAAAGGAAATACATATCTAAACTGGAACACGTTCAGTATAGGATATTTTTAGTCTATACAAAAATATTGTTTATCTACATAAGACCTATTGGTTGTCTTCCATCTATGGAATGACAGTAAAATTCGTTATAGTTATAGAAATTTAGAATATTTTTCATACAAAATCGTATTATGTTTTGTTGTTTAACAATATTTTATCTATACATGACCTTCCTCTTTTTGTTATAACAATGCCGTTCGAAGGTCTTTCTTTTTTGTGCAATATCCCCAGAAATATTTTCGTCCATAGAAATCTTACTTTAATAGACAAATTTCTTATTACACTTCTATTAAATTTTCTTTCCCCATGAATGGTAATTTATTCGACTTTATGATCGCATTTTGTTCGATGGCCTCTATCCTTTTCACCTATAATATCATTTTCATCATTATCAGATTTTCTTTCGACATGTCTGATACCTTTCTGACTTTTAATCGAAATCTGTCCGAAGAGCACAAAATGCACTTTCGTTCTATAATTATAAAGGGCCGGTCAAAATACTATTATATAAATTCTATAGGAAATCATCTCCACTAAGTCCTTTTAGAATCTCTGTACACATGAGCCCCATTCTCTATGGATTGCTCAAAAATTATTTTATGGACTGATATCTGTCTATGTAAGATATCTACATAAGCCCACTCAAACCGTATCATTTATCCAATGTATTTTCTCCACTTGTTTTTAAATAATTAAATCCCTCCCTTTCCATAATTGTAAATATTTTACATAAAACTTTCAAAACTCTGCGATATGAATTATTGCACCAATGGGATTGCGCGCGAAACATAAGCACCATTAACAACCAACTGATATCCGAAAATTTAAAATAAATGTTGACAAAAGTTAATTTTCTAAGCAATAAATAAACGAAAACTGAAACAAAACAACATGTGTAACATAAACCTGAGGTCACTACATTAAATTCGATAACAACGAAACAAAATTTGTTACTCAAAACTTTTCCATTCGCGTTACAATTACTACAACCAACCACCATCAACCTGGGGTACAGCAAGTTACCAAAAAAATAACTACCGTGACACAAATTATCCTGGCAGTGGCATGTAAAACATAACCATGAGTTTTGTACACAAAAATAAAACCTCACACTCACCACCACTACAAAATACAGGAAAATTTGGTGATGCAGTAGTTGTATTAGATTGCCATAAAAAAAATACTAAAACTATAAGCGGAAATCTCTAAATTGGTAGTAGCAAAATATCCAGGTTGCATTGTAAAACGAAACATTTTTTTCGTGGAGCAAAGCGAATTAGAGTAGAACAATGCAGAAATCGCTTAGATTGGAATAAATAAAAAATAATCCATTGCAACGATAAAAAAAATGTTTTGGCATTGAAATGGTCACATACTGCTTGCAGCTTAGGGTAACACCTTGCAGAGACAGATATTTTCCTGGAGGGTAGGAAGGTGAATCAATGCAACAAAAAAACACCCTAACTAAACGCACAATTTATCTTTACAAATCGATGGCAAACAACAAGGGTAGGGGAGCTACAGGGAAGCAACAATATTTTCCAACGTGTTAAACAAACCTTGGGCAACAGCACCATTTGCAAGGTATTCAATCGTAGGATAGATAGACAGATAGCTAGCCAGTCAGACAGACAGACTAGCTGAATGACTGTCTGGATGCTCAACTCAGCAGCATATCCCTTTTAAGCACTAGTGGTGCATCATCCGCATTTATTTTTTTATTTCAACATTCTCTCCTTTTGCCACCCCTCATTTTCCCTTTAGATTTTTAAGGGTTGCACTTTTGATTTTTTGTAATTTTCATAGTTCAAAGAAAAATTTGTGTTTGGCATTGATGTGAAAAGGATTTTTCATTTTGAAAAACAAAAAATCTCTGAATATAAATTACTAAATACTTTGTTCGCTCAATCTATAGCCGTGGAGTGGAGGGCAAAAAAGGTAGACTGATAAATGGCATTTAAACGTTTCCATGGCTTCCACAATTGTTTTCTGTTTTTTTTTTCTTTTTTTCGGTTTAATTGCAAATGTAAACGCTTTTTTCATTTTATTACCATGTAAATTGTAATTTATGTCGATTTGTGTAAAAGTTATGAGGGCGGATTAAAATAATAGTGTGTTGAATTTGAAAACAAAAACTATTTAAAATATTTTTTTAAAGAGTGCAGTTGGGTACACTAATAAAACATAACCTTCACCATCTTTCAAATATCCAACCATAGCCTCAACCAATTTGGGCATATTATTGCTGATCCTTTTATTATTTCATTACATTTCCTTTTAAATTTCATTGCGGTTTTTGACCTCCACCACAACACAACTCAATATTCGGACAATTGGAACCCATAAAAACAAATATTCCGTAACTAAGTTGTTTCTCTACACAAAAAAACCACTTCAATTTAAATTTCTAACCAAACAAAATGGGCTACAAGGGAGTAACCTCCCACAAAAAATATGCTAAACGTGAGTAAAAACTAAACTTCCATTGCTTACAAAATTAAATAAAAATAATTAAAAATGTACTAGTCCGAATTGGGGCGACAGATATATCCGTTCAGCCTAAGACATATGCAGTAAACATTTATCTTGACTTTTAGTAGTCCAGGTGGAGGATTTTCATTATATTTATAATTTTTCAAAATAGTAATAGTTTGCGGGCCAGATACCAGAAAGATGATGAACCCTTCATAGCCGATAGTTGCACAGAATATATGTCTGCCAAGTTTAGGTCTCACAGGGTCCATATATATATTCGACATAGACTTTACCATCTGTGAGGAGATACCAGAAGAAGTTGCCATATAAAATCTATCTTCAATGTGCCAAATTTAGCTCAAATTGGAAAACTAATTGATATTGGATTGAAAATTTCGAAACTTTATTGTGGAGATACCAAAAGTGGACAAATGGGGCCATCTACCGAGGTGATTTAGGTTTAGTAAAAATATCACGATATACAAAGTTCGCTATACCGTTTGCTTCATCTGAGATTTAAAAAAATTTAACATTTTAATTCCATGTGGGGTGGTATTAGAATTGAGAGCCAATGGGTCTCATTTTCGGGCTCGATCTAGGAGTGATATAGGCATTACGATACCCAAAGCTAGGATTAAGTCGAACAGTCGCTTCGATTTATTATGGATTTAAAAATTTTGAAAATGATTTGTAGATACTTAAATTAGTGGACCTATATTCTGCCTCTTCCAGTTCGATATTACAAAGTTAAAACTGTTACTTCTTCTACAAGTTTTCGCGTATGAAATTTGTAAAACGACTGAAAAACATTGGTTCATTGGTTTCAAAACATTGGTTTAGTTTTGATTTAATTTCAACCTATACAAATTCAAGAATGTCCCTATAAAATTTCAAGTGAAAATCTCAACAACTCTTGAAGATATAGCTGATTTAATGTGTGAGTATCAAGTGACGACAGGAGTGATTCTCAAACTTTACCCCCGTTTTTCTCAAAACAATGTTTTTACGAATGGCGGACACGAGAACTCAAAAACTAATAATCCCCGATCGGTTCCAAATTTTAACACGTTTCTCTGTTATTGTATAGCTATCGTATAAAACAGCATAAATCCAATCAGTTAATATCTTCTTTATTGTTTAACTCAGTTTGTGTTCAAAAATAGACGATTTTCCAAAAAAAAAAATGAACAATAATCCTTGTTCGTATGAGAGTCAGACATGTACTCTTTCTAACACCGTGGGATTTTTTTTTCGGATTCTGATGTTCCAGTGAGGAGTTATCATGACCGCCATAAAAAATAAGGACTTTTCTTTAATTACAAAAAACAACAACAAAGCAATAACAAACAGTTTTTGTAAATTATTTTTCCATTTGATTTTTTTCCCATTGAAAATCTTGAAAAATTAAAATCGGGAATGGGGGGTCCCTTAAATCTTCTAATTTAAATATATGCAAAGTTACAGACCCTAACAAACATTGGTATTCATTTACCAGCCTATTGAAAATTGAAAATTCAGAGTCGAGAATGGAGGGTGGTCCCTTATTCAACCCTTATTTTTAGAATCCCAGTTCGTTGTTTTTATAAAAAAACAACTATTTATTAATGGGGAATGTATGGCATTGTTCGCCGAAGGGTTAGGCAGGGAAGACTATCGTTTGGGATCACGCCATTGATCCTCATCAGTTCCCCCCTTAAAAAATATTTTTTTTATTAGCCTTGCAAAAAATATTTTTCAGAACCGCATTGCATTGTTAGCCCGCGAAAAATATTTTTGTAAAAAATTCACTCCATGTTTTTCAAAGTCCTTGTGTTTTGCCTGTGAAAAAATATATTCTTATTGTTAGTCCTAGTTTTTCAAAAACTACATTTATTGTCCTTGAAAAAAATATATATTTTTTATTGAGTTCCTCCAAAAATAATTGTAATTGAAAGTCGTTGAAAAAATATATTTTTAAACCAGTGAGCGGAGCAGTATAGTCGGACGGGGCCGACAATATGATATCCTACACAACTACCACAGAACTCTATGTTTATTTCGAGTCTGATCAATATTTCGTGATATTTGCACCCTCTTGACCGATTAGAGATCAACAGCACCTCTTCTTTACAAATACATGTTTCCCGAATATCCCAATATTCTGTACAGCCATTCTAATTACTTGTCCAGATTCACTTCACCGTGTGTTGTGTTGTGATTTTCGATTTTGTAGCCTATAGATCGACTCGAAAAAATACAAAAAATTCAGTTTTGGGTCCACTTCATCCCAAAATTTTAATCTGATCATCACAGAAAATTATAGGCGTTGTCCTTGACCATACCTGGATCCTCAAGGAAAATTTTAAAGCGTTGACGCTATATTCCCCTCCTCTACTGCGGTAATATGTTACTAAATAATAGATGAATACTCCCACATCCGACTACATACGACCATATAATTGGTATCAATTTAAAAGTGAACCACACCTCTTGGATATACTATAAACTTATTGGGTCAATGTCCTTCAGGAGTAAATATATACGCTATAGAACACAAATTTTGTAATTTTTCACACAAAAGTCAGGGTCCCTTTGACCCGCTAAATATTGACCGATCTTTATCAAAACAGGCATGCTTATTCTTTGGCCTTATCCCCTTCTCCATGCAAACATTCGCGATGTTTGGGCCGTAATTGCGGCCTCTGGAGCGACCAGAAAACCCGACAAAAATTAAGTATTTGGTCCATTTCATCCCCTAAATATTAACCAAAAACAATGGGGGTCTTCATTGGCCAGAACCCATTCTACGTGCAAAATTTCATGAAGATTGGTCCATAAATGTGGCCTGTATCGTGTTTACAAATTATAATGGACAGACGGACGAACGGACGGACACACATGTCTAGATCGACTCAGCTAGTCGAGATATGACGATCGGTATACTTAAACGTTGGTCTAGGGCCAATATTTCGCGGCGTTACAAACTTTTGGGGCTGCACAAAGCTATAATACCCTGACAACATAGTTGTGTAGGGTATAAAAAGCAATCCTCTTTGTAAGACATAAAAAATACTATTTTTAAATTAAATGTGTATACTTTGAAAAATTAGTTTTAAAGGATCCTGGAATTGAAAGTCTATAAAAACCATGAAATTAATTTTCTGGCCTTGTCTTACCACTGAAAAGTTAATTTTTAAACATCCATTAATAGTGCTAATCCGTGAAAATTATTAAAAAAAAATATCTACCTTTTTTAGACCTTGAAAAAAATATATTATTTATTGTCCTTCCGACCTTGAGAAAACATTTAAATATGCGCCTTATTTTAGGCCTTATCCGACCTTTTTCATCTTCATTCTTCGTTACACATGGAAGCTTTTTTTTTGAAATATGCGCCTTTACATCTGTTTAATCCTCATTCAAAAATGCATTAATTCGAAATTAAAAAAAAAAAATACAAATCAGCACTAATCGTTATTGGCATTAAAAACAATAAATCACATGTGAAGATAAGGGAAACAAAAAACTGCTGCTGTATGAGTTCCGAACACACAGTAGGGTTGCTAACATCCTACTCCATGCAATAAAACCCCACAGCAACATTTGTAATAATAATTAAGACATTGCCAAGTGACATCAATAAAACAAATTTCCAAAAAAGGAAGACAACAACTGACTAAGGTAATACGAAGTAGGAGGCAAGACTCCGTAGCTGTTTATAATATTCATCTGAAATTTGCTACAAGGGTGAGCATCCTGTAAAATTTTTAATAAACACACAAAAAATAATTTATGACATACAAATTTTGAAAATACTTTCAAAGTGTGCAACATAATTTCGGTCCTCCCATATGCTCATCTTCGAGGAAGTGATATGCCTATATTTATTTTCCTCCATCCTAGAAAAACAAAAAACTAACTTTACAATTAAAACAAACCTTTATTGTCTTGTTTTGTCATCCATGATTAAACAACCACTTTCTTCTACTGTTAGCAAACAACAGCGTTACCTTTTTGTTTGTAGCCTGACCTAGCCTCCTCATTCCATTTCAAGTGCTGGGTGAACTGATGTCATTGTTTAAACATAAACCAGATTCCAATTTTATATTGCCTTTTCGTTTGAAAGCCATTGCAATATTCAACAGAAGGCAAAGTCATGCAAAACAGCAAGAGCACCCATTCCTCGCATTATATTTTTATTGGGGGGTGGATTGTTATCTATGGATCCCCATATTTTGACCCCAACCACCATCCTCTCTCCCCCTCCCCCTACACATTGCAATCTAGAAAAGCTCTTGAAAACAGATATTAACTTTCACATATGTTCCCTTGTTTATAATTGTGGTGGTGATGGCAGGATGGCGGAACGATGTTATGGAGATATCCGGCATTGCCATGGTTGGCCATAAAATTTGTTGCCTTTGACTTAAATTGCCAAAAATTGCAAATTGTTGGCTATTACTAATGTAGAATATTGCAACTTTAGTATTTGAGCCCCCAAATGATGCATAACAACAGAAGAGTTCCCCCCTCCACAAAAGAACTTCAAAAACTTCTCATTTTCAAAGACACCCACACAGAAATAATTTTTATTGCGTATTTGGAAGAGAAAGTATTGCGTTTGCATTTGTGTGTGTGTGGCGACCGAGTGTGGTTAAAGCATTTTACACACTCAATATAATTAAGGGCTTAAGAATCCTTTATTGTCAGATTTTGTTGCTATCGTTTTTGGAACAATTGTCATTGTTGTTGCTGTTGTCATCATCACAAAGTTATTTATTTCAAAGAACCATATCGTGGTGTATGTGTGGGGGTTTTCTTATGGTTAGGGAAATTCTCCAACTTTCAATATTATTTGATTTTATAAAAATTACCAATTCCAACAACATAGGAAATATTTTTTGACATTTCTATTTGATATTATAAAATTTGGGTATGCTGAAATTTTAATTTCAAAAAATCGACAATTGAGAAAAAAAAATATTTTTTATAAAATAGTTGATTAAAAAATTTTAAAACATATTTTTAAAAAATCCACGCCTTGTATAGACCATTAATAGTTGATAAAAAATATTTTTAAAAAATCCACGCCTTGTATAGACCATTAATAGTTGATAAAAAATATTTTTAAAAAATCCACGCCTTGTATAGACCATTAATAGTTGATAAAAAATATTTTTAAAAAATCCACGCCTTGTATAGACCATTAATAGTTGATAAAAAATATTTTTAAAAAATCCACGCCTTGTATAGACCATTAATAGTTGATAAAAAATATTTTTAAAAAATCCACGCCTTGTATAGACCATTAATAGTTGATAAAAAATATTTTTAAAAAATCCACGCCTTGTATAGACCATTAATAGTTGATAAAAAATATTTTTAAAAAATCCACGCCTTGTTTATAGTTGATTAAAAATATATTTTTAAAAAATCCACGTCATAAAAAATAGCTGGAGACCTCGAAAAATATTCTTTAGAATCCAACATTATTTGTCCTGCAAATAATCACCTTTAAAAATATATCGAACCTTATTTAGACATTTTTACTTATATTTTTTTTCTCTCTTTGCAGGTAAGCATTGTTAATGGGTTCTCTTCCAACTATGCACTTCACTCTCTTTTTGGTATGTTGAAATATAATTCATTATTAATTTCGTATCATTCATAAGTTATTTAGCTTTTACCGATACGAAAAACCTGAAAATGTCATCATATACTATCTGAAAAAATTATGATTTGACAATGAAAAAAATCTGCAAAATGAAATTCTTAATATCCCTTCATAAGTTGTTGATTTGCTACCATTAGCACTTCTACACTATCGTCTTGTGAAGGTTGTCATTGTTAAATGCCAGCCATCATAAATTGATGGACCATCACATCACAGTCCCCAAAAATGGACAATCATCATCAGATGGACAGAAATGCTAAGGAAACAGAAATGCTAACAGAAGAATGGACTTCTAATGATGACTACCACTACTAATGTCATTGAGCATAATTGTGATGTTTCACCAATGAAACTCGGGTAAAAAGTCCCTTTGAATTTTATACACCCTCCCAAAAAAAAGAAAAAAAAAAAATAATATTGGTAACAAAAAGTCATGATCTTCATCAATGACGAAATACCGGAAAAGAACTATAAATATGTTTCGCCTCCTACCCAAGGATATAAAGCGGGGGAAATATATATGCAAAACTATTGCAACCTTTTCATAACTTCGATACACACACATCCCCTACCTCCTGTAACATTTTCCCTCTGAACAAAAAACTTTTTTAAGTGATATTTAAGCAAAATGTTAGAATTGAAACAGGAAAAAAAATGAAAAAAATAAATCTGCAAAACCAAAAAAAGATAAATGTGCAGAAAAACTATCATCTCTCGCATATGAAATTGTACAAAAAAAAAAAAAAAAAAATCATAACATAACATGCAATTGCCATAAAGATATGGCAAGCAAAATGAAATGCTAGAGAACTCTTCGAACGAAATGGCAATGTACAGACAAAAAATGACATTTTGATGGGAAATTGATGATGATTGAGTGAGTGAATGGATGTGTGAGTGAGTGACTGAGCGAGTGAGCGTTTGAATGGAAATGTTCCAAAACAATACCCTCTTAGTTGGAAAATTTGTGCACTATTTTACAACAGTTCAGTGAACAAAATATCATCTGACATTAGTAGGTACCTTTCTCCCTTCAACCTCACCCTCAACTATCATATGATAAAATGACAACAGTTAATAGCAATCTTCTTTCATTCTCTCTTCTTGACTGACTGAGTGACTGCCCGAATAACTGACAAACTGACTGCCTTGACTCCTGAGTTGATGTTGCTGCCATCTGGCATTGACATTACTGCTACTATCACTATTACTGATGCTGATGCTTCTGGAACTGCTCATTTTTTATCTCTTCCAGATATCAACAGCAAATATTTTCTTGAATAACAACAACAAAAACATCATCATTGTGACGACAACAACATTCACTTTAGCAGTTGATGTTAGTCTAAGTAAAATCATATTATATTTTTCAATTTGATTATGTTTATATGAATGTTCACAAATTCGTATATATGTAAACATGAATGTTCATGTCTTTCGTTTTTCTTTTCAATCACTTATTTAACAAGCAGTAAAAAGTATACAGCAGTTAAAAAAAATGTGACTAAAGTAAAAATGCGGAAAATTTGATCTTAAAAATGGAAAGTTTGGAAAAGTAACATCTAATTTTCCAAAACTAAAAAAATCAGGTTGTAATCCTTATATTAAAAAAATCCAGAATTATGGCTAATATTCTTTAAAAAAAAAAAACATGTAAAAAATAAACATGAATACAATTTAAATAAAAAAATCTAACAGTGGCGTGGATTTTTAAAAATATTTTTCAATAATCTCAAAGAGGCGTGGATTTTTAAAAATATTTAATAAATGTCAGGATTTAGGTATCATTGATTTGTTTTTAATACAGATTTTGAGAATTCTTAAAAATTGTGTTTTAATAAATTCTCATTAGATTGCGGTTGACTTTTTTATTAATATAATTTGTATACCCTACACAACTATGTTGTCAGGGTATTACAGCTTTGTGCAGCCCCAAGAGTTTGTAACGCCGCGAAATATTGGTCCTAGACCCACCTTTAAGTATACCGATCGTCATATCGCGATTACCTGAGCCGATCTAGACATGTGTGTTCGTCCATCCGTCCGTCCATCCGTCTGTCCATTATAATTTGTAAACACGATACAGACCACAGTTATAGACCAATCTTGACGAAATTATGCATATAGGATGGGTTCTGGCCAATGAAGACCCCTATTGTTTTTGTTAAAGATCGGTTAATATTTAGGGTATGAAATGGACCAAATACTTAATTTTTGTCCGTTTTTGTGGTCGCTTCAGAGACCGCAATTATGGCCCAAACATCGTGAAATTTTACATGGAGAAGGGGATCGGGCCACAGAATAACCATGCCTGTTTTGATAAAGATCGGTCAATATTTAACGGGTCAAATGGACCCTGACTTTTGCATTCTATAGCGTATATATTTACCCCTGAAGGACATAGACCCGATAAGTTGATAGTATATCCAAGAAGAGTGGTTGTCCTTTAAACTGATATAAATTATATTGACGTATGTACTCGGATGTGGGAGTTACACTTAAATATTTACATGTGCTTACGTATTCAGATATTATTTAGTAAGCAATTAACATACTAGAGGGCGGAATATAGCGCTGATGGGTTTGAAATTTCCCATGAGGTTCCAGTTATGGTCAAGGACATCGCCTATAATTTTCGATGATGATCAGATAATACTTTTGGGATGAAGTGGACCGAAAACTTAATTTTTTGTGTTTTTTTTTCGAGTCGATCTATGGGCTACAATTGGAAGCCGAACATCACAACACAATCCACGGTGAAGGTGAAGTTGTCTAGGCTATTGTATGGTCGGCCCCGCCCGACTATACTGCTCCGCTCGCTGGTTTAATATATATATATATTTTAATATTTTATTTAAACATATGTTGTTGTAATATTTTATTTATTATTGCAAACACCAATGAGCGGAGCAGTATAGTCGGATGGGGCCGACCATATGATACCCAACACAACTTCCATAGAAATCTAACTTTCTGTGGTTCTATATCTGAGCTTGAGTAATATTTCCCGATATTTGCACCGTCTTGACCGACTAGAGGTCAACAAATATTACTAATATTCTGTACAAATTCCTTCACCGTGGGTTGTATTGTGATGTTCGGCTTTCAATTGTGGTCTATAGATCGACTCGAAAAAAAAAAACAAAAAAAGTTTTTTTGTCGAATTAATCCCAATCTTATTATCTTATCATCACCGAAAATTATAGACGTTGTCCATGACCATACCTAAATCCTCGATGAAAATTTCAAAGCAATCAGCTCTATATTACCGCATTCCAGTGTGCTAATGGGTTACTTAATAATATCTGAATACGTAAGCACCTGTAAATATTTAAGTGAAACTCCCACATCCGAGTACATACGACAATAAGCCAACCACTCCTCTTACATAAACTGCAACTTTTCGGGTCTATGTCCTTCAGGGGTAAATGGTCCATTTGTTCCTCTAAATATTGTCTTTGGCCTCATTTCCTTCTCCATGTAAAATTCTTCAGCTAATCCACACTTCTTTGGGCCCTTAAAAGAATCTAAGCTTGTATTGAGCTTACAAATATTATTTACCAAATCCATGTCTTGTAATGGACCTTAAAAAATATTCTTTACAAAAAATCGAGCCTTGCAATTGGTTTGAAAAAAAAAATTCTTTAAAATATTCTGACTTGGGTTTGTCATTAAAAAGTTTTGTTTTGGATCCTGGAAAAATATTTTTTACAAAATCCAATTGGTCCCTGAAAAATATTCTTAAATAAATGTTTTTGTGGGTCTTAGCCACTTGTAATGATATTTCCAGTGAATATCTAAAGCTGACTTCCACTCATCTTCATCTTCTCCCGCTGTTTGCCCCTCCATATGTAAATGCCATTTATGCCATCATAAAAATCACATTTTTATGGCATTTAAAGTGTTTGGGCGGCATGAGCGCCATTATTGAGTTGAGAATCACTTCGAAATAAATATTCATTTAGATGCAATGAAGACATACTCTTCTTCCTACTGTGGCACCACGAAGAAGAGCAGATCATCAGCATTTATTGTAGTTTAAAGTTTTTTTTTCTTAGTTTTCAATGTTGTAAGGGCAAATGGTTAACAGCTCGTTAAAATCTATCAATAAAGAGTTTTACATTTTGAAGCGGAACTGTAAACGGATCATCACCCCGGGTGTATGAAGAAAAACAACAACAAAAAGGAAAAAAATACAAATTTTTTATTATCGTTTTTAGCCACTGAGAGTGGTTTTGTAAAATATGGTAGGGTATTAATGGATTATTGAACAAAGACACCAAGAATGGAATATTGTGGTCTTATCACCAATTGATTTTTCAATAATCGTCAGAAATTCTCCTTACATGGAATCGGTTTATTGACCAGTGTCAATATAAACGACCATAAACGTTTAACAAATAATTCTCGGGTCTGGGAGATAATGGAAACCACTTGGAGGTGCACCATAAACTGAAAAAAATCATAGTTCCCTTCTTTGTTGTTGTTGTGGTTGTTATTGCCATATTTTTGTTCTTCACTGATCGTGGTGGTCTTAAATAAATGTTTATTGGTTCTGTGTTAAACGGCCAGTTGATAACAGGCTAAAAACTCAACAACAACAAAAAATAAATAATAAAAAATATTAGTCATAAAAATATAGTTTAAGAACAACGCCCATTCATGTCCATCTAGCTATCACCATCGTCATCATCATCATCATAGGCAATGTCTTTGTCCACATGCCTAGCTTGAAGCATTCACCAGCGACTGGCTGCTCCGTTGAAAACTTCTCCTTCTGTCGGCTAAAGTGCTGAATTTGTTCGAATATAAATTATGTTTTTGGGCGTTTTATGCGTTTTTATCGTTGCTGGTGGTTCGATGCCTGGTGTTGTGTTGGCTTCTTGGTCCGGCTGGTCAAAACTAAAAATCTTTGTAACCACAACCGGCAACAACAAAAACTTGTTGAGTTTATCATTTTTATGTCAACAATGGTAAATATCACCATCCATTGTTTGTCGACCGACCGTCCGTCTGTTCGTCCCCATACAGTTTTATTGGTAGTGGGCAATTTAAGTTGATTTATGATGTTGCCATTTTAAAATTAGTTTTTTCCTTTCGTAGCAAAATGATGATTATTATTTATGAGTGGCAGCGACAGCAGCAGCCAGCAGGAACGCCTTTCAACACCTTACCTTTCGAAAAGCAATGAAAAGTTGTAAATGATGGAGATTAGCAAGCCGGGTTATTATTGGGTAAATGGTCAAACAAAATTTCCCACAAAACATTCGACTACACTTAAAAAAATCTAATATAATTTTTAATTTAAAAAAATATCCATTAAAAAAATCAAAAAACCAAAGATGTGTAGATTTTTGAAGACAAATTTTCAGAGACCCAAAGAAGTGTAAATTTTTATGAGAATATTTTTTCAATGGCGAACACTAGGCGTGCATTTTTTAAAGAATATTTTTCAAGGCCCTAAGGATCGTGAACGTTTTTACAGAATAGTTTTTTTTAAAGACTCGCAGAAGCATGGATTTACAAGGACAATTACAAGGTGGAGATTAAAAAAATTTAAGAACCATTGTATGGTGTGGATTTGATAAAAATATTTTTATCAGGTCCAACACAAGGCTTAGATTTTTTTCAAGGAATTAAATAAGCGTGGATTTTTTAAAGAGATTTTAAAGCCTATCTGAAGGCTTGGGTTCTTAAAAATATGCATCTCGTCCAAATGATTTCTTTAAAAAATATATTTTTGTAAGGCTCAGATGAAGGCGTAATTTTTGTAAACACATTTTTTAAGTCCGGTTGAGAGATTGGATTTTTTTCCACTTTTTAAAAGTCGTAGATTTTTAAAAACATTTTTAAAGGCATACCAGAACGCGTAGATTTATCAAAAAAAAATTTTTTTTTTTCAAGAAATTTCTGAAGGCTTCGATTTTTAAAAAGTCCTTCTTCAAGGCCTTTTCGAAAGAATATATTTTTGCACCCTCCACAACTATGTTGTTAGGGTATTATAGCTTGGTACAAGACGAAATATTGGTCTTAGACCCACCTTTAAGTATACCGATCGTCATATCTCGAATAGCGGAGTCGATCTAGACATGTGTGTCCGTCCGTCCATCCGTCCGTCCGTCCACTATAATTTTTAAACACGATACAGTTCACAGCTATGGACCAATCTTTACGAAATTTTGCCTGTAGGATGGGTTCTGGCCAATGAAGACCCCTATTGTGGTAAAGATCGGTTAATACTTAGGGGATAAAATGGACAAAATACTTATTTTTGGTCGGTTTTTTGGTCGCTCGAGAGGCCGCAACTATGGACCGAACCTCGCGAAATTTTACGTGGCGAAGAGGATCGGGCCAAAGAATAAGCATGCCTGTTTTGATAAAGTTCGGTCAATATTTAGCGGGTCAAATTGACCCTGATTTTTTTTGGGAAAAATTACAAAATTTGTATTCTATAGAGTATATATATTTACCCCTGAAGGACATAAGCCCGAGAATTTTATAGTATATCCAAGAGGAGTGGTTGACCTTTTAATTGATGACAAATATATTGTCATATGTACTCGGATGTGGGAGTTACACTTCAATATTTGCAAGTGCTTAGGTATTCTGATATTATTTAATAAACCATTACCGCACTAGAATGCGGAAATATAGCGCTGGTTGCTTTGAAATGTTCCACGAGGTTCCAGTTATGGTCCAGGACAACGCCTATAATTTTCGGTGATGATCAGATAATAATTTTGGGACGAAGTGGACAAGTGATTAGAAGGGCTGTAATGAATATTGGTAATATTCGGAAAATATGTCAGTGTAAGAAAGAGGGTGCAACTATCACAAAATACTACCCAGGCACGGAATAAAAATCCGCAGAAAGATAGAGAGAGAGAGAGCGTCCGACTATACGGCTCCGCTCACTGATTTAGTAATATTTTTTAAAATGCATTGTAGGTCATATTTTCCAATAATATCAAAAATCAAGTTTTTACTGATACTTAAAAATATTTTTTGAAAATACTCTAATGGTGTTCTATTTACCGAATATCTCTTCTGCATACATAACGTCTTTCATAGAAATCATCTTCCAAAGAATTGAAAAACAATGTTCTTAAATTCGATTCAATTTAAATTCGGAAATAAAAATATTTTTTTTACTTTAATTCGGTAGCATATCCGTCTCACATATAACACCAATTATGTTTCCGATTTTCATGCATTCACTTACATGCACACTCCTACAATGGCACGTACAACATGCAAATGGATTATAGTTTTGTTGGTGTTGTTGTTTTTCGTGTGTTGCTGTAACTGCACGACATGCAACGCATGAGGCATGACAAACGAAATATTTTTTATGTGACATGCAGACAGACGACGGCGACTACAATATAACATTTTTTTAATGTTTTCCGATAGCCTTTAGATAATATCCGTTTATCAGACATAAAGGCCTTGTCAAAATATAACAACAACCACGACAACAACAACAATGAAGCATAAATGAAAACCCGAAAATGTTGTAGGATAAAAATGCGACAATAAACCAAAAATTAAATTTGAGTTTTGGACCATGGATTTTTCCGTGAAATGTGAGAGAGAGAGGGATAGATAAGGGTAATGGGTTGGGGTTATGACCCTACCAAAAATATAATTACATGAGAATCAAACACAGGAATAGGCAATGAGAATTTGGTACAACGGCGACCATTGGACCTAAAACGCTGCGGTAAACCCGATTTGTTGGGCTTTTGAACACAAAAATCGTTTTCGTAAATCCAAAAACATGTCATCACATGGCGGCATGCCGGAGTGTTAAATGGTCGTTTATTGTTGCCCTTGTTGTTGTTGTTGCCGCAAACTACACAGTTTGTCGCATGTTTAGTTGCGATGCCCAAGAACATGTACTAGTTGTCGTTGTTGTTGTTACTGTTATTATTGGTTATCGGTAGTAATATTTGTTGGCTTTGGACTGACGCCGCCACCACCACTTCTCCTGCCTGGAAAACGAGCTCACCCCCTTCTATCGGTCACCATGGTATGGGGTTATTCAATAGAATACAATGGTGTGGTTGTTGTTGTTGTTATTGTTGCCTATTTAGCATAAATTAAAATCTCTAACTATTTACAATGGCAAAACATTTGTAGTACTAATATTTGTTATTGTTGTTGGTGTAATTGCTCGCCAGCTAGCTGGTACCCAACAAATAACCACTTTTCATGTAATGTGCGTGCGTGAGGCACATGCGGTAGAAAAAACCCACGCTGGTGTTAAACAGCGGAACGGTTCCGTACCAAACGTATATTTTATCAATAAATTGTTTGGGATTTTTCTCATTCTCTCGCACATTTTTTTTGTCTATGCTAATTTTTGTCAGCGTAAATTTGACAAGGATTAAAATTAATGCATGCGTGAGTGTGTCAGTTTGTGTGGAGGTTTTTGGCCGAACTAAAATTTGCGTTTATGACCCTGGGTCGTGTAATAACCTTTACTTTGTACCAAACCAAAATGTATGTACACAAATTTGCACATATTTTTTTCGTGGCAGTAGAGGGGAAATATTTTTATTATACCGCATTAATATTGTCAGCATAGATAAGATAACCCACGATGTTATCAGTTGTAATTTATGGCAGGCAATTTTTTTTCCCAATAATAGCAAAGGATTTAATTAGTGGGAGATAGAGAATAATTTAATATATATTGAAGAGGCCTTATGCCTAGATATATAAATACATATGCATAGGATAGATTTAAAGAGATTTTGAATCTGGAGAGAAGCCTTCTATCCATAAAAGAGGTATTAAATGTATAAATAAAAAAGTCGAACAAATCAGAGGTCTTTAGAATAAGAGACTATAGTTAAAAAAAAAAACACAGACTTATAAAAACCTTATTTTTAAAAAAAAATCTCCTCGTTATAAAAGAAACTATATTTGAAAAATTAAATAATTATGTTTTCTTCTTATGCTATAATTTTCTTATTTTTGTCTCTTTACAGGTAAGCAGAAATATAATGGTTACACTCAACCGATATACAGTGCGTATGGTTGGTATGTTAGTGTGTATTTTATAATATTTTGTTGCTTTAAAAATACCTTCAAAATAATTTTAAAAACCTTAGAGCTTTAAAACTATTTTAAAAATCTACTGCTTAAAAAATAAGGGCGAACAACATTACACAACTTTAGCTTCAAGAAAGGTTAGAAGAAATCCACTTCTTCAACTTTACCTTGAAAAAAGGATCTACGCCTTCAGTTAGACCTTGAAAAATATTTTTAAGAGATCTAAGAGAGGTATTGACAATTTGTTTTTAATAATTATGTTTTTAATAAATTGTTTTCAAATAATCTACGCATATTCATCTTTAGCTTGAAAAAATATTTTAAACCAGTGAGCGGAGCAGTATAGTCGGACGTCGCCGACCATACGATACCCTACACAACTACCACATAACTCTATCTTTCTGCGGATTGTTATTCCGAGCCTGGCTAATACTTTGTGAAAGTTGCACCTCCTTGCCCGATTAGAGGTCAGCAGCACATCTTCCTTACACTGACATATTTTCCGAATATTACCAACATTCAGTACAGGCCTACTAATTACTTGTCCATATTCTCTTCACCGTGGGTTGTGTTGTGATGTTCGGCTTATAATTGTAGCTTATAGATCGAATCAAAAAAAAAAAAAAAATAATAAAATAAAATAAGTTTTCGGTCCACTTCATCCCAAAATTATTAACTGATCATCACCGAAATTTATAGACGTTGTCCTTGACCATAACTGCAACCTCATGGAACATTTCAAAGCGATCATCGCTATATTTCCGCCCTCTAGTGTGGTAATGGTTTATTAAATAATATCTGAATACGTAACACCGGTAAATATTTACGTGTAATTCCCACATTCGAGTACATACTACAATATACTTGATATCAATTTAAAGACTAACCACTCCTCTTTTATATACTACCAACTTATCGGGCCTATGTCCTTCAGGAGTAAATATGTGCGCTATAGATTACAAATTTTGTCATTTTTCACACAAAAGTCTGGGTCCATTTGTCCCGCTAAATATTGACCGATCTTTATCAAAACAGTCATGCTTATTCTTTGGTCCAATCCCCTTCCCCATGTTAAATTTCGAGATGTTTGGGGCATAATTACGGCCTCTGGAGGGACCAGAAAAACCGGAGGGACCATTTCATCCTCTAAATATTAACCGAACTTTAACAAAAACAATAGGGGTCTTCATTGGGCCGAACCCTTCCTTCGTGAAGATTGGTCCATAACTGTGGCCTGTATCGTGTTTACAATGACACACATGTCTAGATCGACTCAGCTAGTCGAGATATGACGATCGGTATACTTAAAGGTGTGTCTAGAACCAATATTTCGCGGCATTACAAACTCTTGGGGCTGCAAAAAGCTATAATACCCTGACAACATAGTTGTGTAGGGGGTATACAAAGGTTAGAAGAAATCCACTTTTTCAACTTTAGCTTGAAAAAAATATGTTTAAAAATCGAAGCCTTCAACTTGAGCATGAAACAAAGATCAACGGCTTCATTTAGACCTTTAAAAATATTTTAAGAGATCTTAGAGAGGTATTGAAAATTTGTTTTTAATAAATATACGCCTCAAGTTAAATTGAAAAGATTGTTTTCAAATAATCTACGCATATTCATCTTTAGCTTGAAAAAATATTTAAAAAATCTACGCCTTCAAATATTTTTAAAATAATATACCTTAAATAATTTAATATATCTGTTGGGGGTACTCCTCAACCTTTCTAGGATTAACCACCATGGACCACTCGTCCCTGGCCAACCTGGTTCCCACCTGTTGTTTGAGAACTACTTACGATTGTCACGCTGGATTTTGCCTGGGTATTGATGGCTTGTTGTCCTAGTCGTGGTCGCAGCTATCCGCGGGGAAGATGGTGGGCAAAAGGGCCTGGAACCGCCAGTTACAAATAAACAACCTCACATTTTTTTTACTTTTTTTAGGGTTTAGCACTGGTAATGACCGATCACACAAAATTCACCAACGAAAGAAAAAGAAGGACAAATGAGAAGTATTCTGGGTCGTGTCGTTACCAGTGACCGCCGTCAAAAAAAGGCGGAGCGGGCGACGTTTATGGGGATTGCCCACTTTACGTTTCCCCATAAACAATATCTACGCCTTCAGCTATGACTTAAAAAACTATATTTAAAAATCTACTGCTTCAAAGAGACCAACAATTTTTTTTTTTTTGAAAACGTGGTATTTTCTATATATTGCAATAATTTACCGTGTTTTTTAACATCTGAACTGTCTAGACAAAATACACCTTAGCAAAATATTTATGAGTTGACCTCATATACAAAGTCATCCCCTGCCTTTTCTGTAAGATTTACGTCCTCAAGCCATTTTCATTGCAAAACATAAAGATGACCTCAATTTTCTTATGTTTTTTCACCCTCTCAATTGTCCTCGCACTGAAGTACAAAAACTATTTTCTTTATTATTCACATGACAATGAGTCGCATGAGAAGGAGATGTTCAATGACGTTACCAGAACATAAGAGAATATTCAATTTAAATATTTCGTTCTATGAAAATTCTTAAACAAAATGAACAAAGCTTTTGAAATTTTAATTTTCCTTCTTGACTTTCTATTTTTTCTTCTTCTTCTTCAAGCATCTTGTCGTCAGTGATTTTTATTATACAACGTGAAGGATTTTTTCTTCACTGTTGTCTTGCCTTTGGGTGCACAGGCAAATGAGGAGGTCATCTTGGCGAAAGGAGATTTTTTTCTTGCCGAGATAATGTTGTCGATTTCATTTAGTGAGTTAAAAAACCGTAGAATAAAACCAGTCAGCGGAGCAGTATCGTCGGGCGGGGCCGACCATACCATACCCTACACAACTACCAAAGAACTATCTTTCTGTAGAGTTTTATTCTGAGCCTGGGTAATATTTCGTGATAGTTGCACCCACTTGCCCGATTAGAGGTCAACAGCATCCCTTCCTTACACTGACATATTTTCTTAATAGTATTGTGGACTCGACTCGAAAAAAACACAAAAAAATAAATTTTCGGTCAACTTCATCCCAAAATTATTATCCGATCATAGGCGTTGTCCTTGACCACAACTGGAACCTCATGTAAATATTTCCGCCCGCTAGTGTGGTAATGGTTTATTAAATAATATCAGAATACGTCAGCACCTGTAAATATTTGCGTGTAACTCCCACATCCGAGTACACACGACAATATAATTGGTATCAATTTAAAGGCCAACCACTCCTCTTGGATATACTATCTACTTCTCGGCTCCATGTCCCTCAGGAGTAAATATATACGCTATAGAATACAAATTTTGTAATTTTTCACACAAAAGTCAGGGTCCATTTGACCCGCTAAATATTGACCGATCTTTATCAAAACAGGTATGCTTATTCTTTGGCCCAATCCCCTTCTCCATGTAAAAAATTCGAGATGTTTGGGCCATAACTGCGGCCTCTGGAGCGACCAGAAAAACCAACAAAAATAAAGTATTTGGTCCACTTCATCCCCTACATATTAACCGATCTTTACCAAAAATAATAGGGGTCTTCATTGACCCAAACCCATCCCACATGCAAAATTTCGTGAAGATTGGTCCATAACTGTGGCCTGTATCGTATTTACAACTTATAATGGACAGACGGACGGACACACATGTCTAGATCGACTCAGCTAGTCGAGATATGACGATCGGTATACTTAAAGGTAGGTCTAGGACCAATATTTCGCGGCGTTACAAACTCTTGGGGCTGCACACATCTATAATACCCTGACAACATAGTTGTGTAGGGTATAAAAAGTGATTCAAAATAGGTTAATGAAACTTATCGATTTAATGTAGACATTAAAAAATATTTTCTTAAAAATATATATAAAAATAATTTCCAAAATCTACACTTTAAAATAGACACTGGATAAAACATCTTTTAAAATCTATTTCTTAAAAAATATTTGTTAATTGAATTTTGCCTTGTAAGGGCAGTGATCATTTGAAAGTAATTTTAAGTGGTTATTTATACTCTTTCGAGTCGAGCTTGATGATCTAAGTTTTTTGCAATGAAAAGGAAACCCAGGAGAAGAACCTACGTACCCACCATTATGCGACGCGTTTCGCCGTTGGTTAAGCGGCTCATCAGGCATATTGGGCTATGTGGCTTTACAAATGTCGTACGTTGATAACTTGTATTTATTCCGCCCTGATGCGAAACTTGCATATGCGAATTAAATTCAAATTTGTCAAAGTTCGACATTTGTCTTCATTCTAGGAACAGTCCTTTTCAAAGCAGATTTTTGTTGTAGCGATGGATAATTAATCCACATACCTACAATTGCTTCCATGGTATACACATGTTTTTGGGCAACTGTTTTAATAATTTATGCTCTATGATATACATTTGTAAAATATTTTAACAAATCTACGCCTTAAGATAAACCAGGATAATTTTCTAAAAAAATCTACGCCTTAATATAGGTCCCGAAAAATATAAAAAAAACTACGTTTTAAGATGGCCCTTTTGATTTCATATTCTTCGCCTTAAGATAGACCTTGACAAATATTTTATAAAATATGTTTCCTCTTTTTTATATCCTTCCCTTAGTTGTCCTGCCAAATATTCAACATTTGTCGAAATTTCTATACTCCTCTTCTAGAGACTTTCAAATTGAAGCCGAAGACGATGATGACGACTCTTTTTACCACAACACATAAATCCTATTTGGAATGTGTTAAAATCCCCCCAGAAGATTTATTATATCCTGAATATCCTTATTTTCTCCATAATAAAAACGATGTGTGACACGACAAACACAATGGAGATTTACAGACAATAATAAAAAATAACAAAAAGACTGAAAATAGCAACAATTGTCGGATTTCATTCCTTTTGTCATTTATATTTTTATCAGACAACGGCAATCCTTGCTAAATCCTTCAAAACTTGAAAGGAGTATAATAAAAAGGCCAAGTGCAGGATAGAAAAAAATCTTTCGAAGACACTTTTTTTTTTTAAATACTGGAATAAAATCTCTTCAATTGTTTATCAACGAAAATAAATCAATAAATTTGTGGACTAGCGCTCGCTCTCCTCTTTGTCTCTCGCTTCACTCGTTTGTTTCGTTTACAATCTGCTTAAATCCAAGTGTAATAATCTCTCACAGATTTTTAATGATTCTATTCTTGAATGGTGTACCGTTTCCGTTATTGTTGTAAGCTATTGACACTTGTGGGCTACATTGAATACTTATTTCATCGTGGTCCTTATCGCCATCGCCTTTGATATCCTGCTGTTTAATACGTTTTAATTTTCCTTTTTGTTTTGGCTTTTTGGCACTTGTTTAAATTTTTCCCCTTGCCAATTTTTTCTCAGAGGGTTGGAAATGCGTAAGACATATGTGAGCTTGTCCTCCAATATCTTTTTTTAACATTTATCACCATCATAGTTTGTCATCATTGATTGTAAAGAAAGAAAAACATCAATTTCGGGTTTCTCCCTGTCCAAGTTAACTACGTAAGTAAATATTATTTTGTTTTTGTTTCGCAGGACGAAATTGTTTCAAACTCAGCGGAGAAAGGGACTTTTCTCTTGTGCGCAAAAAATCGAAGTGTAAAATTGCATTCATTTTTTTCGTTTTAATTTTTGGAGAAGCCTCAAGGCGTTTTTTTTATTCTCAGCCCTGCACATATAGTTCACAGAATGGCCTCTTGATGTAGTTCTGTTTTTTTTGCCTCTTCCCTTCCATTATTCTAACGAAATTGGACAAATGTTGACTTTGTTATTGAAAATTGATTGAATTGTAGATTTGGCGAGGACTCTTTATTTTGTTCATCATTTTCCCAACTTCTCAGAGGAAAATGTGTTTAATAGGATTTTTATTTTGGCTAAGTGGAATATGTTGGCAAATAACGCGTGTCACTTCAATAATTCAATTATAGATAAGTGTTGTGAGAGATGGCCAGGGGGCAAAAGAAGGGAGGGGACAATTCGTGGTAGGACAATATTTTTTTCTGAATACTTTTAAGGGCAGGGAAAGCTAGAAGTGACAATTAAATTATATGCTGTCAATGAAATTAAAAATTATTTTTTTAAACAATCCACAAGCGTGAATTTTTTTAAAAAAATCTTTTATAAGGAGGATAATTAAGCGTGGATTTTTAAAAATATTTTTTAAGACAGATAAATAAGCGTGGATTTGTAAAAATATTTTTTAATGCAGATAATTAAGCGTGGATTTAAAAAAAATTAAGGCAGATAATTAAGCGTGGATTTTTAAAAATATTTTTTAAGGCAGATAATTAAGCGTGGATTTTTAAAAATATTTTTTAAGGCAGATAATCAAGCGTGGATTTTTAAAAATATTTTTTTAAGGCAGATAATTAAGCGTGGATTTTTAAAAATATTTTTTTAAGGCAGATAATTAAGCGTGGATTTTTAAAAATATTTTTTTAAGGCAGATAATTAAGCGTGGATTTTTAAAAATATTTTTTAAGGCAGATAATTAAGCGTGGATTTGTAAAAAATATTTTTTAAGGCAGATAATTAAGCGTGGATTTTTAAAAATATTTTTTATAGCATAGCCGCAAGGCGTGGATTTTTAAAAATATTTTTTATAGCATAGCCGCAAGGCGTGGATTTTTAAAAATATTTTTTATAGCATAGCCGCAAGGCGTGGATTTTTAAAAATATTTTTTATAGCATAGCCGCAAGGCGTGGATTTTTAAAAATATTTTTTAAGGCAGATAATTAAGCGTGGATTTAAAAAAAATTAAGGCAGATAATTAAGCGTGGATTTTTAAAAATATTTTTTTAAGGCAGATAATTAAGCGTGGATTTTTAAAAATATTTTTTTAAGGCAGATAATTAAGCGTGGATTTTTAAAAATATTTTTTAAGGCAGATAATTAAGCGTGGATTTTTAAAAATATTTTTTAAGGCAGATAATTAAGCGTGGATTTGTAAAAAATATTTTTTAAGGCAGATAATTAAGCGTGGATTTTTAAAAATATTTTTTATAGCATAGCCGCTAGGCGTGGATTTTTAAAAATATTTTTTATAGCATAGCCGCAAGGCGTGGATTTTTAAAAATATTTTTTATAGCATAGCCGCAAGGCGTGGATTTTTAAAAATATTTTTTAAGGCAGATAATTAAGCGTGGATTTTTAAAAATATTTTTTAAGGCAGATAATTAAGCGTGGATTTAAAAAAAATTAAGGCAGATAATTAAGCGTGGATTTTTAAAAATATTTTTAAGGCAGATAATTATGCGTGGATTTTTAAAAATATTTTTTAAGGCAGATAATTAAGCGTGGATTTTTAAAAATATTTTTTAAGGCAGATTTTTAAGGCAGATAATTAAGCGTGGATTTTTAAAAATATTTTTTAAGGCAGATAATTAAGCGTGGATTTTTAAAAATATTTTTTAAGGCAGATAATTAAGCGTGGATTTTTAAAAATATTTTTTAAGGCAGATAATTAAGCGTGGATTTTTAAAAATATTTTTTATAGCATAGCCGCAAGGCGTGGATTTTTAAAAATATTTTTTATAGCATAGCCGCTAGGCGTGGATTTTTAAAAATATTTTTTATAGCATAGCCGCAAGGCGTGGATTTTTAAAAATATTTTTTATAGCATATAATTAAGCGTGGATTTGTAAAAATATTTTTTAAGGCAGATAATTAAGCGTGGATTTTAAAAAAATTAAGGCAGATAATTAAGCGTGGATTTTTAAAAATATTTTTTAAGGCAGATAATTAAGAGTGGATTTTTAAAAATATTTTTTAAGGCAGATAATTAAGCGTGGATTTTTAAAAATATTTTTTAAGGCAGATAATTAAGCGTGGATTTTTAAAAATATTTTTTATGGCAGATAATTAAGCGTGGATTTTTAAAAATATTTTTTTAAGGCAGATAATTAAGCGTGGATTTTTAAAAATATTTTTTAAGGCAGATAATTAAGCGTGGATTTTTAAAAATATTTTTTAAGGCAGATAATTAAGCGTGGATTTTTAAAAATATTTTTTAAGGCAGATAATTAAGGGTGGATTTTTAAAAATATTTTTTTAAGGCAGATAATTAAGCGTGGATTTTTAAAAATATTTTTTAAGGCAGATAATTAAGCGTGGATTTTTAAAAATATTTTTTAAGGCATACAATTAGGCGTGGAGTTTTAAAAATGTTTTTTTAAGGCATACAATTAGGCGTGGAGTTTTAAAAATATTTTTAAGGCATATAATTAAGCGTGGATTTTTAAAAATATTTTTAAGGTATATAATTAAGCGTGGATTTTTAAAAATATTTTTTAAGGCAGATAATTATGCGTGGATTTTTAAAAATATTTTTTTAAGGCAGATAAATAAGCGTGGATTTGTAAAAATATTTTTTAAGACAGTGAGAATATAATTAAAATCAGTGAGCGGAGCAGTCGGACTACCACGGAAATCTAACTTTATGCGGATGGGTAATATTTTGTGGCATTTGCACCCGATTGCGTCATTAGAGATCAACAGCACCTCTTCCATACAATGACATATTTTCCGAATATTTCTAATATTCAGTACAGCCCTTCTAATTACTTGTCCCGATTGCCTTCACCGTGGGTATGGCTTATAACTGTGGCCTATAGATCGATTCGAAAAATAAATCACCGAAAATTATAGGCTCTGTCCTTGACGATGACTGGAACCCCATGGAAAATTTCAATGCGATCAACGCTATCTTTCCGTTCTCTACTGTGGTAATGGGTTACTAAATAATATCTGAATACATGAGCACCTGTAAATATTTAAGTGTAACTCCCACATCCGAGTACATACGATAATATAATTGGTATCAATTTAAAGGTCAACCACTCCTCTTGGATATATTATCAACTACTCGCGTCTATGTCCTTTAGGAGTAAATATATATGCCATAGAATACAAATTTTGTAATTTTTCACACAAAAGTCAGGGTCCATATTGACCGATCTTTATCAAAGCTGGCATGTTCATTCTTTGGCCCGATCGATGTAAAAATTCACGATGTTTGGGCCCTATTTGCGGCCTCTGGAGCGACCAGAAAAACCGACAAAAAGTTTATTTGGTCCATTTCATCCCGTAAATATTAATCGATCTTTACCAACAACAATAGGGGTCTTCATTGGGCAGAAACCATCCTACATGCAAAATTTCGTAAAGATTAGTCCATAACTGTGGCCTGTATCGTGTTTACAAATTATAATGGACAGACGGACGGACACACATGTCTAGATCGACTCAGCTAGTCGAGATAAGACGATTGGTATACTTAATGGTGGGTCTAGGACCAATATTCTCTGTCCCAATCCTCTTCTCCATGTAAAATTTCGCGATGTTCGGGTCATATTTGAGGCTTCTAGGGCGACCAGAAAAACCGACAAAAATTAAATTTTAGTCCATATCATCCTCTAAATATTAACCGATCTTTACCAAACACCATAGGGGTCTTCACTTGCCAAAACCCTTCCTACATGCAAAATTTCGTGAAGATTGACCCATAACTGTGGTCTGTTTACAAATTATAATGGATAGACGGACGGACGGACACACATGTCTAGATCGACTCAGCTAGTCGAGATAAGACGATCGGTATACTTAATGGTGGGTCTAAAACCAATATTCGCGGCGTTACAAACTCTTGTGGCTGCACAAAGCTATAATACCCTGACAACATAGTTGTGTAGGGTACAAAAATATGAATGGTGTGGCCTCATTTTCCAATCGAAGTGACTGTTATATACAATTTGATGTTATCAGAGCACAAATTACGAATTTTTTCCATTGGAGAAATCCAACCTTCTTCTTCCTTAGGGTTCATTTTTAGGTTTCCTAGTTTCCAGAGTCTATTGACTATTTTCTATAAACTATAATTTCTCCGACTCCCTATAACGTGTGTGTGAAACATTTAAAATTAAATTGAGAAAATTGAATTTATTCTTGCGTCAAATTGTATAAATGTCAATTTGTACTGTGATGAGCAGCACACCAACACTTTGTTCATACAAAAATATAGCAACAGAGCATGTAATATATGTAGGTGTACAAGTACATACACATACAGACAGATGTCAATATAACTACATATGTAAATATTGAAATATGTAAAACATTTGTAAATATTTGCAAAAAATGCCATAAAAAGGCTCTCACATTCTAGTCAAAATGTCTTGAGGGCAGCAGTAAGAAAGGTAGGCGGATGGTAGGGAGTGTATAACAAAAGGACCAAGACATAGCCAAACTTCTTTCGTTCGATTCCTTTAACAATGTGTCACAACAACAGGTGTCGGTATGTAAATCATTTTGCACAAAGGTATGTTCTGAATTTTTGAAATCAATATTTCGTTTTTTTTGCTTTGTTTCATTTACATGAACCATCTTTTGGAGGATGATTTGCAGAACAGAAATGTGTGTATGTAAATTGGTGTTGTTGTAGGGAGATGATATGTTTGTTCAACCGCTTCCCTATTTTAAAAATAATATTTGAATTTTGTAAATATGTAAACTCAATATATATTCGAATGTAAAATTTCGATTTGTTCGTTTATGAAGTCCTATGAGTTTATTATGAATGAAATTTTAACTTAAGAAATTCGAAATATAAATCATGCCTTATAATTTTCTAAATAGAATTTTGAAAATATTTTTGGAAGCAACATGGGACATGGTCCTTAAACAATTCATTTATATTGTTGCTAATTTCAATTCAAAATCTATGCTAATGATTTTCGGAATTTTTATTAACATTTTTAATTTCTCCCCTCCACCCTAATATTCAAATATGTAAGATGTACTCGCTTGTTGAAACATTTTGAATATTTTGTTACTCTTGTTTTTATTTTTGCACAATTTATGTATTGCACACATACATAGATATGAAATATGTTACAATAAATTGTTTCACATTTCAATAAAAATGATGAGAGAATTTAAATGCATTGATGCAGCCAGGCAGTCAGTCAAGCATGAATGGCATATAACTGAATGTCTGTCTGACTGCATGTGAGGAAGTGAAAATATTCTTCTTTTTTTCAAAATATGGAATGCATTTTACAATGGATGCCTCTGCCGGGTGCTTAAATTACTCGTCAATGAACACGTACAATATGCAATTGATTTAGATTTGAAAATGCAATTTCAATTTTTTATTTCCTCGCAATAAAATTTGTGCGAATATTTCGGAATATTTTGTTGTTTTTTTTCTCTTTTTCGGGAAAATAAAATTATATCGAAAAATGCTTTTGGAAAAACGAAATTTGAACAATTAATAAAAATAATATTCAAATTGTCGACATTAATGTAGACAATTAAATTCAAGTGAAAAAAAGTTAAAGGGGACCCCCATTCTCGGTGTGAATTTTGTATACCCTCCACCATAGTATGGAGGGTATATTAGTTTAGTTTTTCCATTTGTAACGCATTGAAATAATCATTTCCGACCCTATAAAGTATATATATTCTTGATCAGCATAAAATTCTATGACGATCTAAGCATGTCCGTCTGCCCGTTGTAATCATTCTAGCGTCTAAACGAATTGAGATAGAGCGCCAAAATTTAGCATAGAGTCGTCTTTTGTCTGCAGGCAGGTCAAGTTCGATGATGGGCTATATCGGTCCACGTTTAGGCATAGGTCCCATATAAGGGTACCACCAAATTTTCATTATTTTGGGGTTCTTGAGCGCGTTTTTCAACCGAATTCGCTGAAATTTGGTATAATGGATTCTTTTTGGATACCAAATTTCTCCACCAAAAATTATAGATATAGGTCCACTTTTTCTGGTAGCCCCCATATAACGATACCTCCCAATTTTCAGTTTTTGGGCGGTTTTAACCGGATTTTTTCACCGAATTGGCTGTAATTTAGTACTTCCAGTTCTTATTGGGTATCAAATCTCTCCACAAAAATTTATAAATATAGGTCCATTTTTTCGGGTAGCCCTCATATAAGGGTACCCCCAATTTTCGGTATTTTGGGATTCTTGAGCCCGTTTTTCAACCGAACTCACTGAAATTTGGTACTTTGGGTTCTTCTTGCGAAGCAAATCTATCCACTTAAAATTATAAATATAGGTCCATTTTTTCGGGTAGCCCCCATATAAGGGTACCCTCCAATTTTCGGTATTTTGCGGTCCTTGAGCACGGTTTTCAACCGAATTCGCTGTAATTTGGTATTTTGTAGTCAAATCTCCCAACCAAAAATAACTAATACTCACCCCCTTTTATATTTTAAACCCCCTTTTTATTTTAAAATAGTTAGCTGATTTTCTCCGGGTGTTGGGGTTATCCCATATAGCTGTATTCCACCATAGTAGGGGGGTTATTCGGTAGACGAAATTTTCAGTTCATACCCCACATAGTATGGAATTTTAAAAGGATTTAGTCGATTAAGCCATATGTTGTAATCATTTTTATATCGGAGGATATCGACATAAAAACTAAAACGTGAGGTTTGAGAATGAACTGTATCGACCCGCATTTAGGACCAGGTCCTATATAAAACATCATACCTATTTAATATTTAGCGTAATGGACGGTATTGGGATTGAAAACTAAAATATTAGCTTGGAACTTGAGTTACATCGGCCCTTAATTAGGCATAACCTTAATTAGTTCCTACACAATGTTGTCAATATTGGTCCCGCTTTAGTATGCCTCATATATAATATTGCCCTTTAAATTGGAGTATTTCCTGGATGTTATACACATGTTTCAAAGTACCATGCGTTAATAATATATGTCAACATTTTAGGGTTTTGAGATTTTAGGAAAACCCCCATTGAAATTGCTGAATTTTCTATTTGGTTTACAACAATCGATTGGAAAAATTATCGTTATATGTATGTTTCCTATGTTTTCATTTCAAAAAATTGTCAGTATTTATATGGTGGAGGGTATCCAAAGTTCGGACCGGCCGAACTTAACGCCTTTTTTACTTGTTTTTTTTATTTCTATTTGTTCAAGAATGTCCCGGCAATGTGAAAAATTCCCTCAAATCTGTTGAGTCTGGAGGATTGGCATATTATTGCAAAAATGTTAATCGAAAATTGTGATTTTTAAAAATATACTTTTCTTGGAGAATGTGATAATTTTTTGAAATATTTGTTCTGAATATAAATTGTGACAACATTACAAGGCGCAATTTTCATAGAACACTCGCCGTTTTTCATGGTCTAATAATAAACATTTCTTAAAACCCATTTAAATTCAAAATGAAATTGGAAAATTACCTATTGATGACAGAGTTTGTTTGCAACCCTTATTTCCTACGACTATTTTCCAAACGCAACATAATGCCATGCCATTGGAAAACCATTAATTTTCTTTTCGCACATCCGGTACGTACGTTGCCTTCCTTTTCTCCTTCACCCCATTGCCGATTCCTTTCATTTTCCCATTTTGCCAATCAATCAATATGTATTCAATACAAATTTCCTTTTTGACTTGACTTACATGACCGATATAGGCCAATTGTGAGCTTTAGCATCTTTTAACTTTCGCCAAAAATTTTAGTTACGCCCATTACCTTTAATGCGTCCAGCCGTTACACATTCCCTTTTGTTCGTTCTGCATTCAGCTTGAGAATAATACGGATTTTATAAATTTACCAGCTAATAAATGGATTGATTTTTTTGATTCGGCGACAAACAAATTTAACACGCCTACACGTGACAATAGAGTCACACACACGCACACAGGTCATATGTCGTAATAAGTGTATCAGGAAAAAATGTAATGGTGTTGAATATAATAAAGAATATGATGACTTTTTAAATCAACCCCCCACTCGTGGTTTATGTAACTGTAACAGGGGGTGGAAAATGTCGTGAAAAGTAGGTGGAACTGGACATATGTCGGACGAAAATGTGTCAATATTTATCAGATACTGTCCATGCCATGAGTGCGATATTTTGAAATATTATTTTCAGGGTTCATATGTAGAGATATAAAATGTTTTTATTGCAAGGACCCCGACATTTTTGATTTTTTTTAAATATTTTTCAAAAGACCTAAACTTATGATTAAATTTTTTTGTAGAAAATATATATCTTGCAATGATCAGATCTAATATATTCCGAATAAAATTAATAGTGTTTTTGCAAAATAGTCAAGCTTAATCCCAGTTTGTTGTTTTTATAAAAAAAAAACAACTATTTATTAGTGGGGAATGTATGGCATTGTCCGCCGAGGGGTAAGGCAGGGAAGACTATAGTTTTGGATCTCGCCACATGCCATACATTCCCCACTAATAAATAGTTGTTTTTTTTTAACAACAAACTGGGATTAAGCCTGACTATTTTGCAAAAACAAAATACAAATGGTGTCCCAAATAACCCGCCAAACACTACTAAAATTAATATTAATATACAATTTTTTTTCTTTGGGTAAAAAAATATATATTCTAAGACCAAAAACAATGTGTATGTACTATGATCAATACAATCAATTTTTTTGCAATAAAAAAGGTGATCTTGAATTTAAAAATGGTTTTCATAAGAATAATCTAAACAGGGGTTTGAAAAATAATATTTTCCAAAAAAGAAAAATTAGAAAAATTAGAAAAATTAACTTGACAAAGTATTTTTTGCCGCATTCAGAAATGTTGAAAAATGTTAAAAAAGTCTTCAGTGTTCCCTTTATTTTGCCTGTCACATCATAATCCTTAAACATGCTCACAAAATTGAAAGCATGACGAAATAATACGTGCTGTATTAGATGCGGAAAAAAATTATAACAACAATATGAAACGAAATGTAGATACATTTCGAAGTTCATATACTATGATGATATGGAGTCAGAAAAAAAATCGGATTCATTCAAATATTCAGCCACGCAGTCCGTCATTCATCCAACCGAGTAGTGTATATTTCATTCATTCATATATGTATGTTTGTACATCTCATGTTTGCGCATAAACCAAATATGTTCGACAGTCAGTTAGTTAGTCACATATACAAGCTTTCCTTCCGTATAGTCAATGCATATAGAGAATCTCAGCCATGGCCACATGTGGATGTTGCTGTGGCATTAGAAGTTTTATCGTTTAGAAACAAACATGACTTTTCCCACAGAATAAAAAACAACAAGAAACAATTACAAAACAAACAAGTGAAATAGCGTTAAGTTTGGCCGTGCCGAACTTTGGACACCCTCCATCATAGATATACTGACAGGGAACATACCAAAAAGTGGAGCTATACCGGCATTTCTAAAAGCGGGGTACCCTTATATGGGGGATATCCAAAAAAATTTACCTATATTTATAATTTTATGTGGAGAGATTTGGTACCTATTAAAAACTCGAAATACTAAATTACAGCCAATTCGGTAGAAAAATAGGATCAAAACCCCCAAAATATTTAAAATTAGGAGGTACCGTTATATGGGCGCTACTAGAAAAAGTGGGTCCATATTTATAATTTTTTTGTGGGGACATTTATTACCCAATAAGAACCCAATGTACCAAATTTCAGCGTATTCGGTTGAAAAACGCGCCCAAGAACCCCAAAATACCGAAAATTGGGGGGTACTGTTATATGGGAGCTATGCCTAAACGTGGACCGATATATCCCATCTTCGAACTTCACCTGCCTGCAGACAAAAGACAATCCTATGTAATATTTCAGCACCCTATCTCAATTCCTTCAGAAGATAGCGTGATTACAACAGACGGACGGACGGACAGAGGGACCGTCATGGCTAGATCGTCTTAAAATGTTACCCTGATCAAGAATATATATACTTTATAGGGTCGGAAATGAATATTTCGACAAGTTACAAACGGAATGACAAAATTAATATACCCTCCATACTATGGTGGATGTTTGGCGTATTATTGTAGTCTATCGATCGACTAAAAAAAAAAACACACACTAAACATTAAGTTTACGGTCCACTTCCACACAAAATTATTATCTGATCATCTCCGAAAATTAAAGGCGTTTTCCTTGACCATTACTGGAACATAATGAAAATTTTCAAAGCGATCAGCAGCGCCTCTATTACTAATATATATTCAGTACAGCCTTTCTAATTACTTGTCCAAATTCCCTACACACCCTGGGTTATGTTGCGATGTTTGGCGTTTAATTGTGGCCTATCGATCCACAAAAAACTCACACACACAAAATTAAGTTTTCGGTCCACTTCAACTCAAAATTATTATCTGATCATCACCGAAAATTATAGGCGTTGTCTTTGACCATAACTGGAACTTCATGGAAATTTTCAAAGCGATCAGCGCCTCTAGTTTGTTAATGGGTTGCTGAATAATATATGAATACGTAAGCACCTGTAAATATTTAAGTGTAGCTCCCAAATCCGTGTGCATACGACAATCAATCTAAAAGTCAGCCACTCCTCTTGGATATACTAACAACTTCTCGGGTCTATGTCCATCGGGAGTAAATATAAAATAGCTTAAAATTTTGGTAATTTTTCACACAAAAGTCAGGGTCAATTTTTGATCCGTTAAATAATATTTCGCGGCGTTACAAACTATTGGCACTGCACAAAGCTATAATACCCTGACAATATAGTTGGGTAGGGTATAAAAATCTACGCCACTGATGGTTGTTATTTTTTTTTTTTTTTTTTTTTGGTAAAAACTACGCCTTTGATTGTCATTGAAATATCTATATCTAGGCATCACTTCTGTTAATTGCTGAAAAAATATATTTTTTAAATCTACGTTTCTAATGGCCCTTTTATATACTTTATTTGTCGTTGAAAAAAAAAATTGTTAAAAATATACGCCTCTGATAGGTGTTAAAAAATTGTAAAATAGTCCATGGTGTCAAAAAAATTTTTGTAGGAATAAAAATTTAATTTTTTTATTTAAAATCGTATAAAGGCATAGAGTTTTGAAAAAAAAATAGCAATTTTCATTTTAACCCTCGGACAGTTTCGCTTGCCTTTAAGCAAAAAAAAAACATGTCAATAGTAACCGCACATAGGATAGCCGAAAAATCGGAAGAGGAAGAGAGTACTTTTAAATGTCGAATATATTCGACAAAAACACTGAAAGGGTCAAAAATAATTTTTAAACACCTCAGATGGTCGTTGAAAAAATGTGTATTTTGAACTCTAGGACTATTAAGTCCTGGCTCATGATTTTCTTGAACATTTTTTTCATATGCTTATACTCAACTTGAAAATATGTTTATCAATCAAATCAACATTTTTAATTTGATGTGGTCTTCTTATATCCCATTTATCCATAACCGACTGTTTAAATTGCTTCTTTTTTCTCATTCTTCTAAATCTCTCATATTTTTATAAGGAAATAAGTTTTCATCGTTTTTCCACCACAAATGTCCTTCGTTTTTATTTTATTTCTGGCTACGTCATCGTTTTTGTTCTGTGGATTAACTTTTGTTTTTTATTTTTTATTTTGGGTTTCTCTAAGTTTGTTACCACAAGTTATGACATTGGTTTTGATATGACCAGGACGCCGACGATGACTGCTGCTATGGTCGGTCAGTCAACCAGCCAGTCATAAACCTCAGGCGCTGAAGCATAGTGTCAATAACTACGAGCATGTGAACATGCCAGTCAATAAATAAAAAAACATGAAAACCAAGTATAATTCCTCCCAGTGGTCATCAATTACTGAAAAAGGGGATTTTGACACTTGAACATTTTGGCGAGAGAGGGAGTACGAGTGAGTGTGTGTTGTGGAATGTGATTAGATACTTAGCAAGGGATTTGAAAGGGATAAAAAATGGAAGGACATACAATTTTGGGAAATGGGGAAAAATTATGGATATTTGAACACGAAAGATATTTGCTTATCTGAGCTATAAGAGAACTAATTCAAAATATATTTTTTTTTTATCGAGGACTTATAGTCAGTCGGGATTTCTATAAAAAACCTTATATTTTTTCGAAAATATTTTTGGTTCCTCTCCCATCAGTAGGCTGGAAAAAATCCATTCATTCAATTCTTTTTTTTTTTTTTTGTTTTATTTCTATTTGCATAATGGTTTTTCCGAACATCTTTTCAGTGACAACAATTTCAATATGCTTCGCTTTTCCGTTTCGTTTTTGGTGTCTATCGCGCACCAACCCCCCACATGCGACAGCTTACATGTAAAAATTATGTAAATTTAACATTTTACAACACATTTACTTTGATTTCCATCATACATCCCCTCACCAGCACCACCAGTCCCCCGCCTACTTGCAGCTGGAGTTAGTTGTTCTGCCCCTGAGGCACTCATGGCAATAATGACAGTAAATGTTGCTGTTGTTTTTGACAAACAAAAACCATCATCAACATCAGCAGCACTGCTAAAATGCAATTTACATAAATAATAAAATTGTAAACACACACACATACACAAACACTTCAAACCAATTCAGCAGTAGTTGCAGATTGGCTGTTTTTGTGACTAACAACAGCAACACTTGACTGCTGGTGGTATTCAGTAGCGGAGTCGCAAATCATCGACATCTATCGGCGAAAAAACAAGTGGCCAGTATGTACAACACAAAGAGGGAGAGAGAGAGAGAGGGAGGAGGAGTGGGAGATTGAAAAGAGCATTTTTATTAACTTTGGTTGACTATAGTGTTGTGTTTTTGTTGTTGTTGCTATTTTAATTTATTGTTATTATTTACAATTGCAATTATTGTTGCTGTTGTTGTTTTAAGTGTTGTTATTTACTGCACATCACTACCACTTGCTGTTGATAACTGTGTGGCGCCCTCTTGTAACAATTTTAATATAGTTGACATTTTTTGTTGTTGTTCGTTTCCTTTTTTTGTTTTTGTTAAATTGATTTATTTACTATTTATTTATTGTTGCAACAATATTTATTTTTATAAAATGTTGCAAAATGTTGTATTGCTACTGCTGCTGTTGTTTTTATTGTTTGTATTTGACATTATTTATTTATACCTTTTAATTGGCTGCGCGCATATCTTTTGCTGTTGTTGTTTGACTTTCGTAATTACTTGACCCGACTACTGCTGACTAACCAGCCTGCTATGTTAACATCGAGAATAAAAAAAAATAATTGTCATATAAATTTATTAAATATTTATACGAACAAATTGTTTTTTAAATGGCTAGAGGGAGTGTTGCAAATTAAACATAATTATATTAAAAACAACAACAATATTTTTCAAATACCAAAACGAGTCGGGAAATTTAAGGGATATTTTTCAAGGACCAAAATAGCCTATCTTTCTTAAAAAACATGAAAATAGGCATTGACTTTTAAAAATATTTTCTTAAGGATTTTATAAAAAAAAAATGTTTTTAAGAACATAAAAGGGGTTGTATTTTGTAAAGTAAAAATGTTTAAGGGCAAACATTTAAATTGATTTAAAAAATCAGAAAAAAGGTGTAGATTTAAAAAAAATATTTTTTCAAGGGCCAAAAAGGACTGGCTTTTGCAACAGACATTTTGTCAAGGACAAAAAAATACAGAATTTAAGGATAAAAAGTCGGGGATAAAAAAATCAAGGTCCAAAAAGGCGTTGATTTTTTAAAAAAATATTTTTCAAGCACCAAAAACGAATAAAATTTTTTCAAGAACAAAATACATTTTTTAATGACAACCAGTAGGGAAAGTAGTAAAGGCGGACTGGGCCGACTATATGATACCCTTCACCACTTTGGGCATATTATACATATGTATACTAAAAGAGGTCGCCTTTTCGAAGGAACATTGACATGAAATTGAATGAAGTTATATATGTGATCTTTATCTATATCTAAACTGACTAACATCAATCCCTACACATGTCATTCTGCTACCTATGCTAAATTTTGTAAATCGATTTAAAGCCAACTTGACACACGCTATTCGGTATGCTGCACTGCTTAAAATTTAATCTCAATCAAACACCCATTGATTGTTTGGTGTACAATAAACATGAATTAGTCGAAATTATATATGGAAGCTATGCTATATCTATATCTGAACCGATTTCAAGGAAAGTTGCCAGAAATTAATTTATATTAATTACAGTACGTTGTGTCAATCGTCCTAGCTAGGGGTCTTTAGTGCACCATTAAAATATATATATATATATATATATAGAAGATGTTTGTAAATCTGATCCGATTTTCACGAAACTTTGCACACACACATTCTAGACGTAATTCAGTACACTATACCCAAAATCGAAAGATATAGGGGGCTTTGGTGCAGCATTTACATAAAATGTGGCGAAAAGTAGTGTTGGCGGGTTCTTTGGGATACCATTTGTATTTTGTTTTTGCAAAATAGTCAGGCTTAATCCCAGTTTGTTGTTTTTATAAAAAACAACTATTTATTAGTGGGGAATGTATGGCATTGTCCGCCGAGGGGTAAGGCAGGGAAGACTATAGTTTCGGATCTCGCCACTGATCCTCATCAGTTCCCTTAGTTTTTTGTTGGGATATTCTCCCCAGAAGCTATTAATAGCTTCTTTACAAAAAACCTTTCAAACCCAAATGTCTCTTGTGACAATTCGAAGTTCTTACGTTACCAGCGATACGACCCCAATGAGAAGTTCGTTTCGTTGGCGCCTGACTTCGTGGTCAACAAGGCATTTACAGACAACTACAATACATAATATATACATATATATATATATATATATAAGTGCTATATCTAAATCTGAACCGATTTTCATGAAACTTTGCACACATTATTCTAGACTTAATTTAGTACGCTATGCCAAAGTTCGTGCAAATCTAATGATTTTCAGGGGCTTTGGTGCACCATTTACTTAAAATCGGGCGAAACTATATATGGGAGCTATATCTAAATCTGTACCGATTTGCACGAAACCTATCACACGTCATTCTACACTTGATTCAGTACGCTATGCCAAAATTCGTGCAAATCTAATGATTTTCAGGGACTTTGGTGCACCATTTACCTAAAATCGGGCGAAACTATATATGGGAGCTATATCTAAATCTGAACCGATTTTCCCGAAATTTAGCACACATCATTGTCGACTTAATTCAGTACGCTATGCCAAAATTCGTGCAAATCTAATGATTTTCAGGGACTTAGGTGCACCATTTACCTAAAATCGGACGAAAATATATATGGGAGCTATATCTAAATCTGAACCGATTTTCTCGAATTTCAATAAGGTTCGTCCTTGGGCCAAACCAATGGGCTGTGCCAAATTTCATCCAATTCGGATCATAAATGCGACCTGTACTTTGCTCACAAAAATACTTGGACAGACGGACATGCATAGATCGACTCAGAAAGTGATTCTATGCATATTCTCAAAAGGAACCATGGGTCTATCTCGATTATTTTTGCCTGTTACAAACATATGCACAAAGACATAATACCCTGTACCACAGTGTGGTGAAGGGTATAAAAAAGGACTGAATTTTATATAGAAAAACATTTTCAAGCTGAAGTGGGACTTAAAGAACGTTTTTTGAACGACTAACCGATGGCGTGGATTTTTAAAGAATTTTTTTTTCAACGATGAACCGATGGCGTTTATTAATTTTCAAGGTCCCATACAAGGCTTGGACTAACTGAAGACGTGGATTAATTAAAGAATATTTTTTCAAGGACCAATACAAGGCGTGGATTTATTAAAGAATATTTTTTTCAAGGACCAATGCAAGGCGTGGATTTTTTAAACAATATTTTTTTCAAGGACCAATGCAACGCGTGGATTTATTAAAGAATATTTTTTTCAAGGACCAATACAAGGCTTTGAATTTTCAACATATTATATTTTTTGAAGTCCAACCGTCAAAATATTTTTTATTTTAATAAAATTTAAAATAAATCGAGAAAATTCCCAAATACCAAACGCGTCGAAACTTGTTAATAAAAGTTTGATGTTTTTCCTTAACAAGCCCAGCCTAGCAGTGGTAACTTCACATTGAACTATGAATGACAGAATGAATTGAAGAATGGAAATCGCGTGGCGGCCGCCGAGTAAAGAACCATTGACGTATAACTTCTGTATTATGGCGGCAATGAAACCATCACATGCCATATTCATTCATACAATAGTTTTCCCGAATATGCCTTCAAACTAAAATCGAAAGAATAAAACAAAAAGAGGAAATACAAAAAATAAAAATTGTAACAATATTCAGAGCTGTGGTTTTCCAATTGGCGCAGTGGCGCTTCATTGATGGCAACAAGGAAAGGAAATGATTGTTACTGCTGTAGGCGCTCGACGGCCGGCGCTAGGCAAACACAATTTTTGCCGCACAATGACTGCAGCAAACAAAGTTTTGGTGTAAAGTAACAACTCCAACAACAACAGCGACGACGATAACTATATTTTGTTCGATGTCGTCGGCTGGCTATAACAGCGAGAACGGCAGCAGCAATTGTGCCATTCAAAATGTTTGATATCTGTCTAGACGAACGTGCAGCACAGACCTTTATTGTATTGAATGTGGCAAGACGCTAGGCAGGTTGCCTGGATCGGCCGGACGGCAGGCCGGTAGAGACGGCTTTTAGTCAGGCCGGCAGTCAAGTCATATTGAATAAATATTGTAATATTCTGAATGTAATTTTTTTTCGTTCTTTGTCGAAATTTTCATTCGAACAAAGCGCAGTCTCGTGTCTCGGCCCGGAATGGTTTGTGGAAGTGCCAGTGTTACAACAAGACGCCCTTGTTGTTAAGTGGCTGACAAGTCAGACATATGCCGACTTTTTTTTGGTAACACAACATAAGCTCTATTAATATTCTGAGGTTGAATTAAAAGTTTTTCAATTCGTGACATGTTTGAAGAATTGCATTTGAAATTTTGATTTTGGTGAATAACATAATATAAAATTTTTTTGATGATGTAAAGTAGCTGACAGTTAAATGTTGTTAAAATGACAATTTAGTTTTTTTTCAAAACAGATATATGTGATATTTATTTTTGACAGTTTTATGTCTACTTAGAGTAACCATAAACAAATTGGTTTGGAAATTCTGGTCATAATTCGGATACCATGCCAAAGATACGATAATATTTTTTTGTCTTTACAGAATATATAATAAAAAATTACAATTGTAGTTGGTTTTTTAAAAAATATTTTTAAAAAATCCACGGCATAATAAACACATTCAAAAAATATTTTTTAAAAACCCAAGCCTGTTTTTGGCCTTCAACTTTTTTTTGTAAATAATCTACAACTTAAGGAGGGTCCTACAAAATAGTTTTAAAAAATTGTGGTCGTAAGGAGGATCTTAATTTAAAAAAAAAAACATGTATTTGGTTTTGATAACTTATTTTTATAAAATCCACGCCTATATTTGGTCTTCAAAAAATATTTTTATAAAATCCACGCCTATATTTGGTCTTCAAAAAATATTTTTATAAAATCCACGCCTATATTTGGTCTTCAAAAAAATATTTTTATAAAATCCACGCCTATATTTGTCCTTGAATATATATTCTTTTAAAATCCACGCCTATATTTGTCCTTGAAAATATATTCTTTTAAAATCCACGCCTATATTTGGTCTTGCAAAAATATTCTTTTAAAAATCCACGCCTATATTTGGTCTTGCAAAAATATTCTTTTAAAATCCACGCCTATATTTGGTCTTGCAAAAATATTCTTTTAAAAATCCACGCCTATATTTGGTCTTGCAAAAATATTCTTTTAAAAATCCACGCCTATATTTGGTCTTGCAAAAATATTCTTTTAAAAATCCACGCCTATATTTGGTCTTGCAAAAATATTCTTTTAATAATCCACGCCTATATTTGGTCTTCCAAAAATTATTTTTATAAAATCCACGCCTATATTTGGTCTTCAAAAAATATTTTTATAAAATCCACGCCTATATTTGGTCTTCAAAAAATATTTTTATAAAATCCACGCCTATATTTGGTCTTCAAAAAATATTTTTATAAAATCCACGCCTATATTTGGTCTTCAAAAAATATTTTTATAAAATCCACGCCTATATTTGGTCTACAAAAAATATTTTTATAAAATCTACGCCTATATTTGGTCTTCAAAAAGTATTTTTAAAAAATCTACGCCTATATTTGGTCCTCACAAATATTTTTTATTATCTAAAATCAAACCTTCACTTTGTAAAAATTACCAATTAAAATCACATCTAACTAATTGATTAATCTCTTGACAAAAAATCCGCATATATTAAAATATTATAACCATCCAATTGAATGTGTCAGAAAAACGTTACTTCAGTCACTTGTCATATTTAGACATGTGGTGTACCTGTCATTTTATAACAAAATACCAGCCAATTAAAAAACCGAAATAAATCGCACAAAAACGACATACGTTCCGTAATCACAGAGGCAGACTGACGACAATTTGAATATTTTTGAACTACTGCAAAAAAAAATCAAACTCCCCAAAAAACTTAGTCATAATAACCAACACCATGACAAATACCCCGACGACCACTGCAGCGAAACAACCAACCAACAAAACAAACTCCAAGAACACTTGTCAACAAAAATTTGCATACATTTCAGAAAAATATGTTTCAACAAATTGCATACATTTTGTTTGATTGCCAGCAACAACAATTACAACTACAAGAACAACATTAAATATAACGAATGGATTATAGTTTTTTTGCTCTTGGTACTGTTATTTACAACAAAAAAAGTATATTTTATATAATAACAACCCATAACAACTACAACAACAACTATGTTAGTCATTTTTGTTGTAATAACATGAATGAATTCATTAAAACTCCTCTTGTTGACTGTCAAACATAAATGTCGAACAACAATTGCAACAACAAAAACAGCAGCAACTACACAAAATATTCAATGGTATTTAATAAAATGTCAATTTTTAGTTCAATTCTGCAATATTTGTGTGTTATGATGAGGAGGGAGAAAGAACTTTACAATAAATGGTAACCAAATACATCATGTACATATGTTGTATTTGTTTTTCAATTCAGGTGAAAAGGTCATTGTTTAAGCTGTCAATTAAAAATATAGATTAGCAGTGTGGGAAAATAAAGCTGGGAACTTTAGAAGGGTAACCAGAGCTTTAAAAAATGTTCTTAAGGATACACTGAAATATAAACATGGATTTTTAAAGAATATTGTCATATGGACTAGGGCACTATGTGTGAATTAATAAAGCCTATTTTTGGAGAGCTATCGGGCATCGACCGTGGATTTTTCAAAGAATAACTTGTACGTGTATATATTTTGTAAAGGATATAAGAGACCTCCCCGTGGATTTTGAAGTTAAATTTATTTTTTTCGTATAGTTTTGGGAATAAACAGTCGAAATTGTTTATAAAGACATCGTTTTTAACGGCAGTATTCAAAAGTTCCGCAAAATGTTATACACTTTATTTGCTATCGTTTACAACGACTATCGTTTACCATTTAGGCGTGTATTTTAAGAGATTACTTCACAAGATTATTTGTCGATTTTTTATACCCTACACAACTATGTTGTCAGGGTATTATAGCTTTGTGCAACCCCAAGAGTTTGTAACGCCGTGAAATATTGGTCCTAGACCCACCTTTAAGTATACCGATCGACATATCTCGACTAGCTGAGTCGATCTAGACATGTGTGTCCGTCCGTCCGTCTGTCCATTATAATTTGTAAACACGATACAGGCCACAGTTATGGACCAATCTTCACGAAATTTTGCATGTAGGATGGGTTCTGGCCAATGAAGACCCCTATTGTTTTAGGTAAAGATCGGTTAATATTTAGGGGATGAAATGGACCAAATACTAAATTTTTGTCGGTTTTTCTGGTCGCTCCAGACGCCGAAATTTTGGCCCAAACATCGCGAATTTTTACATGGATAAAGGGATCGGGCCAAAGAATAAGCATAGCTGTTTCACATAAAGGTCAATATTTAGCGGGTCAAATTGACCCTGACTTTTGTGTGAAAATGACAACATTTGTATTTTATGGCGTATATATTTTCTCCTGAAGGACATAGACCCAACAGGTTGATAGTATATCCAAGAGGAGTGGCTGGCCTTTAAATTGGTACCAATTATATTGTCCTATGTACTCAGATGTGGGAGTTACACTTAAATATTTACAGGTGTTTACGTATTCATATATTATTTAGTAACCCATTACCCCACTAGAGGGCGAAAATATGACACTGATCGCTTTGAAATTTCCCATGAAAATCCTGGTATGGTCAAGGATCATGCCTTTAATTTTCGTTTATGATTAGATACTAATTTTGGGATGAACTGAACCGAAAACTTATTTTTTGTATTTTTTCTAGTCGACCTATAGGGCACAATTGAAATCCGAACACCACAACACAACCCACGGTTATGGGAATATGGACAAGTAATTAGAAGGACTGTACAGGATATTAGTAATGTTCGGAAAATATGTCAATGTAAGGAAGATAAGCTGTTGACCTCAAAGGGGGTGCAAGATGGTGAAAGTTCGGTGGTAGTTGTGTAAGGTATCGTATGGTCGCCCCCGTCCGACTATACTGCTCTGCTCATTGGTTTTAAGTATATTTTTTGGAGTATTGCACAGACATCACATCCCTTGCTTCAACTATTTTGTATTTTTTTGGAGGTCTATGAAAATTCAAAGCTTTGATTTTTGTTAAAAAAAAAAAACTTAAGATGAGTATATTTTACACTAATATTTATGTAGAGCTATTAGATTCAGAAGAGTCTATTTGAGATACATTTTTTAGATACAGTTTTCTCAATTTCGAGTGAAGTACCCGCTTAATTTTTTAAAATTTGTTTCTCAAGCCCCAACCTAGAGTGGATTTTTTATACCGTTCAAAGATGGGCAAAATTTTCCAGAAATTTAATTTTATAATATCATTCGAAAGACTATCCGACTTGAACCATACTTTGTACGGCCTATTATCTTTACCAAGCCTAAATCAAGTGCGAATATAGGACCCAATAGGACCCACTCCTTCTTGTACCTCCCCCACGAATGGTAAACATTTTCATTATTTATGAATTCAATATCAGACGAAAGGAATGTTGCACAACCTATTATCTTTGCCAGGTCTAGATCAAGTCCGAAGGAGGTAATAAAATCTGTGTGTAATCCCGAAGACATCCGCACACCATAGGCTGAGGGTATAAATCTGTCGACAACACCGACTGACATTTTTCAACTTGTTTCTCCATTTTTTTGGGGGTAGTCCGATGTCCAAACGTGGATGTTTTTGAATTATATTTTTTCAGTGGCTATTAGTGCTGTAAGCCAATTCAAGACCTCGCATGTCTTTTTAACGTCCATCATTAGAATATTATCCGGCACTACCAGGTGTAAGGACTAGTTTAAGAATAGTTGTTAAAGGACTAATAGAGGTATATGTGTGGCCCCTATATAAATGCTCCCTGACCTTCAGTTTATTAATAATCATTAAGGAAGTAGTAAAAAAAAACATTTATATAACAATTCTATAAAAATACTTCGTGGTCTCATCAGGCTTTACGTATAAATATATCACTTAAATTATCAATGTACATTTTGTTATTCAGCTCTTCTATAAATGATCTGACTGTCCTTAAGTTCATCTATAAACATACCATGGTCATCAGCATTTCTTAGAAGCTTTCTGCTTTCAAACGTCTGTAAACATGTTTCTCCCGATTTTCTTTAAATTCTATATTCAACTATAGTCTCTTCAGACTGTCTACAGCTCCTTTATGAGAGACTGGCTTCAGCTCTTATATAGACGAACTTTAACGATTCTCCTCAGCTTATCTCTAGAAGACCCGCCTCAGCTCGTTTATAGGATACCCCCTTAAGGTCCTCTATTAAAAAATTGCTTCAGCTCGTCCCTAAACGACTCTGTTTACAAAGGTATATGTTTATTCTTTCGAAAATACATCCACTTTGATATCCCATAAAGATTTCCGTTGGTCCATCTATAAAAAATCTCTTTCTCCCCGTCACTTTTAACCTTCATCTCTCTCTTTTCTTTAGATTAAGATTTATTTTATAGCCTTTCAGTTTTCTTTCTGGTTTTTTGTTAATATCCTTACGACAGTTGGCCATTAAAAGAAAAACCCCACGAGAGTGAATAAAAAAAAAACTCAAAAACACATTTCTTGTCTACTTAAAAAATCATAATGTTTCAAATGCTCACATCACCATCACACAGCTTCCGTTGGTTGGTTGGTCACATCACAGCAACAAAATCCATTATCAAATGTGCGAAAAAAATAACTGGAGAAAAAGAAAAAAAAAACAAGAAAAGCAAAAATCCCTAAAAATAGCAGGCCATCAAAGTCGAAGAAAACTAAATCAAATATATATTTTTTTTGTAGTAGATTTTTCTTTTTCGTATTTTTTTGCTTTTGGTTTTATGACACAACATAGCTTGATGGTCGAACATTCAGACTGACTGACAAAGTCCAGTTAAACTTCAATAAGACGACGAAAAAAAATCCCAGAAACCTCACACTTGAAATGCCACAATGCCAATGTGATGAAAGCAGCAGCATCACCATACACATCGAAAGAAAACTGACATTTTTCCATTAAAAGCAGACGTTTTTCATGCTTAACAAGCGCCACACGCACCAAATACAGAGGCACACACACACACTCAGGCACACTTACATGAGGTATATGTGTTGTTAAGGAAGAGACCAGGCAAAAAATTGCAAATGGCTAAAAAGAACATCTCAGAAATGTGTATAAATGGCCCATCATCTCTGTCAAAGATTTTTCTATTTTCATTTTGCGGAAAATTGTAACTTTCATAGGAAATGTTTGGCATATTTTTTTTGTTGGCCTTGTCGTTGTTATTTTTTTTACTACTACTGCCACTGCTGTTTACATTAAGCTCAAAATATGCATTATGATTATTATTATTCTCTTTCATTTTGGCTATTATTAAATATGTAGAAGAAATATTTTGAAGCGGGTTAACAACATGGCTAATGGAAAATGGATATTAATTATAAATTAATTTAAAAATATTTAATATTTAAATTTAATTTTTAAAAAGACTGGAGAAAAAAGGAAGAATACAAATTTCACAATGAATCTCAATTCAGTTTTTCGTCATGATGGCCATTATAGATAAGGTTCCGGGTATCTCTATAGAAGAAATGAATTTTCTGTAGACGAGCCTACCTTTATCTATGCACGAGCTGAAGGGAGTCTTTTTAGACGAGCAGAAGGGTTTTTTTCTCACAGAAAAAATAGTTCCTATATGAAATGAATAGTGTTCAGAAAGTGTTGCTAATATAGGGATTTTTGCATTTTATGAATGCAATTCATAAAACATTCAATACTGGTTTCTTGTCAAAGAGAGAGAGAGAGAGAGAGTAAAAAACAACACCTTAATTTCACAACGGCAGCCTTTTTATATAGAACATAAATCGAATCATCCGATTGATTTTTTCTATACATATTCAATACAAGAGCTTTTGTAAAAAAAAATGGGTCTCCTTCACAGTGGAATTATTTCTTTCCCTACATCTGAGAAAAATTTCTATATGATTAAACTACAGTTTCTTTGGAGGAATCTGTTATATGAGTAAATATCAAACCTCAGTTCTCTGTTCCACATTAAATTCTTCTTCTGTTAAATGCATCTTCTGAACCACGGAAAATGCCGGAATTTCTGCATTTTATGAATGCAATTCATAAAACTTTAAATACTGGTTTCTTGTCAGAAAGAGAGAGAGAGAGAAAGTAAGTAAAAGTGGTGTTGGCAGTTTTCTATGGCAAAGAAATTCTTTGTTATTTTAATTTTCCTATTTTTATTTTATGTTTTCTTCTTCTTCGCCACGTCTTGTCTCGTTTCTTCTTATTTACCTACATTTTTATGTTCTGTTGAACATTCCGGTTGGGATTGCTGTTCATATCAACACTTGTTTGGTATATTGTATTTAACATTTTTATCGAAATAATTTGGAAAATGCACATGGGAATTTTGTAAAGCAAATACAATGTGTCTGAAAAAACAATGGAATGCAAAACTAGTCACAAGCGTAAGGGGAGAAGCGGAAGACTATACCAAATCAAAAGACAAACGAACTATAAATGGTAGTAGTGGTGGTGTTTTTTTTTCTTGGGAGGAATACATTTGATTTTGTCAAAGAAGAAAGAGAGGAAAAATGAGCTCAAATTGTGGTAAAGTAGAGCGAAGCTTCAGGTATAATATAAAAAAAATAGGAAAGAATTTATGAAAATATTCATTAAAATTTTTCTGTGTATAGAGTTGAAGGGAGTATCCTAAAGACCACCTGAAGTGGTCTTTGTAGACATGGTAAAGGCGTCCTTTATAGACCATAAGAAGACTTTATTTGTAGACGTGTTAATGATTGTCTTTATAGTCAACCTGAAGGTGATCGTTTTAGACCCTGAAGGCGGTTTTCATAAACGAGATGTAGACAAATTGAAGGTGGTCTTTGCAGACGAGCTGTAGCAGTTTTTATAGTCGAGTAAATGGCGATTTCTATAGACCAGCAGATGGGAGTCTTTTTACAGGTGAACTGAAATGACTATCTGTAGAAGAGCTGGGAGAAGATGAAGGGAGTATTTATCGACGAGCTGAAAAAAATCTTCGTAGACAGGCTGAAGGTGGTATTTATAGACGAGCAGAGGACAGTCTCTATATGCGAAACTCAAGGGAGGGAGTTGGATTAAATGAAGCAGGCAGTCTTCTATAGACGAGCTGAAAGGGGGTCCTTATGGACGCTCTGAAACTCTCTGATGGAAGTCTCTATAAGAATTGAATGCGGTCTTTTTTTGTCGAGCAGAAGAGATTTTTTTATAGTCGAGCAAATGGGACTCTCTATAGGCAAACTGTAGGAAGTCTTTGACAGGCGAACTGAAGGGACTATCTATAGACGAGCTTAAGGGAGTCTTTATAGAGTAGCTGAAGGAAAACACTGTAGGCAGGCTGAAAGCGGTATTTGTAGAGGAGCAGAAGGCAGTTTCCATATGCGAATCTACACACGAGCTGAAGTGAGTATATATAAGAGTTATAGGAACTGAGGCTCTATTGATGGTGCAGAATGATATGATATGAAGGGAGTCTTCTATAGAGAAGCTGAACGAGGTCTTTGGAGAAGAGCTGAATGAGGGTCCTTATAGACGAGCTGAAACTATCTGAAGGTATTCTCTAAAGACAACCTGAAGGGAAATTAAGGGAATCTTTATGGACGAGTTGAAGACCAGGGATTATTTATATGCGAGCTGAATGGGATCTCTAAATCCCTTATTTTTAGATGAACTAACGGCGGCCTTTATAGCCCATTGAAAAAAATCGTTATTGGCGTACTTAAGGGGATCTTTATAGACAACAACAAAGAGATAACAAAAATTTGAATTATTTATTGGCTTTTAGCTTTTCAATATGTATGTGCAAAGTTACAAACCTTAACAAGCATTGGTATTGATTTACACAAAAATCTTGACTCTTTATCATTAAATCTATTTATTTGCCATTTTAAAGAACATCAAATTCTTCTTTCCTTATTTACCCCTTTAAATATCTATCCCAGAAAAAAAACGCACCCACCCAAAAATAACATTAATATTATTTTAACCAAGTTTTGATATAGAAAATTTCTTGTCAATTTTGCCATCATCCTCTTTTAATCCAAATAGAAAAAAAAAAAACTGAACCAAAACATGTTCAAGTATTTATTTATCCTACATTGAAACGGTTTATCCTAACCACAGTTACCGCACACATTCTTACTACCGACAAAAAGGCTACACAGCTGTTTGCAAAATATCATCCCCTCTTTGCATCTTTAGACGAACGAACGAACGAACAATGATTGAACAAAAATGTCAATTTGAAATTTCAAATACCTAACAAGAGTTTACACTTAACATTATGCTGTCATTGATGCAGAATTGAGGTTGATGCCACTGACGAAGACGACGACGACGCACTGGTTCTGCAGATGCTGCTGTGTGGCAGGTTGCTATTGCATGGCTGTCAGCCAGGCAGCCATACGCCAATCCAGCTGTAAAGTACTTCAAGTTCAAGAGTATTTATCTAACAGTTTCAGTAACGTTGACAAACTTGTCATGGCTTCCTGGGTTTTAAGGTACCCCCAGAAGGCTGGTGGTTAGATTTCTGTTTTTTTTTTTTTTTTTTTTTGCACAGCTGCATTATGATTATATATACTTTTTTCGGCGTGTGTGTGATTTTGTGTCACAAGAAAAACAACAAATACTTGAGCATACCATCAACTCATAGATTGTTATTATTGTTGCAAATTTACTTATCGTCTTTTGCATCAACATCGGCATCAGTACCAGCGCCATCATCATAATCAACTCTTCGACATTTTTCATCTATTCATGACACCATTCCTTTTGATTGTCATCATCCTCTTTTTGTTATTCCCTTTTGCTTATTTTGTCATTTTTACAACAAATTGTTGTTGACACAACTCTGCTACAATAATATTTACTTTTAGCTCATCAACCGACAGGCCGTGGATTCGGCAGTTATGGGTGAACATTTTAAGAGGCATATAATAAACCAGATTAAATGCGGACATTTAGGAATGGGAAGAGGAGGAGGGTTTATATGAAAGACAACAAGAAAAAGAGATGAACAAAATAATAGATGATGTGAAGGAAGTCTTTATAGATGAGCAGAAGGAAATGTTCTATAGACGAACTGAATGGGTCTTCTACAGAAGAGCTGAAGGGAATCTTTATAAACGAGTAGAAGGATGTCTCCTACAGACAAGCTGAAGGCAGTCTTTATAGACGAGCTGAAGCGGGCTTGCTGAAGCCGACCTGAAGGGAGTCTCTGTAGTCGAACTGAAGTGAGTCTTTTAAAATCGAGCTGATGGAAAGCTTTAAAGGTCATCTGAAGGGAACTTCCACAAACGAAATGAAGAGAGTATTTTTTAGACCAGTTAAAGTGAGTCTTCAACAGACAAGCTGAAGGAAATCCTCTGTAGACGAAATGTAGGGATTCCCTGAAGTCTCTAAAATCATGAATGTAGACTTTATAGACAAGCTGAAGGCGATCCTTATAGTCGAACTGAAGCAGAGAGTGTGGATCTGGAGACAAATCGACGAGAATTATTGAATTATTGACGACCTTATTGTCAAGCTGTAGGCCTGAAGTCCTTATAGCCGAGCTGGAGGTCAGTGAGACTTTCTATACAATCAAAATACTTTGAAGAAGAGTCCTCCGAGACAAATTGAAGAAGAGTCCTTCGAGACAAATAGTACAATGAATCTCTTTGTCGACGAAAAGCTTCATTGGAATAGATGTCATCATAGGTGAAGACATTAGTCATAGAGGGTCTGAAGTTGGGATTCATAGGCGATATAAGTGGTATAGGATTATTTTTGGACGACTGGAATCGATATATTATATTTTTAATAGGGAAGTATGTATTGGTTAATGAATATTTTTAAATGACAAACGTTATTATTATTAAAATTTTTATTTATTTATTTTTTTGCAAATTGCGTTGGAGGAAATTTTTTACCTTTTCAAATATCTTTACTTGTTTATATTTTAATGGTTTTATTACCATGAATTCTTGATTACTAATGGATTTTTCTTCTTCTTCATTTCAGGTTTGTCATACAATTTATTTACATTTTTTTACCACATAGTTGTAAGTAAGTATGAAACATTTTCATAGAGAATTTTATAGGCTTTGACGGATATTTCAAACTAGTTAATATAGGTCCATTAGAGCTTCTGCTAAAGGTTATATATTCTCAGAACTACGTCACAATTACACAAATGTGATGTATATCCGGATTTTCCTATCCCAATTCGGATTTTTAATGAACACATCACAGACCAACATGACGTCTCCTCAACCCGAAAAACTCCTAGTACGTGATTTTTGTCGCAGCAAAGAACTTACGAAAAAACAACAAATTTATCATCTGTGGCTGAAAATTATATTTTGTTTATATATTTTTACACAAGGACACAGGCATATCCTTTGCAAGTACAACATAGAAATCTGTGTGTGTATGTACCTATCTGCAGTAAAAATAAAATAATTTTTCAAAAAACAACATTTCATTTGGAGGTGTGAGCAGAGAGAGAGAGGTACGTGAGTTTTTTTTTTTTCAAGGAAACCCATTATCAGCATTTGATATGCTATTCCCCATCAAATGAAAGCTAAAGGATATTAATGTAATGTAAACAGACGTAAAATATAAAATAAGACTAAAGAGCGTGATAACCTTCCCCCCATCATCACCTACGATTCCGTAAAATGTTGAAAATGTAATATGCTACAAAGGAGAAAGGAAGACATTTGGAAATAAAGCAGAAAACGATAATGAACCTAAAAATAGTTGTAATGGCGATGAAGATGTCCTGACGTAACACGTGTTCTCTTTCAAGGTTGTGTTTTTTTGTTCGGGTAAATGAGGAAGTGAAAATGTTAACACCGACCAAAAATTTTAATAGCAGGGATATTTCTGTTGCTTAGTATCTTTCATTAACCTTTATTGTGTTACATAAAATTAATAAACATATTGTGGAAATATGATTTTCCGGGAAAGACATATTAAAAAATTGTATAAAAAAGTTCAGGAAAATTTCTCCGGTTTTTTAAATCGACTTCGAATGGCGGATATTCTTCAATTTCTTATAAAAATGTTCTTTATTAAATGACTTAGACATCACTTCATTTTAAAACATATTTCTTCAGATCATTTGGCTGCAAAAGATATTTGCTCCAGACTGTTGATAGATAATACCTTGTTCAGCTCGTCTAGGGACGAGTCATAAATACTTCCTTTCCTTCTATCACCACGTCTATAAAAACTTCATTCAGCTTATCTAAAGAGACCCACTTCCAGTCGTCTATATAGACAATTTAGCCTTCAGTTGCTCTATAAAGAATGCTTGGTCGCCAGATTATGAGCTTTCATGTAGACAAGAAATGTGTTTTTGAGTTTTCTATTCACACTCAGGGGTGTGCTTTTTATGGCCAACTGTCGTAAGGATATCAGAAAAAGTAATAAATCTGAAAGGATATAAATCTTAAAAATAGAAAATAAGGCGTTCAAAAGTAACGTGGGAAATGAGGTTTTTTTTTTGCTTGGTCGTCAGATCATTAATATAGATTTTCCGGGTCATAGAGATACACCTTAGGTTTCAGATGGTTTTAACCTTCGTTTAGTCGATACAGACTCCCTGGCCTAAAGTTTGTCTGTATAGGCCTGTTGGTCTTGAGTTCGCCTGTAAGCCACGTAGCCTTCAGCTCGTCTAAGTATGGTAAGCTGCATTAGTTCGGCTATATCGACTTCCTGAGTTTCATTGACTTATTTTTTTAGCTTGTTTATAAATACTTCCTGACCATCATCTCGTATGTAATTTCTTGGCCTTCAGCCCTCAACTATTCTATAAGAACTCACTGGTCTTCAGCTCGTCTATACAGAGTTTTCAGTTCGTCTATAACGACTAAGTTTCTTCTGTATAGCCTTCGTGGGACTTCTTCTTTTCTACAAAAATACTGCCACACCATAATTTATGAATGAATACTTTCAGATTTTTCAGCTAGTCTATAAAGTCTACTACTACAGCTCCATTAATCATTCTGTTCCTCAACTCATCTACATTATCTATCGTCTACAAACTTGCTCGTCTATGTAGAGTACGTGACCTTCAGCTCGTCTATGAGTACTACCTGACCATCAGTTCGGCAATATAGATTGCCCGAAACCCATTTTTATTGAGCTCCTGTATAAAGACTTCCTGATCGTCATAATTCCCTAGTCTTCAGCCTTCAGCTTCTCTCTAAATACTCACTGACATTTAGTACATCTATATAAATTCTCTAGGTTTCAGTTCGACTATCCAGCCTAAGGTTGCCAATAAGCCTAAGGTATATATACTTTCAGATTTTCATATAACCTATAAAGGCTACCTGAGCTTCATTAAGCATTCTGATCCTGGCCTTCAGTTCGTCTATAAAGGCTCCCTTGGCTTTAGCTATTATATAAAGACTCCCTGACTTCAGGCCTTCTGAAATTATGTCCTGCTTCATTTCATCTAAAATTACACCTTCATCATCACTATAAATACTCTCTAAATACCTCTATAAAGAGTCCCTGAGGCCCTCCCCACAGGCCATCTTCACATACGACGTTTTTCTTTTTCGTTGTCAGTAGAGATTGCCTTCAATTCATCCAATGAAACTCTCTACAGATTGTCCATAGAGCCTCCACTTAGATCGCATATAGTGGCACCCAACCGTTCGGGAACATCCAACTCCATAGTGTAAAGCTGCAACATACTCTCTTCAGCTCGTCTATAGGGACACTTTTCAGCTTAGTTCGACTATACCCGAGATACCCTTCAGATCGTCTATAGAGACTCACTCCTCACTCCCTTTAGCACGCCTATAGAGGCTCATCTATAGATACATGTCCGCCTTTATATATAAACACCCTCTTCAGCTCTTCTATAAGAATTCTATTTAGCTCATTTATAAACCCCCTTTCTCTTCTGAAGAGGCCTGATTTTTCTCCTAGGCTCGTCTACAGAGACTTCCCTAATTTAAGCTACAGCACCTCTAAAAAGACTTCCTTCAAGACCTTAAGAGTTACCCTCTCCCGCTCCTCTAGCTCTTCGAACGCCGAAGTTCCGTTTATTGGTTTTTATGTTTCGGTCCTGCCGATGTTAACCTCCGTTTGTATGCAATGAAGATTAACACTGCGCCACACCATAAAACAAACAAACATGCGATCCCTTAATACCAACTCTGATATCATTACTGAACGTTTGACATTTTTATTTCCAGTAAATCTTGAAATCAAATGACATTTATTCGATTTAAGATGTTTGGCTTTGTTTGGAGTTTTGCGGGGTTTTCATTACCGAAACGTAATTTAAGACAAAGCTGGAATTGTTTTGTGAAACTGTAATCTATTTTCAAAACACACAAACAGATATACGAAATGAACTTTTGCAATTACAAATTTGAAGATAGACAAGACACACATGTCTGAAACCACAAATCAATGCCAGTTGGTCGGTCATCCATCAATTCATCTTCATATTGGAATGGCATTACAGAAATTTGTTGCATTCAAATGTAATTTTTGGTAAAAATCTACAAAATGTTACAATGAGGAGGAGAAGACTGAGATGCAGTCGGACAGACAGACAAACAAACTTTGTGAACATAAGCCTGATAAGATTCGGTAGAATGCAATATAAAATTAACAACTTGGTAGGCCCAAGCTACACAACACCTTTATCATTCCTCTTAAGCTATATCTCGATGCGTATGGATAGACCTTTGGTAGCTAGGTAGGTACACATGGCAAGAAACCAAAACCAAAAATATCTATCCGATTAAAGTCGAAACAACTTCAATGGGTTTTTTCTTCTTCAATGCATGCTTGTTCAAGGTTTAGTAACTCTTACTTGATAAATGCTTACACAGCCATTAAGGGGTGTGAACCATACGACGAAGTAGGAAAAAATCGAAATTCCCTCTGTATGTGTGTGTGAATGTTGTTGCGAAACAACACCAAAAGTGTTGTAAAAGTTCATAGACCGTGAAATGAGGTTATGTTGCAACATCGGTTCGTTTCGGTTCGGTTTTTGTGTTCTGGTTCTATGTGTCTCTGCTCCAAGGTGATTTATGAAGAGCAATTTTAATGACATTGTGTCTTGTAATCTATGGGAGGAGGAGTTTGTTTTCTGGGAGGATATTTATAGACAAAATGGGGTTTTTTGGTAAGAAATTCATAGTTTAGGCAGACATGTATGGCAAACACTATATAAAGGAAAGGAAAAGTGAGGTTGAATAGTGATAGTCATGAAAAAGGAGGTTCGAAGAATATTCTGACAGAAACCAAACATCTTTAAATGTTGCTCAACTTTTTAACAAACGACCAGAGGTCCACCGATTTTTTTCTATAGAAAAAAAATTGGAACAGGGGTCCCACCAATTTTTTTTCTATAGAAAAAAACTTGGACCCGGAGTCTCACGAATTTTTTTCTATAGAAAAAACTTGGACCAGAAGTCTCACGATTTTTTTTCTATAGAAAAAACTATTTTTTTTCTATAGAAAAAACGAATTTTTTTCTATAGAAAAAAATTCGTTTTTTGGACCAGAGGTCCCACGAATTTTTTTCTATAGAAAAAACTTGGACCCGGGGTCTCACGAATTTTTTTCTATAGAAAAAACTTGGACCCGGGGTCTCACGAATTTTTTTCTATAGAAAAAACTTGGACCCGGGGTCTCACGAATTTTTTTCTATAGAAAAAACTTGGACCAGAGGTCTCACAATTTTTTTTATATAGAAAAAACTTGGACCCGGGGTCTCACGATTTCTTTTATAATAAATGGAGACTACTGCAAAAAAATCACAGATTTCATGGGTCCTATCTAAAAATTAAGTAATAAAAATGTTTCATATTTTTTATATCTGATTTTTTTTTTATTTAAATGACTTTTCACCTTTCATTTCATAACGTTTGTTGTTTTTTATTCCAAACAATTCCGCAAGAGACCTCTTAACATGCAAAAAACTCTAAGTCTCATAATGCAAGTCATAAATATAACAAAAACGCTTAAAAAAAAATTCATAAAAAATGGGTTAAGATAAAAACTTGGCAATACACCCCTGCTTTCAAACGAACAAAGAAACTTTAGCTAATGACTTAACAAAACTCAATGAAAGGTGGCATGGGAAGAAAATGCATAGGGAAAACGCAAGCAGCAGATAATCAGGAAAATAACAACGTGGAAAAACGCTTTACAATATTTTTGCGATTATAAAGCAATTTTAAGCAAATCAAAAATACATCAACTTGCAGCAGTGCAATGCGGTTAAAACCGCAAATGCCCAATACCCATGGAACAGCTAAGCTCCACTCAAGCAAATAACAACAGAAAAGGGCAAAAGGGTAGTCACATTTTATGAAATTGAACTTTTGTTTACTTTTCTATTTTTTTGATGTGGAATTATTTTTTGAAAACGAAAAGCAAAAACACCATCTGTTTGTCTTTCATAAAATCCGTCCATAACTCTTGACATGGCATTGCCATGCTTCAGTGGTTTAACGCTTCAGCTCTAATGGAGCATTCACTAGCAACAAAAGACGTACCTACAGAGCCATAAGAAGGTGTGTCATAATCTACGTTTTGCTTCCTTTTGATTGTTAAAGCAGCAACAACAATAATAACAAAATAATGCATGTTCTACCTTTATGCGGGATCGTTACATCCTTCAGATGTAGTAGTCGTCATTTGCCACATATTGTATTCCTCTATAAAAAAAAAACCAAGTGAAAAAGTGTTATGTTCGGCCGGGCCGAACTTTGGATTCCCTCCACCATAGATATACTGACAGGTACTAGAAATGAAAATATAGGGAACATACCAAAAAATGGACCTATACCGACATGTCTAAAAACGGATTATGTAAACCATAATACAAATTTCAGAAATTTTTAATTGATAATTCAAATTCGAAGATGGGGCTAGGTCTTAATGCGGCTATAGTTCATTATCGAACCTTACGTTCTAATTTTTTATCTCGCAATCCTCCGCAGGTGCAATGATTACAACAGAGTGTTAGAACCAAACCCAAAACGCGGAAAAATCAGATAATTATGTTAATATAAAAAATGGTGTTATATGGGAACTACGACTAAAAGGGGTTGACTATTAATAATTTTTGGTAGGGAGATTTTTTTCCATATACGGCTACAAAATACCAAATTTCAGTGATTTCGGTTGACATACGCGCTCAAGATCCTCCAAATGCCGAAATTTGGGGGTACCTTTATATGGGGGCTACCAGAAAAAAATTGACTTATATTTATAATTTTTAGTGGAGATATTTGGTAACCAATAAGAACCCAATATACCAAATTTCAGCGAATTCGGTTGGAAAATGCGCTAAAGAACCCCAAAATACCGAAATTTGGGGGTACCCTTATATGGGAGCTACCAGAAAAAATCGACTTATATTTATAATTTTTAGTGGATATATTTGGTACCCAATAAGAACCTAATGTACAAAATTTCAGCGAATTTGGTTGAAAAACGCGCTCAATACCGAAAATTGGGGGTACCCTTATGTGTGGGGCTACCAGAAAAAATGGACCTATATTAATAATTTTAGTGGAGATATTTGATACCCAATAAGAACCCAATATACCAAATTTCAGCGAATTCGGTTGAAAAATGCGCTCAAGAACCCCAAAATACCGAAAATTAGGGGGTACCCTTATATGGGGGGCTACCAGAAAAAATGGACCTATATTCATAATTTTTTGTTGATACATTTAGTACGCAATAAGAACCCAATGTAGCAAATTTCAACGAATTCGGTTGGAAAACGCGCTCAAAAACCCCCAAAAAACCGAAAATTGGTGGGTGCCCTTATACTGGAGCTATGCCTAAAGTGGACCGATGAAGCCCATCTTCGAACTTGTCTTGCCTGCAGACAAAAGACTCTATGCAAAATTTTGGCGATCTATCTCAATTCGTTTAGACGCTAGAGTGATTACAACAGGCAGACGGACATGGCTATGTCGTCATAGAATTTTACGCTGATCAAGAATATATATACTTTATAGGGTCGGAAATTATTATTTCGATGAGTTACAAACGGAAAAACAAAATTAATATACCCTCCATACTATGGTGGAGGTTCCGCTGATGGAAAAAGCCACCCATCATTGTTTGCGAACAGCAATTCGATGGATTGGAAAATAACATAACTGGAAATAATTTTGATGTGAAGTTGAAGGGTAAACGAAGTTTACTAAAAATTCTATGAGAAAAAAATAAAAAAACCCGCAAGAAAACCCACACAAGGGGCTTTTTTTTAAATATTTATTTCAAAATCCACCCAAAGTCGTGGATTTAAAAAAAAAATATTTTTTTCAAGATCAAACCAAAGTCGTCTTTAAAAAATATTTTTTTTAAGATGCACCCAAGGCGTGGAATTTTATTTCCTATTTTTATTCCCCTGATCTCATTATTCAGCAAAATAACCTTTAGGGCTATTTATTTTCTTATGTCTTAACAAATAAATTAATGTCCCCTAAAACAAACACACACTCATATATCCTAAAAATACATATTTACCCAGAACATCAAAAACAAATTTCCATGTGCAAAGTGTTATTAATTTCATGAATGTTCTCACATTTACATTTTATGTTTAATATTAAATTTTCCTCCCAAAAAGTGAGAGGGGGGTACAAAGAGAGAGAGAGAGAGAGAGGAGCAAGAGTGCGAGCAACAAATTTGGTTTTTATTCCATGGCCCAAAAAGAATTCATGACAGGATACCAAAAATGCCTTTAGGCTTTAATAACAGCATAACAACAACAAATAAACAACTCCTGTTATCCCGGCCTGACTGCCAGCCAGCCAGCCTGACATTTGTATTTCCCCAATGTTTTTTGGGGGAAAATTCCACCCACTCAGCCAAAAAAACGTAAACAAGAAGAGCAAGAAAACAAAAACATGTTGCCATATCTCGTAAAAACAAACATAAAATTCTATTGAGCGAAAAAATAAGAATCGGGAGAGAGGAGGAAGCAGAGTGAAGTAAGAAAACGCACATATCTTTCTACACCCAAAAAAAAAAATACCAGATGAGAAGTACACCATGCCGAATACTTAACATCCTGTCGTTGTTGAGCGATAAAAACTGAAAAAAACGTACGAATGTTTTCTTTTTTTAACGTGGCACATTACGGCCTTAAGCCATATTAAATAACCAGAAAATGAGAATACTGTTATTTTACGTCCTCATCGTTGTTGTTGTTTATGCTTGTTTGTTGTTGCATGTCCTGTGAACTCTGCTGTCGCTGTCTCCTGCCATAGCCGGGCCGCCTCAACACAGTCATTAATAGCTTTTGGCAAAAATATAAAAAAAAGTAAAAAAAAAACGTTGAAGCGCGGAGAACTAGAACAGGAAAACATGTCGAAAATTGAGCCAAAACAAAACCAACAACAACGGGAGGAGAAGAAGCTGCATCAGCAGCAGCATCATGCGGATGTCATAGAAACCATTTAAAGTTATGTAAAAATTATTACTGTTTTGAGCATAATCAATGAGCCAAAATGAAATTATTTTATTGGCCGTAATGTCTTTATGGTCGTCGGAACGACTGACAGAACGAATGGGCATTTGTGTAGGGCATATACCAACAAAAAATTTGTAATTATTTTAGAGAAACAGAAACTGGGATATAGATAAACGGAAACATTAGTGCAAATAAATCTATTACTTTGAATGGACACAATACCTTACAGTGTAATGACTTTGTAATGATAGCAAAACAAATTTCTTATAGAAAAAATCGGACAGAGCTCCATTCCCAAAAGGGGACAGTTTATATATATATATATATATATATACTAGCATATGCCCGCTAGCGAATGTAGGAAATATTTAAAAATGTATTAAAATTAAATTTGAATACCACAAATTAAATTTGAATACCATTTAGTACCAAATTTCATGATACGAGCTACAAAGGTTCACCCAAATCCAAATTTTCCATTTTGCACACATTATTTCCATAAGTACCCTCCTCCACCATCTAACTAAACTTCCTGCATACCCCGATTCTACACCCGACAATGATTCCAAATTCAAATTTCAGGATTCCAGGATTAATTATGGATGAATTCATAACACACAATTAAAATTGCACCAAATTTAGTAGAAGAATTTCCAAAACTTCTTACTTATCCCAAATTTACACCCCGACAGTGATTCTAAATCTAAGTTTCAGGATTACAACTCCATAGGTTCACCCCCAAATCAAATTGTACCAAATTTAGTACACAGTAGTATGCATTTCCAAAACCTCTTACTTACCCCAAACTTACACCACCTCAGTGATCCAAAATATAAGTTTCTGGATTCCAATTCTATCGGTCCACCCGCAATTCAAATTGTACCAATTTTCAAAATTACGTACCCCAAAAAAACTACGTCATCCTAAATCCAAGTTTATAGATTACAACTTTACCGGTTAACCCACAATTCAAATTCTACCAAATTTAGTACAAAGTAGTACGAATTTCCAGAACATCTTTCTTACCCCAAACCAAAACCCCCACAGTGATCCAAAATCCAAGTTTCAGGATTCAAACTCTACAACTTTGTACTAAATTTGGTTCAATTCAAATTGTACCAAATTTCGTACAAAATAATACGAATTTCCATAACCCCCTTCTTACCCCAAACCAATACCCCAAAGTGATACAATATCCAAGTTTCAGGATTCCAGTACTATCGGTTCACCCACAATTCAAATTGTACAAAATTTAGTACACAGTAGTACCAATATCCAAAAGTTCCTACATACCCCAATCGTACACTTCCACTGTGATCCTAAATCAAAATTTCATGATATCAACTCTATCGCTTCACCCACAATTTAAATTGTACCAAATTTAGTACACATTAGTACATCCTACAATATTTCAATCCTACACCTTATCAGTGATCCTGACCCCAAATTTCATGATTCTAGCCCTATTGGTTCACCTAAAATAAAATTGTACCAAATTTAGTACCATTTAGTACCCATAAGTATTAATTTGTTAAATTGAATCCTGACCCTAATCCTACATCCCTACAATGATCCTAACTCCAAACGTCACTGTTTCAGCTCTATCGGTTCCAAATTCTACCAATTATAGTACGATTTAGTACTTTTGGTACACATAAGTAATAAATTTCCAAAACTACGTACATATCCCAATCCTACACTCCGACGGTAATGTTACTTTCAATTTTCAGGATTCCAGCTCGATTTGTACCTCCAAATCAAATTTGTACCAAATATAGTACCATATAGTACTTTTCGTACATATGAGTACACGCTTTCCAAACTCTCCTCATATCGGTCCTACTTCTCAACTTTAATTTGCATTCCAAATATCAAGTTATATACTCTATCCATTCATACGCTACGAAATTGTACCAAATTTAGTACATTTCAGTACTTTTCGGATACTTATAGTTCGAATTTCCAAAACGCCCTTTCTACATCTATTCTACACTCCTTCAGTGACCCTCAATCCAAATTTCAGAGTTCTAGCTCTACTGGTTCGCCAAATACAAATGGTATCAATTTAGTACTTTTTAATACTTTTCGTACAGTTCTAGTACGAATTTCCAAAAACCCAGCCACCTTTGGACCAAGAGTGACCCTCATTCAAAACAACATTATAGCTTCGGCCGTTTCGTCTGGGCGTTGATGAATCGTTAAATCAGTCAGTCAATCACTTTACTCTTTTACTAGTATAGATTTTATAGAGGACAGTTTTTATAAAAACTTCTAATAGAGCTCAATTACTAACTAGGGAAGATTTTTATAGAAAACAAATCTCATAGAGCTCAGTTCGCAATTGAAGACAATTTATATTTCTACAACTTTTATCTCTGAGATACTTATCGAAAATACAACCTATGCTTCATAGATCTAAGTTCCCAGCATAGGTGACATTTTTAATGGGAACATAGAATTAAATATTATATCCTCTCCTAGAAAATCCGAAATAATCACCAATAATTTAAAATGAATATCCTTAATTTATCTTCTTAAAACCATTGAATCTAATTGAATTTCAATTGAAATACAAATTTCAATGAGAAAAATCGCATTTAAAGCCTACATTTTTTTAGAAAACAAATTATCATAAATTGTTGTAATGTTATCCGCAGGATAATGAAAGAAAAAATAAAGAAAGCTCCTTAGGATTCATGTAATATATGTTTTCCTTGCTGGTAGATATCCCCTCAAAATTTCCCACTCTCTGTCAGGAAAAAAATAAAAAATACAATTCAATATTAATGAGATTGTATTGTCTCGTATTGCCTTATTTGACATTCTATTTGTTTTTGTGTGCGTACGGCACAAAATCGGCGCATTGTATTTAAGGATTAATGTTTACTCTTAATTTAGCCTGACATAAAAACAACACACATCCTAACACAGAGTCATCGATGTCATCACAGCAGCCCAGCATCATCCTGATGACGATGATGATGATTATCATCATCAATGTCATCATCTCTTGGGGTTGGCATCGTCGTCTTAAGTGAGTGTGTAACAGACATTTTGAACCTATATGTGTCTCTAAAATCAGTCACATATCCCTCACACCAGCCACGTCAGAGGGTATGTGTGCGTGTGTTTGTTTAGTTGCCTGTCAATGTTTCATGTGACTTTTGCAAATAATTGCCCGGCTGTTGTGTTTGGCAATCGACGTGTGTGACATTAGTCTCCCAGAAAAACTTTCATCAAATCGTCCTGCTGAGTTTTTAAATTGCTTTTATTTTTCCATGTTTGCGGACTGTCACAATTGCAATTGTTTCTTCTTTGAATTAGTATTAATTTATCTTTAGTATTTGTTTAAATTGCTTTTATTTGTGTCAATGTTTGCGGATATGGCGTGATTTTTCCGGAAAAATTTACGTGATTATTTTGGGGATTTTTAAAAAATATTTTTTTTAAATCCACGCCTTGGGTAGATATTTAAAAAATATTTTTTTTTAATCCACGCCTTGGGTAGATATTTAAAAAATATTTTTTTTATATCCACGCCTTGGGTAGATATTTAAAAAATATTTTTTTAAATCCACGCCTTGGGTAGATATTTAAAAAATATTTTTTTTAAATCCACGCCTTGGGTAGATATTTAAAAAATATTTTTTTTTAAATCCACGCCTTGGGTAGATATTTAAAAAATATTTTTTTTTTAAATCCACGCCTTGTCATTTCTATAAAAAATATTTTTTTTTAAATCCACGCCTTGGGTACATATTTAAAAAATATTTTTTTAAAGATCCACGCCTTGGGTAGATATTTAAAAAATTATTTTTTTAAAGATCCACGCCTTGGGTAGATATTTAAAAAAAAAATTTTTTAAAATCCACGCCTTGGGTAGATATTTAAAAAAATATTTTTTTAAAGATCCACGCCTTTGGTAGATGTTAAAAAATTATTTTTTTAAAATCCACGCCTTGGGTAGATATTTAAAAAAATATTTTTTTTTTTTTTTTTTTTTTTTTTTTTTTTGAAGATCCACGCCTTTGGTAGATGTTAAAAAATTATTTTTTTTAAATCCACGCCCTTGGTAGATGTTTAAAAAATTATTTTTTTCAAATCCACGCCTTGGGTAGATATTTAAAAAAATATTTTTTTCAAATCCACGCCTTTGGTAAATGTTAAAAAATTATTTATTAAAAATCCACGCCTTATGTGTGTCTTTAAAAAAGTATTTTTTAAAACCCACGCCTTGAGTAGTATTAAAATTTTTTTAAAAACCCACGCTTTGGGTAGATCTTAAAAAAATTGTTTTGTTAAAAATGCACACCTTTGGTGTTTCTTTAAAATTTTATTTTCTTAAAAATCCAATAATCTCCCCCTCCCATTTTTCTTAATTTTCCTCTATATTCCATTTTTTGAAAAATGATCTTCCTGCTGAAGCTAATATCCTTACAGGACATGGTGGCAAACAATGTTGCTATGTCATATTTAATAATAGTTTCACGTCGTTTCATCTAGACCATAAAAATGTTCAGTCACAACTTGTGTCCGTGATAAATGACTATTTTTTCGCAAGCCGCATATCTTCGAGCTTGGAGACACCAGCGAGGATATAAAGGATTTCATTTTTGTTTTTAATAAAATGTCAGCTTTCAAAGATTCTGTCCCGGCTATTGGATAACAACAATTTAACAATGCCAAGCAACTCTAGCTGGTCGCAAAACCATAAAAGAAATATATCCTGAAAAAAAATATAGAGGAGGATACTAAAAATATATGAAGGAACAAGTTGTTTTGCAAAAAAAAGGAGTCAACGAAGTCGGACTGGGATGACGGCAAACCCAACGAAAATAAATAACCATTCAATGTTTAACAATTTATCTTTGTCTCTTGGTGTTTAACAAAAATAACAACAACAACTTTTACTAACAACCAAACAATGATACAGCTGAGCTGTAGCAGCAACAACAAAAAATTGTCTCCTTAATAGCGTAACAGATGTTGCCACAAACCGGCAGCAGCAACAACAACCCCACCATCACCAAGTCCTTTATGGAACATTTCTTCAAACCTCCAATCCACAACCTCAACCACAAAACGAGATACGAAATGGCTCAACATTTTTACACCGGGAAACTAAACAGAACCAGAACGAATAGTCAAATAAAATAAAGCCAAAAGGAAGATAGGAGGATGTGGAGAAGGAAGGCAAAGACAGATGAGTTGATAAACAAATTGTATTTCGATTGTCTTTTCTCTTTTTTTTGGGAGAAGAACAAAGCAAAAATATTTATACAAAACTTTATACAACAAAACCACCAAACGACAGGAGGAACAACACGAAGGAACATCAACAAAAACCACATCGTGAGCAAATACCGAAAGTTGAAATTGAACTGAAGAAGCGAGAATCCAATTGAACTGATGATGATGATGAAATGACTATTTGTCGTTCAAACCAATCGTTTTGTTTTTGCAACAAAACGAGCGAGCCAATCAGACAGACAAACAAACAACAGAATTTCAGACAGGCATGCCGCCGCCGACTGGCAGAGCAGACACCAAACCAATATATAGACAAAGTCAAGGAAATAAATGACAGTAAATTTACAACGTAACGGAAACGGATATTAAAGTGAACTCCCCATTCTCCGTCCTCCTCCCTTTGCCGCTTCACTCACATCAGTTCGGTAACAAACCATCAAGCATCCGTTGTTTGGCATATTTTTAGTTATTGCATTTTCATGAACACACAGAGAAAAGTAAATTTGTGTATTGTGGGAGAAGAAATAGGAAATCAGGGAGGGAGCAGAATATGGGATACCCTACAATACTTCCAAAGAAGGCTTATATATAGAGTGGATTTTTAAAAAATATTTTTTAAGGTCCTATATAAGGCGTGGATTAAAAAAAATATTTTTCAAGGACCACGTGGATTTTAAGAAAATAGTTTTCAGGGACCTATGCAAGGCGTGGATTGGATGAAAATAGTTTTCAAGGACATATGCAAGGCGCGGATTGTACGAAAATAGTTTTCAAGGACCTATGCAAGGCGTGGATGGGAAGAAAATAGTTTTCAAGGACCTATGCAAGGCGTGGATTGTTAGAAAAAAGTTTTCAAGGACCTATGCAAGACGTGGATTGTAAAAAAACTAGTTTTCAAGGACCTATGCGAGGCGTGGATTGTAAGAAAATAGTTTTCAAGAACCTATGCAAGGCGTTGATTTTTAAAAAATATTTTTCAAGGACCTATGCTAGGCGTGGATTGTTAGAAAATATTTTTCAAGGACCTATGCAAGGCGTGGATTGTTAGAAAATAGTTTTCAAGGACCTATGCAAGGCGTGGATTGGAAGAAGGGACCTATGCAAGGCGTGAATTTTTAAAAAATATTTTTCAAGGACCTATGCAAGGCGTGGATTGTTAGAAAATAGTTTTCAAGGACCTAAGCAAGGCGTGGATTGAAAGAAAATAGTTTTCAAGGTCCTATGCAAGGCGTGGATTATAAAAAATAGTTTTCAAAGACCTATGCTAGGTGTGGATTGTAAAAAATAGTTTTCAAGGACCTATGCTAGGTGTGGATTGTAAAAAATAGTTTTTAAGGACCTATGCAAGGATCCATCAAAAGCGTGGATTTAAAAAAAGTATTTTCTAAATTTAAAACGTTCTTGTAATGTCCTTTATCGCTGAAGAACCTCATTGAGATTTTCTGTTGGTGTTACAAACCCTTTGATTGCCTTATACCACCAAACCCTTTGTGAAGGATATTCAGGACAAAAGAGTAGGGCTGAGTAATAATGTGGTTTGTTTTGTTGTTCTGTTCTTTTTATTTTGTTGTTGTGTTGCCACTATTGTCTGCGGTTTGTAGATTTTGTTAGATCGATATATTTTATGGCAAATAGATATCCAACCTCCATCCTTTTGTCCGGGTTTTTAGTGGTTGCCATTTTATGCTAATATTTTATCACCAAGAAGACAAAAAGGACAAAAGTGTGGTTAAGTTGTCACTTGAGATAAATAGCAGAGATATACAAGGCAATAAAAAACGAATTACCAGGAATGGATTGGAGAGGCTTAATACAGAATAAGTACCAATTGCTGTATTGACCATTCCAAATGACAAATTTTATAGAATAAATATACAAATTAGAGGTTAGAAGCTTAGTGTCCTAGTGAGCAGTTCTATTGATAAATAGTAATATTAGGTTTAATCGGTATATAAGGGCTTCTTTTAATCGAAGAAGTCCACCAGCCATAAAGCAATAATCGTACAATAGCCGACATTCACTTCTTGAAAATTCCTTCACTTTTTCTCCGAACCTTCATTACCAGCTTCCCTCACAAAAACCCGCACACCACACGTCACACTTCATTCAAATGCCACGACACTTTCGAATTGAATTAATACTTTAAAAAATGTGTATCCTGCAGGATACCAAACGGCGTAACGAAACATAATCATCGACGAACGACACCCGCGTTCAAAGTGCCAAGGAAATGACGGCGGAAGCCAAGGCGAAAATTATAAAACCCGATTCATAACTTTTTCAAAAGAATTTACGCAAAAATGATTCGATGAATAACTCAGTATATGAATGGCATGAAATCACAGAGAATGACAGTGAATGCCAGAATCGAATGGTGGAATGATGTGAAAAATTCACATCGAAACAAATGACTTGTATAAATATTTAAAATTCATTCAGAGGCAGAGGCTGTGTTGGGAGATGTGGTAATTTTGATGATGATGTTCTGGCGCTGCTGCTTACTTTCACTTTTTTGGAAAATGGGAAGGAAAGGGTGAGGTGCGTGTTTGAGGGAGGGAGGATATTGCGGAATGTTGTGTGAATTGTAATGATTTTAATGAGCAAAAACATTATTTGAAGGAAATTAATTCAACTTGTGTCATGCTTAAAGCCTAATTAATTAAAGAGAATATTTTAAATTCATTTTTCGTGGGTGGATTTAAGGGGAAATTAAATATTTTTAAATATTAAATATTTGAAAAGTTAATAAATAAAATTCTTTAAAAAATATCTACGCCTCGTATATGCCTTGAAAAAATATTCTTAAAAAATATCCACGCCTCTTATAGGCCTTGAAAAAATATTCTTTAAAAATATCCACACCTCTTATAGGCCTTGAAAAAAATTTATAAAAATAGGCCTTGAGAACAAAATTAAAAATACACGCCTCTTATAGGCCTTGAAAAAAAATAAAAATAGGCCTTGAAAAAAATTTAAAAAATCCACACCTCTTATAGGCCTTGAACAAATATTCTTTAAAAATATCCACGCCTCTTATAGGCCTTGAAAAAATATTCTTTAAAAATTCCACGCCTCTTATAGGCCTTGACAAAATATTCTTAAAAAAATCCACGTCTCTTATAGGCCTTGAAAAAATATTCTTTAAAAATCCACGCCTCTTATAGGCCTTGAAAAAATATTCTTTAAAAAATCCAAGCCTCTTATAGGCCTTGAAAAAATATTCTTAAAAAAATCCACGCCTCGTATAGGCCTTGAAAAAAATATTCTTTACAAAATCCACGCCTCTTATAGGCCTTGAAAAAATATTCTTTAAAAAATCCAAGCCTCTTATAGGCCTTGAAAAAATATTCTTAAAAAAATCCACGCCTCGTATAGGCCTTGAACAAATATTCTTTAAAAATATCCACGCCTCAAAAAGACATTGAGAAAATATTATTTAAAAAATCCACGCCTCTAATAGACATTGGGAAAATATTCTTTGAAAAATCCACGGCTCTTATAAGCCTAGAAAAAATGATTCTTTAAAAAACCCACGCCTCTTATAGGCTTTGAAAAAATATTCTTTAAAAATGTCCACGCCTCTTATAGGCCTTAAAAATCTCTAATTATGGTGACCCTCTATTTTTTAATTTCTCCTAAAGGTCCTTAACATTTTAATATAATCCTTACTAAGCCAATTAAATATCCTCATCACAGAATTGTTTAAACAATATTGTCTGTGGTATGTTTGAAATGCTTACAACTATTAGCCAACTAAATTTGGTAAGCAAACAAACCCCGAAAAGTAATCTGATTAAATGAATTGATTGCAGATTGATTGAGATTTCTACTAAATAGAGAGAACGAGAGGAGCTCAACTTCACACAATTTGAAAGACTACTAGACACAAAAGGCCAATACTGAACTGCTATTAAATCAAATAAATAAATCAAATTCCTCTTTTTTTTTGAATGAAAAATCTTCTTCATAAATAGTAAATAAGAAAAAAACATTTTCTCCTCTCTATCATCAATTTTCACTTAAGACTAGAACATAGTCTTTAATTTGTAGCTTTTAGTTTTAACAAAGTTAACAGGAAAAAAAAATATAGAAAAAAAGAGGAAATATTCTCAAGTCCAATGACTGGAATGACTGACTGACTTAACGAAGGCGGTAGCAGCAACGGAGAATGGTCTGCAGTGGGCAGAGTGAGCATTGAATGTTGCAGAAAAGGATCATCATTAATTTTTCAATCATTTTTCTTTTCTTTGACTTGAAAGAGATTTGTTTGTCGATATTCGTTTTGGTTTTCATCGTCGTTTTTTTTTTGTTCCGTCTATAAACCCGGCATTGTGGGATTTTGTGTGTACACAATTTGTATGTATTTTGCTACTGCCTCCTGCCTGGGAGTTTCGTTATATTTTTCATGGGTTTGGTCATAATCGACTTTCTCTGTTTGCCATTCAGTCTGGTTGTGTTTGGGTTTTTTCTTCTTCTTCTTACAATTTGTGTTTTGTGTCCTTGTTCGTTACTTCCTTTGGAACGCCTTTGCAATTTCAATGTTATTCAAAAAACGAAGGAGACGACGAAAAAAAATCACCGCATCAAATCAAACCCCATTAGACCAACCGACCGACCGGCGAATCAACTTCACTTTGATTTGAACTTGAAAAAAATTATGGTATGTAAATTTTTTTTGCTACGGTTTTTTTTCTTTCTTTTGAATTCCATTTTTATAGTTAAACAATTTGTGATTTTATTTACATTAGATGGCAAAAAGGAGAATGGTAAGAAAGAGGGTATGGGGAAATATGTCCTCTTTTTTCCTTTTTGAAACGAAGGCATATCCTTGTTGTTGTCCCAGACAACCGCCATCCAAACACCCACATTTCAAATGCCATTGAGAGGGGGCGAGGGGGAGTAGTAAAGTCAAATGATTTATTACTTTAGTTAGTAAATCATGATTAGCTTTTACTGTTGGTCGTTTACATCTTTATCCCTTTCCTTTTTCCCGGCTGGCTGATGAGGGATTTTTTCCATTTTCTGATTTTCCTCATATTTTCATGGTTCGCCTTTTCTTTTTTTGTGAAAATATAAAAATCCATAAGTAAAACATTCATAATTTAAAGAGTTCCGGTATTTTAGTATTCAGAAGCTGAATTAAATGAACTTGAATAAAGGATGAAAATGGGGAGAAGTGGGACAAAATAGTACTTTGTGTTCCTACAGCATGAAAAAACAAAAATGTTTTTTATTGAATTAGAAAAAATATTTTTTTTCTGCCAAAGAACAAAAAATAACGTGAATTTTTAAAAAAACATATTTTTTCAAAGACCAAGAGAAGGGACGATTCAAACGATCAATGAACAACAGAAGCGATGATCTTTTAAAGCCATTTTTGTTTATTTTTTAAAAAATATAATTTTTTCAACACCAAGGGAAATATTTTTTAAATATTTGTCGAAAGACCAACAAAAGCCTTTTAAAAACAATTTTTCAAGTCGTCATTTTCGCTACACAACTATTTTGTCAGGGTAGTACAGCTTTGTGTAGCCCCAAGAGTTTGGAAAGTCGCAAAATATTGGTCCTGACCCACCTTTTAGTAACCGATCGTCATATCTCGACTATTTGAGTCGATTTAGACATGTCTATCTGTCCGTGCGTCCGTCTTTCCATTATAATTTATAAACACGATACAGGTCTCTTGTCATTAGGACAGGTTCTGGCCAAGGAAGACACCTATTGTTTTTGGTTACGATCCATTAATATTTAGGGCATGAAATGGACCAAAAACTTTATTTTGGCCTTTTTTTCTTTTCGCTCTGGAGGCCACAATTAGGACTCGAACATAAAAAATATATAGATTGAGAAGAGAGACAGGTCAAAGATGAAACACGCATGTTTTGATAAAGATCGGTCACTATTTAGCAGGTCAAATGGAACCATATTTTTGTGTGAAAAAATACAAAATTTATACTATGGGGAGTATATATTTGCTCCTGAAGAACTTATATAATAGTATATCCATGAGGAGTTGTTGACCATTATGTTAATACCAATTATATTGTGGTAGGCACTCGTATGATTGAGTTACACGTAAATATGTACAGAGCTCTACGAATTTTGACAGTTGTGTAGGGTATCGGCCAGGTCCGACTATACAGCTCCGATCACTGGTTTAAAAATATTTTTGTCAAGATTCAACAGTAGCCTTTTTTGCTACTGCTATATTTTGCAATTTTTTCAGGAATAAAGAGAAGAGTGGACTTAAAAAAAATGTTTTCAAGGACCAACAGAAGCGTCGAATTTTTTAAATTATTTTTTTCAAGGACCAACGGAAACGTAGATTTTCTAAATTATTTTTTTACTAACATTTTCTAATTTTTTAAAGGACCAAGAGGAGCGTAGATGTTTTAAAATTAATTTTTTCAAAGACGGACAGAAGCGTAGATTTTTATACCCTACACAACTATGTTGTGAGGGTAGTATAGCTTTGTGCAGCCCCAAGAGTTTGTAACACCGCCAAATATTGGTCCTAGACCCACCTTTAAGTATACCGTTCGTCATATCTCGACTAGCTGAGTCGATCTACACATGTGTGTCCGTCCGTCCGTCTGTCCATTATAATTTGTAAACACGATACAGGCCACAGTTATGGACAAGTCTTCACGAAATTGGATGCATGTAGGATGGGTTCGGTCCAATGAAGACCCCTATTGTTTTTCGTAAAGATCGGTTAATATTTAGGGAATGAAATGGACCAAATACTTAATTTTTGTCGGTTTTTCTAGTCGTTCCAGAAACCGCAATTATGGCCCAAACATCCTGATTTTTAACATGGAGAAGGGGATCGGGCTGTTTTAGCGGATCAAATGAACCCTGACTTTTGTGTGAAATATTATCAAATTTGTATTCTATAGCGTATATATTTACTCCTGAAGGACATATACCCGAGGAGTTGATAGTATATCCAAGAGGAGTGGTTGGTCTTTACAATGATACCAATTATATTGTCGTGGGATGTGGGAGTTACATTTAAATATTTACAGTTGTTTACGTATTCCCTGGTTTAAAAATATTTTTAAGCATTTTTTTAAGCATTAATTTTTTTCCAGAACCAACGGAAGCTCTTTTCTTTAATCATTTTTTAAGGACAGAAGAATGGATTTTTTAAGGGCACTACCATACAGAACAATATTCACTGGCAGCCTTATAAAGTATGTATATATTATATATTCTTAATCGGAATCTATTAAGGGATATGTCGTTCCACATTTGGGTATAGGCCCAATATAACGATAATAGTCTGCATTTTGAGCCTTTCAGGCACCTTTTCAAGCGAATTGGCCCGATGTCGTGTACTCATTGGGTGGCAAGTATTCTTGCTATTAATTGAAAATACCGGTCGATCCTTGGGTAGGGTCCTCATATAAAATCCAGACTCTCTTAAATATATGCTTATTACACGCGCATTGTTGCTATATTTTGTCATTACAAAGTGCCTATAATTTCTCATGGATATAGAAATTATACACAGAACAAAGCGGCTTTTATGTTATGATGATCGGTCAGTATATAATGGTTCCATAATTTGCATACATACATATCCACTCAGTGAAGATATGATCTGAAAAAATAGCTTGTGTATCAAGGAGGGATGGTTGACCTTTAATATCAAATTGATTTATGTAAGAGGAAGTATATAGTAGATATATAAACAAATGTATGTCATATCCGGTCGTGTATTAAAAAAAATTGTTTTCAAGGTCACATCCTTTTTTCAAGGATTTTAAAGCAATATATTTAAAACAAAATATTTATTCAGAAAATAATTGTTTGTAAGGATTTACTTTTTGTTTTGAAAAATTTTTAGAAATCGGATTAAGAAGGAAACATAAAAATTAGGGAGAAGTTCTATGGATTATTTTTTTGAGTTTTGTAGACTACATTTTATAGACCGACGATATAAAGACTCTACAATATAAAAATTAAATATTTAAAAGTCTATGTCATGCTATTTGCTTTATAAAATTTCAAAATAAATAATTCTTCCATTTCATTCATTAATATTATTTTGTTGTTGTTTTTCCATAAAAATATTCAAATAAATCACATATTTTGTTGAACATAAATCTGTCGACGGCGGTTGTTAACGCGACACACATAATGGGCTAAGTGTGAAAAATTTTCGTTGCACTCCAATTCGTCATAGTGACGGAATGATGGAATTCACAGTTGTTGGAAAAACTATAGAAACAGCCACGAAGCTCTTCTGATTTGTGGCATAGCGATACAATGTATCAATGCAGACATGTTGTGAGTTAATTTAAATTAATTGTTATTTTCTTTTAAAGCCAGCAAAATAATAAATCTATGAAAATGTGAAAATTTATGACACATATGTGAGGGTGGAAAAACTGGAAGGCAGAGAATTTTATTTCAATAATTTAAATCGCAGAAGAATAGCGGTTATAAAATAATGAAATTTGAATTTATTCTAGACTTGATAAAATCTCAACTTTTCTATACCAGTTGGCTTTAAAATATAAAATTATAAATCATAAACTAAATATTGCAATTTATTTAAAGGTTTCGAGGTGAATTTTCTTTAGTTTGAATTTCGGGTATGTTCTCAGACTTCCCCTTCCCTTAATAACAAAATACTTCCTCGGCATCCAATACGGAACTAGCACCTCCACCCCCATTAGCCAATAATTTAGTAAATTTAAGTCCATTTGTGCTGTCTGCATTATAATAAAGAACTCCACAAATTTTTTTCAATGTCTCCAATGGATTCCTACGTGATGCGAATAAACAAACCACCAGTTGGAAGTGTCATGCACCCTCAAAATTTGGTGGATAACAATGACTCCAAAAAAATGTGGGCACATTTGGGGCCTAGGAGAAAAATTAGCAAATAAATACATTTATATAAATGAAACAAAATAAAACTACACACACAATACGCCATAAAACAACCCTCTTCAAATGAATATATATAATAAAAAATGGAACTTCGTGGGCGTAGCACAACCACCATTGCGGAGGGAGCAAACTAATCTGAGAAAAAAAATATTTCGAAATATTTTGTGAAAATTCCTAAACGTATTAGAGGTTTACTCAAGCCCGACTCCCGCTACAAACTACTGTTCGGTTTTTATTTAAAGGTTTCCCTACTCCCTTCCCAGAAACCCTGCTCCAGCCAATGACTAACTTTCGTTTTTTATATGTTTCCATACCACAATAAATAGGAGTTACATACAACAAAAAACTCCATGAAACTTTTCAAACATGTTTTTGTACAACCCCGAAGCTCACACATGTTTTGTTCATTTACTTTTTTGTTGTTTTCCTGCTCCATTTCATATCCAACTAGATAATGGCAAGCTATTTATCATCGAACACAACCATCCCAGGAATACACAATATGTGTCTATATGGTTTTTTAACTAATCATTGTAAGATCCTTTTACGATTTTTCACAGTTCAAAATTGTCACGTATTTGTTTGAAAAGGAAAAATGAAACCTTCTTCAAAAATGAAAACCATCTTCCAAAATAGAAATGTCACACGATTTACTTTTAAGTCATTTCAAATTTATGGCTTATTTAGAATATTAGCCTGACTTAAATTGACTTAGTCATTCTTGACATTAACATTGAGTAAAATAAAATAAGAAACTGAATGTAAATAAAATTATCATGTCGAAGGATGTGATAATGGAATAAAAATGAATATGTCATGACTTGGATACATGCTAAGAAAAAAGTATATTTTTACAAAATAACGATATTTTTGGTGAACGAACTCGTGCATACATTTCTTTACAGAAATTTTATCTTGCTATGCTGATTTATTTATTAAAAACTATGTTCTAACGGTAAATATCGGTTAAGAGATTATGTAATTGATTAAAAATCATATTTTTTAGGAGAAGTGAGTAAAAAATGGCATGTTACAGGATTAAAGGTTGACTAAGATTTATATGTTAAAAAAAAAAAATTATAAGGATTTAAAATAATATTTTTAATACAAACGTGGGCGAAAATTTAAGGGGACCTCCTATTCTCGGGGTCAAAAAATTTTATTTAGTTTTTCAAATCTACACTAATTCAAGAATGTCCCTACAAAATGTCAAGTGAAAATCCCAAGAACTCTTCAAGATATAGTCGATTTATTGTGTCAGCATCAAGTGACTGCAAGAGTGATTCTCAAATTTTAAACGCATTTTTCTTGAAGCAGAATGGCGGGCACTATAACTCAAAAACTAATAATCCGATCGGTTCCAAATTTTGGGACGTTTCTCTGTGAGTGTATAGCTATCGTATGAACTAGGATAAATCGAATCGGTCGAGATCTTCCTTATTTTTTAACTTGGTTTGTGGTAAAAAATAGGCGATTTTTTAAAAATATTTTTTTTAATGTCCGCCATTTATTTGATTTTTGAGCGAAGCCAATAATCCTAGTTCATACGAGAGCCAGACATGTACCCTTTCTAACACCGTTGGAATTTTCAGATTCCGATGTTCCAGTGAGGAGTTATCATGCCCGCCATAAAAAATAAGGACTTTACTTCAAAAAAATTAAAATTGTTTTGAAGACCAACCATACCAGTCGCAGATTTTTGACGAAAGTTTAAACAAAATATTTTCCAGGCGTAAATTTAAAAAGAAAATTTTTTGACGACCAATCTAGACGTAAATTTTTTAAAAAATATTTTTTTTATGACCAATCCAGGTATATTTTTATTTATTTTTTGTTTCATGTTCAGTCTAGGCGTATATTTTTTTAAAATATTTTTGATGCCAAAACCAGGCTTAGTTTTAAACCAGTGAGCGGAGCAGTATAGTCGGGCGGGGCCGACCATATGATATCCTACACAACTTTCACGAAAATATAACTTTCTGTAGTTCAATATTCTGAGCTTGGGCAATATTTCGCGATATTTGCACCCTCATGACCGACTAATATTCATTACAGCCCTTCCAATTACTTGTCCAGATTCCCTTCACCGTGGGTTGTGTGTCCGGCTTTATATTGTCTATAGATTGGCTCGAAAAAAACACAAAAAATTAAGTTTTCGGTCCACTTCATCCCAATATTATTATCTGATCATCATCGAAAATTATAGGCGTTGTCCTTGACCATACCTGGATCCTCATGGAAAATTTGAAAGCGACCAGCGCTATATTTTCGCCCTCTAGTGTAGTAATGGTTTACTAAATAATATCTGAATACGTAAGCACCTGTAAATATTTAAGTGCATCCCGCATCCGAGTACATACGACAATATAATTGCTATCAACTTAAACCACTCCTCTTGGATAAACTAACAATTTCTCGACTCTATGGCCTTCAGGGGTAAATATATACGCCATAGGATACAATTTTTTCATTTTTTACACAAAAGTCTGGGTCCATTAGACCTAATTAACAGATCTAAATATTAACCGATCTTTATGAAAACAGGCATGCTTATTCTTTTGCCTGATCCCCTTCACCATATAAAAATTGGCGAAGTTTGCGCCATAATTGCGGCCTATGGAGCTTCCAGAAAATCAGACTAAAATAAAGTTTTTGGTCCATTTCATCCCCTAAATATTAACCGATCTTTACCAAAAAACATTAGGTGTCTTCATTGGCCACAACCTATACTACATGGAAAATTTCGTGAAGATTGATCCATTACTGTGGACAGACGGACGGACGGACACACATGCCTAGATCGACTCAGCTAGCCGAGATATGATGATCGGTATACTTAAAGGACCAATATTTTGCGGCGTTACAAACTCTTGGCGCTGCACAAAGCGATAATACCCTGACAACATATATATAGGCTTAGATGTTTTTAAATATGTTTTTTAGTGACCATTCCAGGCGTAGATTTTTATATTTTTATTATTTTTTTTTTTTTTTTGTTATCTACGCAGGGTTAGATAAAAAAACAATATTTTTTTGATTTATTTTAAATATTTTATTTATTTATTTTTTTTCTTTTTTTTTGGTGAGTAAGCCAGGCGCCTATTTATATTTTATATATAGAACAATTTAGGCGTGTATGTTAAAAAATATTTATTTAAAAGTAAGCCAAAGGAGTGGGCTTTTAACAATATATGTTTGAAGTTTTACCAGGCGTAGATTAAAAATATGTATATTTTTCATGATCAACCCAGGCCTAGATTAAAAAAAAACTTTTTTCCAAACACAAATTCTTTCTTCAAGATTATTAAGGATAAATTTTCAAATTTAAAATTAAAAATGTATATTAAAAAAACTCATAATTATCCAAGAACCTCCTTTTATATAAATTTTGTTTAGTTAAATTTTTATGAAATTTTTACCAACAATATTTTCAATTCATTGTCCATTGATTACCAATCAATGCCGTTTAGAATGACTTTTTTTTAGCATGTTATGTAAATTTCCCACTCACTTCTTTCCACCACAACTTTTCATATGATTAATGATTTGCGTTAATTTTCCTTTAATTGCCTTACAGCTTGTCTTGACATACTTTCAATTTAGTTGTTTAGCAAAGTTTGTCCTACTTTTGATATGAAAAATGGAAATTAATCAAAATGTCACAATTGATTCGGACGGTTAAAAAAATTACTATTTATAGTTTGCCCAGATTCAATCATTTTCAATTTATGCATTAAGTTTTTTATGAATAATTGTTGTCTGTTTTTTTGTCATTCACCCATCACAAGTGTTGCCAGCTCAGATACGGTTGTTTTTGTTGTGGAAAATTAGCCTAAGAGACAGGAAAAACTCATCACCAAAGGAAGCTGTCAAAATAATTGAAGTTAATGGTGGTGCAACAACAAATAATATTTCCAATATAAATATATTTAAACTGTTTCCCGTCCACTCATTCACTTTTTGACATCTACCAAAAGCCATTGGATTCTATTTAAAGATTAAGTATATCCTCCTAACTTAAATGATTTTTTAAAAGATCATTTATAAAAATCAGTTGAAATGAAGAAACGCCGTCTACTTCATTTCAAATTTTACTTACTAAGGAGGATTATGACATATTCCCTCGCTTCCCCCTCCAAACTTCTGCAGCAAGTTAATTCTCCCCACCACCACAATGAGGGTGAGGAGGGAAACTGTTTGTCACGAGACTTCATTCAGTTCTTCTTCTCAGTTGAAGTTAAACACCATATGTTGCTTGTCTCCATCCCATCAGTTCAGTTTGTTGATCCATTCAAGAATATTTATTGTTGTCGTTGTTGTTGCTTATTCGGCATCTTGTGATTTGTGTTGTTATTGTTATTTTCATGAAGAAGAAGAAAAAAATATGACTAATGATCTGTGCACATTTTTGTGATTTGTCTGATGATTGTCTTGCCTTCTGTGTGTGTGTGAGGAGGGTATCTGCTTGCTATAACTAAGTCAGACAATCGGACAGTTGCACACAGAGGAGAGATGTGCCCAGATTCAAAATTCAATTAAAATGCCTCTTTGACTAAATGTTTTGCAGCAGCAGCAGCCGCCGCACCACCATCTCGTTGTCATCCGAAATTTGTGCTGGTGATTTTAAAAAAGATTTTGGAGTTTTTTGATTTGTTGTTTAGTTTAGATTTATTATTCATTTGAATGTGTCATTTTTGACGTTTCATTTTTGATAGTTTGGATTTGATGGTGGAAATCTAGCCAATATTAATAGGGAATTAAAGGCAATTATGAGGATGCGAGATTAAGTAGAGCCTTGATGTTCGATTTATCCGGGTATTTAAATTGGATTTTGTTAATATGAGATTTAGAAAATGAACCAACTCAACTATTAAAAAATGCAAAAACGTCAAGTTCGATCTGGCCGAACTTTTTTACGCTCCATTCTTATGTGGGCATTCAAAATGCCTAAAATCGATGATGCTATGTGAAAAAAACCCTCCAAAAACCCAGAATACCAAAATGCAGCTACTTGCGCTGGAAAATTCTTAAAAGTGGGTTTAAAGGAATATTTTCTGCGATGAAGGTTTTTAACGAGCTTTAGAATTCAAAAATTATCCTTCGATCTGTAAAATGCCCACGATTGTGGAGGGATCTATAAAGGACTATGTCAAAACATAGACCTATTTTAAAGATGTTGTTCACCCTCCAAGCTTCTTATTTCTTTAATCCACGCTTCAGAGAGTTTGAGGAAAAATATTTTTTTTAAACCAGGCTTCAGATAGCTTTTTTAAACCCACTTTAATTTTTCTTTTTTTTTTTTAATCCACACCTCAGACAGCTTCTCAATTGTCTTTCAGTCTGTAAAATGTCCACGATTGTAAGGGTATCTATAAAGGAAGACTATGTCAAAACATAGACCTATTTTAAAGATATTGTTCAACCTCCAAGAAGCCGGAATTCAAAAATAGAACCATTTCTTTTGGAAAATGATCCTATAATTTTCAAAGCATAAGCTTCAGATTGCGGAAAAAAACATATTTTTTAAACCACGCTTCAGATAGCTTTTTTTAAACCCACTTTAATTTGTTTTAAATCGACACCTCAAACAGTTTCTCATTTTTTTTTTAAACCGCGCCTTAGACGGGCACGCGTAAAATGTTTTTTTGTTTTTAATTCACATCTCTGATAGCTGCTTTAAAAAATATTTTTTTTTAAAATCCATGCATCTGACAGCTTCTGGAAAAATATTTTTTAAAAATCCATTTCAATATTTATAGGTCAAATATATCCAATAAATAATATTATTTTCTCAAAACTTTTATTAAAATGTTTTTTTTTAATTAAAAAAATTGTCAAACTCTCATAAATTCTAAACTCCAAAACATGTACCTTCGTCCCAAACAACTCCCTCAACCCGCTTAAACAACTAAAGGTAAACATTACCTTCTTTTTTCCTAATTGCAATAAATATCAACTTCTCTACTATGGAGTCCCCACAACAATTAACATGCCACTGTTGAAAGTCACTAAAAACAACAACAAAGCAACCAACCAATAGAGACCCATAAAAAAACTTGACCACATTAAAAATGTTAAAATTCTCCAAAGCAAATGACAAACGATAATTACTTTTTTTTTCTTTCCTCAATGTCCTCTGGTCAGTCTCATTGGCTGGAGGATGACTGGCCCACCAAACAACTTTTCTAGTTGTGACGACATATAGTGCATTCTTTGAAATCCAATATAAATGTATTGCTGCCATAAAAATTTTGATGTTTTGAAAACAAAAAACAATAACAACAACAAAATCGAAAAGGAAAACAATCTTGGTATGCATGGCTTTTCTTAATGAGTTTTCTTTTTTGCTGATTTTTTCCTCCGTTGTTGTTATTTTATGACTTTGGTCTAGTGCTCTAATATTAATGTCTCCCGTCCAGTAGCATTTAAAATTCATAAATTTTTCCAACACCAAAAACAACAACATGCACACATTTCGCTCAAAGCCCCCATAAGTTACATTAACACTTAACATAAACATTAAAAAACGGCAAATGCTTAGTCAAATCAGTGTGAAAGATGCAAAGTAGTTCGATGGGAACAGGCATGGCGAATATTTTGAGGGGATTAAAAATTAAGGGCCTTAAACATTACTTTTGAGTCATTTAAAAAAATATTCCCTATAAGGTGACCTTATAAACCTATATTACCTATATGGTAACAATTATATCCCCTAAAATTTTTCCCGACAAAGTCCAACCTTATATATCCTTGAAAAACCATTCTTAAAAGACGCCTTGTATAGATCATTGAAAAATATTTTTTAAAAATTCTACGCCTTTTATATTCCTTGAAAAATATTTTTTAAAAATTCTACGCCTTTTAAATTCCTTGAAAAATATTTTTTAAAAATTCTACGCCTTTTATATTCCTTAAAAAATATTTTTTAAAAATTCTACGCCTTTTACATTCCTTGAAAAAATATTCTTTAAAAAATCTACGCCTTGTAACGGTCCTCTTCGAAAATAATCTTTAAAAAATCTACGCCTTGTAACGGTCCTCTTCGAAAATAATCGTTAAAAAATCTACGCCTTGTAACGGTCCTCTTCGAAAATAATCTTTAAAAAATCTACGCCTTTTAATGGTCCGCTTCGAAAATATTCTTTAAAAAATCTACGCCTTGTAATGGTCCGCTTCGAAAATATTCTTTAAAAAATCTACGACTTGTAATGGTCCTCTTCGAAAATATTCTTTAAAAAATCTACGCCTTTTAATGTAACGGTCCTCTTCGAAAATAATCGTTAAAAAATCTACGCCTTGTACCGGTCCTCTTCGAAAATAATCTTTAAAAAATCCCCGCATTGTAATGGCCCTCTTCGAAAATATTCTTTAAAAAATCTACGCCTTGTAATGGCCCTCTTCGAAAATATTCTTTAAAAAAATCTACGCCTTGTAATGGTCCTCTTCGAAAATATTCTTTAAAAAATCTACGCCTTTTAATGGTCCTCTTCGAAAATATTCTTTAAAAAATCTATGCTTTGTAATGGTCCTCTTCGAAAATATTCTTTAAAAAATATACGCCTTTTAATGGTTCTCTTCGAAAATATTCTTTAAAAAATCTATGCTTTGTAATGGCCCTCTTCGAAAATATTCTTTAAAAAATCTATGCTTTGTAATGGCCCTCTTCGAAAATATTCTTTAAAAAATCCACGCCTTGTATTGGTCCTTGAAAAAATATTCTTTAAAAAATCCACGCCTTGTATTGGTCCTTTATTCTTTAAAAAATCCACGAAAAAAATATTCTTTAAAAAATCCTACGCCTTGTATTGGTCCTTGAAAAAATATTCTTTAAAAAATCTACGCCTTGTATTGGTCCTTGAAAAAATATTCTTTAAAAAATCTACGCCTTGTATTGGTCCTTGAAAAAATATTCTTTAAAAAATCCACGCCTTGTATTGGTCATTGAAAAAATATTCTTTAAAAAATCCACGTCTTGTATTGGTCCTTGAAAGAAAACAAGTTCCTTTTTAAAAATCCAAGCCTATAATAACTCAACTATTTTGGAGAAAACATCCTTTCTCTTTCTCTCTAAATTTTTTATTAAATTTCGAAAACTTGAGGCCAATGTTAGGGTCCACAAGATAATAATGTTTAATTATCGAAATGTCTTATAATTCTGCTACTTATAAACCAAATATTCATTTAAAACATTTAGAAGTTAGTTTTAATTAATGCTTAAGAAACTAAGGCCGACTTTTAGGCTGCACCATATGACTAACACATTCATATAATTAAGTACCTAATTGCTATCTTAAAAACTAATTTTCTCCCTGAGAATATATTATTTTGTCTCTACAAACCCTTTAGATTTATTTGAGAAACCCTCAGTTAAATATCAAAACTTATGGCCTACTTTTAGAGTCCACCATATGATATTTCCCCCTTCATATCATAATATACAAAAGTGATACCTTAAAAATCCACTACTCCTTCTACAATATTCTTTTGAAGGTCTTATGCCCATAAAAATCATTTAGGAGGTAGTTTTTATTAATTTTCAAAAATGTAAGGCCTACTTTTAGGCACCACACCATATGATTTCTCCTATTCATATCATTAAGTACCCAATTCCCTCCTTAACTCAGCTGCTCCTCGAGAAAATGTGTATTTAAGGCCTTCGGTTTATTGAATAGATTTACAAGGGCTCTTTAATGACATTTCCAAATCCTAAGGCCTATTTTTAGGCTCCACACCATATGATTTCCTCTCTCCATTCTTATCATTAAATGTTGTAGTTTTTTACTCTCTTTGCTCTCATTTCTGCCGATCATTATTATTGTTGTTGTTAGAGCAAATTTTACGACTGTTGTTGTCGTCAATATTGACTGGGTGTTGTTGTCACTTCTCCCTGGTAGTGTTCATAAATATATGTTTTGTTTTTGCCAGCCACACTGTAGTGAGTATGTAATTAGCCAAGAAGTCACGTATCCATTTAAGATTTATTTTTAAACTGGTATTTGTTAAAAGTTTTTTGCTCTTTTTTTCCTATGTATTTTTAATGGCCTTTGTTATTTATGTGTTGTAAAAATGTCACTTCAACAGCATCGTAACTTTTTGTTAATATAATTTTTCTAATTTTTTTCTCTCCCTCTCTCTTTGCAGGTATGTTCATGTTTTCTATGGTTTATTGATTGTAATTACGGTAAAAACACACACATCTAATTGTTTGATTTGGAAAATTGTGTGACAATTTATGCTGCAAGGCCAAATAAGTGTAGTTGCTGCAGTTTTAATGTTTACACGTTAAGTGATAATGGTGATTTATGATGTCGAGGTTTTTTTTTGGTGAACCACTGGAGATATTCGAGGATTAGAAGGGATATACGGTGAGGAGAAAAATGATAACATAGTTAATCAAATTTTAAAGAAATCAGGAATTTGTTTAAAAATATTTTTGAGACTTTCTGTACTATTGTCGCGGATATATTTAATGTAGCCTAAAAGCATGCACCACACATTGAAATTATCACATATGATTCATTTTATGTAATTTGAATTTATGTTATCGATTTAAATTGTAATTATTGCATATCAAATTGTTATTAAAAATATTCTTATAATATATCCAACATACATTATTAATCAAAAACTATTATTAATTTTCGGAATGAACATTTAAGCTTGAACCAACTTTACCCTCCAATTTTCGGTATTCTGGGCATGTATAGCAACCAAATTAACAATAATCTAGTATTTTAGATTTTCATTGCATTACAAATTATTTACATTGGTCGAATTTTTTGCTGGCATTTTGTGTAGTTTGAGCCACGTTTTTTCAGCCAAATATAGAAAATCTTCCTTGCAATTATAACGGAACCTGTCATTATTCGGTATTTTATGCACGGTATTATATTCGCTCTGAGTTTGGTTCAGATCTAGTTGAAGTGAATGTCGCCAGACCAATCTGATTTTCGGGTTAATGTCCAGGATAAATGTTAACGTAGCCTAAAAGTATGCACGGCATATTGAAAGAATCTTCCAGTAATTTAATTTTATTAGTATTTCTCACTTTCACTCTACAAGACGCCGATATTACCCGTGCTGTTGTATGTATCTGAAGCATGGGTACTTGTGCAATCAGATTATTGTGAATACTTGTTTTATGTATCGGTATTTTTGAGGACCTAAAAATATTTGACTTAGTTACTGATTTTTTCAGAGATGAACTTGGAAATCAAACTTCGACATTTGCTCTGAGTTTGGTGATGTCTGGCTGAAGTGAATGTCCCTAGACTTGATATGGTTAATGTCCATGATAAACAAACATTGATGTAGCCTAAAAGTATGCACCGTACATTGAAATAATCTTTCAGTAATTTACATTTAGTAGTTTTTGACGAGTTTTGGCATTTTTTATGCTAGCTAAAAGTATGCACCGGCCATTAGAAATTGTGAATACTTGTTTTATTTTATGTACCGGTATTATTGAGGACCTAAAAATATTTTAGGAAATTAAGTGATAAATTTCCAAAAGACTTTTCCACTTTTTTTAAAAAAAAAAACTTCTATTATGCACTGAATAGAATATTACACTCCCACAATTATCTATCTCCATTCAAAAGTCATTGACATATTTTATGGTTTTGGCAAAGTAAAAAAGAAACAAATGTCCCCATGAATGGCAATTAGTGTCAGTTGGCGATAAAAATTAAATCTCTCTCTTTCGAGTATAAAAGGATCTCACTTAAAACTATGCCCTCCTACTGCAATCATAAACTACAATGCTCACAAATTTGCAAAGCAATCGAAATACAAAAAAAAAATGAATCCCACAAACAAAAGTTGATAAACGAACCACCGGAAACCGAAGCGAAAGGAAATAAAAGCTTAAATCGAACCGACAGGACAAAAACATGAAATGAAGATAACTCCTCTAAAAAAGCAATGCGTTCAGACTCCGAACAGAACAAATTACACAAATATAGTGTCGCACTACTATTTGCAAACAAAAAAAGGACGAACGACGACAAATCTGTGAGAAAACTGATAACATCAGCTAAAAAACAAAACCAAAAAAACTATCCAGAGAAGTGTATAACACTTTTATATATCTCCAACAGAAAGTACTTCACACAAATATTATTCTTCTTTTTTTTTTTTGTAAAGCGTAGAGGAGAGGATATGATTGAATGGCATGTCCTGTAGCAACATAACGACTACGACTTACATATGCCCACAAAAGAGGAGGGAATGCAAAAAAGAAATTCAGGATTTTTTTTAGTTTAGTTGGTTTGCGGTGTTGTTCCAGTTCAAGCTTGTAATCTGAACAAATTCGAGTTGTTTTTTTCGCACTAAACGTTTTGTAATCATAGTTTTATTGCTAACGGCATTCCCATTGGCTTATTCGAGTTCTGAGATGCCATGACAGTTTCCAATCTATATCCAAAGTTCAATACATGTAACTGGGATATGTGTAAGTTTTAATCGTTTTGAAAAAAGTTCTGGCTTCTAAATATCGAAAAGGATTTTGTAGTGGTTTTTCAAACTCAAACAGAAACAGAAACAAAAAACTTGGAAACTGACTATGCGACTTCTACACACAATATATTCATGACACTATTATTCCCCAGCTCCATAGAGTGCTTACCAAATAATACATGCCCAACAAAATCCATGTCAATAGTCCAGGACAAAAAAAGTCATAGCCAGATATATTTTTCCCCCAGCCAAACCATCATTTATACTTTTGATTGATGATATCAAAATTTTAATTCAAAACAAAAGGCCGAATAAAATACAACTAACAAGAAAGTTCATTGGACCATAAACCTGCCTAGCCGCAGACACTAGATTGCTTTCAATTTATTATTGTATTGTCGTTTTTTATATTACAAAAATGAAATATACCATATACTTCCTTTTTATTTATATAGTATTCTGAAATATTGTTGTACAATATTGAAGTCCTGCGTTTCGTTCATATTTTTTTTCTCCTTGCCTATGACATGACAAATTACTGCGTCATGCCTAACAAATTGTGTTCGTCCAGATTGAGGCCGTCCAAAGAAAAAAGCAGACAAAAGCAAGCAACCATTCAATCAAAATCGTAAAATGGCAGAAACATTGGAAGCTCATGGTTGGAAATCAATCAAAATACAATATTCGTTTGCTGTAAATGACTTGATTGTTTGAGATATAAATCGTTTATTGATAGGAAAATATGTTTTTATTTTAAATATAAATAAATTAATTGTTTTTTTGAATTCTTTCAATTATCGGAGCCTAAAAGTAGGCATCGGACATTGAAATTATGAATCATTCCTTTTATTTTTATGTACTGGTATTAAAAATATTGATCGTTGTATTAATTTAAATATTTTTTCTTAAAAACATAATTTCACAAGATTTTGATTTCATGAATATTTATTAATGTCGCCTAAAAGTATGCATCGCACATTAAAAGTAAAACATTTACTTTTTATGTTGTAGACCTAAAAATAATTTCAAATGGTTAGTTAAGTTTTATGCCGCGAATTAAATGAGAAATATTTCGAAAATTAATAAAGTCTTTGACCCAATAAAATCCTGACGAAATAATCTTAAATAGCAAACCTATAAACTTGTTCTTGCCTAGTCTTCGCAAGCACTCTTTACCAGACAGGGATACTAATTATCTCAAGAACGAGACTTTTGCAATATATTATTATGCACAAAAACTCAAAAGTCTACAAACCGCACTTACTGGACTTTCTGAACCACACTGTGAACTCCTCTAAGATATACTATCTAAGAAGACAAGACTATTTGAGCATTTCAATCTCATGAGTCTCTCTTATGAAATTAAAAATAGTCGATTGCCCTCAAGTAACATTTTTGTTTTTCTGTGTACCCTAAAAGTATGCATCGTACAACAGTGACAACAGCGCACTAATCTTGTGTTCGAAAAATTTCTCATAAAATAAATACATTGAAATCTTCAGATTCCTTGCGAATTAAATACTTATTGGACTTAGTTACTAATTATTTTAGAGTTCAGATAAGAAAGGGAGCTTCATCATTTGCTCTGAGTTTGTTCAGACCTTGTTGTCCGGAAGAGATCAGATTTCTGTCAGACAAGTCTGAAAGCATAAGAGTTTGTGCATAAGAGTTGGACTCAAGTTTCCTAATTTCGTGCATAATTCTCTCCGCTATTGGTGTGCAAATTTGAAATTAATTGGCTTCAAATTCAAATATTCTGCATATCGAAAATCGAATTATGTCTAAAGGTCCACATTGAGTTTCCCAATTTCCCCAGATGTTTGTCCGATTTGTCTGAAATGGGAATTGAATTTCAGAATTTCTTCAGATTTTTGTCCGATTTGTCTGAACTTGATTAAAAAAACATTGAATTAGTTATTAATTATTTTGAGTTCAGATAGGAAATCGAGCTTCAGCATTCGCTCTGAGTATGGTCAGATCTTGTTGACCGTCAGACTACCAGATTTCCGTCAGCCATGTCAGAAAGCTCGACATAAGAGTCAAAATCATTCCTAATCTCATGCATAATTCTCTCCGCTATAGATGTGCAAATTTGAAATTAATTGGCTTCAAATTCAAATATCCTGCAGATCGAAAATCGTATTATGTCTAAAGGTCAACATTGATTTTCCGAATTTCTCCAGATATTTGTCCGATTTGTCTGAACTTGATTAAAAAATATTGAATTAGTTATTTTTTAATCAGATAGGAAAACGAGCTTCAACATTCGCTCTGACTATCAGATTTCCGTCAGCCATATCAGAAAATCATTCCTAATTTCATACAAAATTCTACCCGCTATTTTTGAACACACTGGTATGAATATTCGAAATTAAGGCCACATTAATTGACTTCAAATATCCTGCAGATCGCAAATCAAATTATGCATAAAGGTCGAAATTGAGTTGCCGAATTTCTTTAGACTTTTGTCCGATTTGTCTGAAATTGAAATTGAGTTGCCGAATTTCTTCAGATTTTTGTACGATTTTTCTGAAATCGATTAAGAAATATTAATTCGATGTGAAAGCGCAATGCGAAAATTTGAACGTAAGCCTACATTAATTGGCTTCAAATTCAAAATATATTGCAGATCCCAAATCGAATTATGTATAAAGGTTGAAATGGAGTTTCCGAATTTCTCCAGATTTTTGTCTCATTGGTCTGAAATTGAAATTGATTCTCCGAATTTCTTCAGATTTTTGTTCGATTTGTCTGAAATTAAAATTGAGTTTCCGAATTCCTACATATTTTTGTCCGATTTGTCTGAACTTGATTAAAACATATTATTTCGACAAGAAAACGAAAACAAACGTTCTGCAATTCTGCGTTCTGCATTATTAATGGTCTGCTTTTAAGGATACAACAGTATCCCAAATTTTCAGCATTTTTGGGAATTTTTATACGTTTTTCAACCAACAGGGTAGCAAAGTCTTATTATAGACTTTGCTATTAGGTCAAGTTTCTGTTGACTCCATCTAATGTACGCTTTTCTCAATCAAACTGACTCTAATTTGAAAGTTTGGTGGTATCAAATATTATCAATATCGATTCACGTTCCGCCGAAAATTTTAGGTTTTTTTTTTGCGATTTCGGTATGTTAAAAATCGTAGGTCTGTTTTCTTAAATTTCGTTTCTTCTTGGCGGGAATTTACCACGAGTATGCCATAGAAGTGCCGATCGATTTTTGGTGTTTTTTCACCTTAGGGTGCTGTGTATAAAACATTTAACCTGTTCGAAAATAAAGACGTTTTTAGTTGTTTATTTCTCTATTTTTGAATTTTACTTCCCTAATGTATCCTGAACCAAATTCATTGTTTGCAATTTATTTTCAGTGTAGTTAAGTCATTAAAATTTTTATTGCTTTTCGGCAAATATCATAACGACAAAAATCATAAAATGACCGTTTGCTTTTTGGTCAGCAGAAAAATTTTGGCAAAACCATGTGTGTTATAAACCGCACATTTGTATGAGAACAAAATTTTCCCAATCGAATTGGCAGTCATAAACTAAAAATTCTCTACCATGGTAGTAGTTCTGTGTCTGTCGGTTGATTTTAATGCGCACTAAATTCCAGCTAAGCCATTTAAATCAATAAAATCGACATGGACAAATCCTTAAATAAACACACACACCCTCATATAACCGTGGACAAAAACAAATCTAGATGCACTAGTATTTGGAAAATGTAGAAAATACAAATAAATGATAAATATCAATTTCTGTGGGGGAGAAAGTGGGATATATTGTCTCATAGGATCGCATCGTATGTCCGTGCAACCTCATACACAATTGTCAAACCTCATTATGTGAAACACAAGTTGAGTTAATTGATAATAAAGGAACTTTCTCTTATTCTCGCCCGCTCTCTTTCCCTCTCTCTCTCACACATTATGACTACTTCCCTATTTTGTATATTTTTTTTCTGGTTGGATATTGAACAATACAATCAATAGAATTATAGGGTTCACTGTGTAAACATCTGTCCTTCCTTTTATTCGTATTTTTCTTCCTTTTGTTTCACTCACACATACAAACACACAGTGTCGTTGCTCACTAATGATAATCGTTAACATCACAGCTCTGTGACCCATTTGAATGATATAGGATAGCACATTGAAAACAGCCAAGGCGCCTGCTGATGATGATGCACAATGTCATGCAGGGGTAGGAGAGTAATGGCAGGGAATTGTTCATTTATTTTCATCAAACGGCAAACACATGCTGTTCGATAAGCAACAACACACACGTACAAGAAAAATTCTTTCCTAACACACACACACACATATATTTGTATGCATGTATTTAATTCATTAATAAAAATCCTCTTAGCATCTGAACAAAGGTAAAAAAAAAACGTCTAACCTACAAATACCTATTGTAGGGTGTAAAACATTGAGGTGTGTTTATTGTTCATTGACATTCAAACAATTTATAGTGCCCTATTTAAGGATATGTAGAACGGAAGAGCAATCATCACTGCAGGATATACGAAAAAACAAGGGATGTAATTTTGACTCCATTCATTCATATGAAAATATTATTCCGCATAATTAGTCACATCTAGTTAGGGAAGAAGTTTTCTTTAATGCATTTTGTCATGGTGCATCCCACAATTGGTATGGTATGTTTGGGGGTTTTCGTTGTTAATTGGAACGCGGTCGCTTTTGTTTGAAGGATATTTCTTGTTATCATGATATGCCGCTAAAGTGTTTCGTTAACACTTCAAGAATTGCTTTGGACAAAAAAAAAAAAGAAGTGTGGAGAGAAGCACATGTGGTATTAGGGGTATTTTTGGGAATTATTGTAAAATTACAGGGTTGTCATAGTAGGAGGCTTTCGTAGGGAATTTTTTAATTTTTATTTAAATTGAATTCGAAATAATTTTTATATAAATTAAAAAAAAATATTTTTAAACGATAAAATTACCATTATACCGCTACACCTGGTAGTATTCTCAAACTAAACTCCCTGCAAGGACTAAATATATATTTAAAAATAAAATGAACTACCTTAGAATGTTCACACCTCTATCTAAGTTAAAGTTCAGAATAAAAATACTTAACACTGATGGAGACTTTTACATTGCAGCAATGTAAGGGTGAATTACTGTCAGGAGAAAACGAATTGCAGAAACTAATGTACATCGGGTTGGGAAATTGGGATGGGACTTTAAACCAAAAAAAAAACATTTATTGAAAGTGGTCCCTCACCATGGGCCTGAAATGCCACAGTACAGCCCCTAATCCATAGTATAGCCTCTCTTCGGTTAGGAAATGTTTAGGACCACACACATATTTTTAAATTGGCTGGACCTTTTTATCGGACATATACTCAAAAATTTACTGATTATTTTTGGTAGGAAGATTTCCCAATGAAAATTCATAACTCTGAAGACGAAAATTAGAGACTTTACGTAGGCCGATATTTGTTTTTTTTTTTTTTTTTTTTGTACGAATATTTGATACGCAATATTTTTATATCAAATTAGAACATAAAAAGTGTAAGAAATCCTCAAAGTGGATTCATATTTATCAATTGTGATATAAAAATCAGAACAGGAAAAATTCTCTATCCAATGAGAATATAAAATTATAGCCAATTTGTCTGTAAACTTGTCTGGCTCTTTAAAATACCGACCATTTAGGGAGATGCCGTTATAATCCTATACACATACATAGCGTATGTGCAAAATGTTAAATCTCTATCATAAATTTTACGAGCTTTATGGCAAATTCAACGAAAAGACGGACATGGCTCTAAATCGACAAAAAATAACTTCTTTATTTGGTCTCCTGAGAAAATATCGAGGTGTTGCAAACGGAATGACACATTTAACCTACACTTCTGTTTATTGCGGAGGTAGGGTATAAAAGGGTTAGAAGAGGATATAGGCGACAGTAGATATTAAATAGGCTTTATCAAAACGAACGCTTCTAAAGGACATCTTAAAAAAATGTTATGAAATCTGTTGAAGGGTCCAGCAGAAAGTATCATATAACAATAAAGACGACCCGTTGGAGGATAAATTACATTTTGACAAATCCCCTACAGAAAACCAATAGATATTTATAGTAGGCCTTCTGCATTTAGTGTTCTTCAACAGGGATTTTTTACTTCTGTATTAAAAGAAAGTCCTCTTTTCATAGAAGATGAAATTTATATTTTATACTAAACTAAAAGGTGTCTATATTTCGTGGTCTTACAAACTCTAGGAGCCACATAAACATATAAAACCCTCATCATTTTAACAAATTCAATTTTGAATTAGAATTTGAAAATTTATACTATATTTTCCAGATTGTTAGTGTTGTTGTTATACCCAAAATATTTTTGTTTATCCACATGCACCCTGATTTTCTCTGAACATCTGTTTATGTCCTCCCGCATTTCAAGTACAAGCACTTAAGATTCGTTTGGTTTCTTAATTCCAAGAAAGTAATTTCCTATTATAAAGAAATCAACAATATCACAGTTCTCTGAGGGTTTCTCATGCAATTCACAACAGGTCCTGTGTTGTGTGTGTATTCTTCCACAAGGTAAACACTCAATTTCTGGTGCTACCATACCAAACTAGTGGGAACGAACTCTTAGTGCTCACATATCACACAGACACGTGCTGGCATATTATGAGCGGCTCTCTTCTTAAATACAAAACACAGAGATTCTCATCAACACTCCTTTGTGTAAAAGCAAACAAACACAACCACACACAATACATCATAGGCTACATCAGTTATTCCTCCGATTCCCATTATCCTCATCATTTTTGCATCGTGGTAATATCTTACATTCATCATTTGAACATTTTCCCATACACATTTCTTGTCATTGTTGTTGGTAGCTGCACCTCATTTCTCCAGGCCCTGAGAACAATGAACAAACAAAGAAGAAAATGAAATTTTAAAAATGACAATCCGTCGCCCTTTCTTTGTATTCATTCTTATACACACACACACCGACAAAAGATAAAGTGTGACAAACAATGGTAAATTGCGGAAAGGTATTTCGTCCTTTTTTGCCCAAAAGGTGAATGAAGGAAAGAAATGAATTGCTGTGAAAATCGTCAAAACAAAAATTGTAATTATGCTTTATCACTGTCAACAGCAGCAGCAAATCTTCTGTGTGGCCTGGCCCGCCGCTATGTGATGGACATGTTGTAAGATGCAGAAGAAATTGCATTCCTTTTGAATGGTGTTTAATTTTTATTGGTGGTATTCATCTTCAGGTGTGTGTATGGGAGCGTTTATTGTATGGGGGCATACCAATCCATTGTTTTTTCTGCAGCTGTGTTGAGAATTTCTTGATTTTTTGGGGAGATTATTGTTGTGGGGGTATTTTTTGGAGGAAATAATGAAAATGTGTTCCTTTGTAGAAAAAACACCTTCCAGAGGGTCTTTTTTCACAGCCAAAGGAATTTCCAGAGATATAAAGGCTTTTCAAAGGTCTGATACGGAAAGAAGACCTCAGAACTTATAAGATAAATGACGAAGTGAACTCTAGGTCACTTCATAGGCTTCATATAGGTAGAAAGCCCACTTAAACCATTCACGGATGCTGAAAAAATCGGAGAACAGCAAAGTTAAACAGCCAACATTAAAAAAAAATCGAAATCATATCAGATATGTATGTAACGAAAAAAATAATAATAAAAATTTATTTTAAAATTTGAATCAACATAATACACTCAGCTGATCGTCTCAACGTCTTTTATGGACAAAAGACCTTCCTCTGCGAGAGGCCTGTTGAAGGCTATGTAGCCATAGTCTTCTATAAATAGTATAACATTTGGAGAATAAAACGTCTCAAGTAAAACCTCTGTATGGAAAAAAATCATTCAGAAAAATGTACATAAAAATGTCCTTCCTTCATCCGGTTATTCCGTTTACAACACCTCAAAAAATTCACCAGATCAGAATAAATTATATGTCGATTTACCTATATCTGTCTGCCTGATAGATCGCAGACAATATTTTCACATACATTGCTAATACTCCTATGATGTCTTGGAATATATCGGTCGAAGTATTTTTATGGCTTATATATAGAAAATACCAAATATCGGTATTTTCAGAAGCTTAGGCACAGTTCTCAACAATTGGCTTTAATTGTAAATTTTGGATTGTCCCCTTGGTTAGAAAAATTTTCCCTACCAAGAATGATCAATATCGGTCGAATATTTAGGATATCCCCCTCTATAAGGTTTTTCCATCCGCACAACCCTTACCACATATCAATAAGAATTTGAGGATTTCATAAATTTTTGAACAGAGTTGGTTCTAATTTTAGATTTCCAATTCCTATTAGTTCGCAAATGTTCCTACCATAATCAATTCCGGTCCATATTTGGGCACCGCGACCTTGGTGGTTGAATACCTTTTTCACAGAATATTTTCAAAGTGTGGGAGGTAGTGTTACATTTTAGGGGACTCCCCAAAGTAACACTACCTCCCACACTTCGGTATTTTAGGGAGCTTTGGCACATTTTTCAATCATATTCGTTGTAATTTTATATTTTGGATTTTTATTGGATAGAAAACTACACCTCTCAAAAATTATCAATTTTGGTAAATTTTCAATTCAATTCTCATTGAGTATAAAATCTTCCTGCCACACATTATAAATATTTTCTCAGGTTTAAGGGTAATTCCTAAATATTCGTAAATTTGAGGATTTTACTTATTTGTGTAAATTGAGTTGGGTCTAATTTTATATATCGGATTCTTATTGGTTATCAATGATTTATAAATACCGTTCGTTATTTGGGTACAGCCCTTTCAATATAAGGCAATTTTTCTATAGCCCAAGATGCCAACCCGATGGCATCTTTTTGTTTTCTCAGCAGCAATCCACCATGACCTCCTTTTTAAAAGCTCTGATTGATTTGAGGTATTTTGAATGCCCTATTTAGGGCGGAGAGTGTAATAATTTCTGTCCGGTCTAACTTACCGGCTTTTTTACTTCTTTAAAAATATTATTATAATAACCACAATAATCCTTTTTTTACCAGACCTCGATTTCAAAGAGTAAAGTTTTTTCATTTTTATTTAAGTTAACAAAGGAAGGGCCAACATAGTGGTTCCGCTTGACCAGTTTTATAATATCATTTCCAATATATTTAATTCAAAATCACAAATATTTATAAAAACCTCACCAGTCATGCATACAGATTTCACTGATTAATAATTTTCCATAAAAGTAAAAACTCAAAAAAAATCCGCATTTCATTCAGACATAATATCAACAGCCTCTGTTTAACCTGCCCCGGATGGCATTGCAATATATTGGATGTTTTGTCTTTTTGTCGCATAACCCACTTATACCGCAGTGGTAAATATTTATACAAACTGAAATCGATGAGTAAATATTTTTTTTTCGCTTGTGTTATAGTTCCAAGGGGATTAAATATCACCATTAATCGAAGCTCATCAAATACTGGTGAACTGCTGCACCCTTTATATCTCGCTCTGCCACAATCATCCCAGTAAAATGGGGTGACTATCTCTGGTTGTTTATTAATCTGATACTGAGCCAAATATAATCACCATAAATTAAACAAAAAATAAAATCCCCCTGAATTTCAGTAGTCCTTTTCGAGGTAAACACTTGTTCTCTCGGTATTATCCGATAAAAAGAAGATCACTGCGCACACAACAAAACCATTTATACGCAAAGTAACATTGATATAAAAACTGTTATTCATAAATTTTCATATTACAATAACCAAAAAATGCAACCACACACACACATACATACATAAATATGTATTTATGAAAACTCATGAAAAATATCCTTTGCGTGGCAAAGTGGCATTTTCACAAAATCTACATTCGCCACAAAATTTAAATTGGTTGCATAAACATTTTCAGCTGGGCTCTCCATACTATATCCCTGGCTGGACGGGATTGAAAATAGCAGTGGCTGCTGCTACCACACTTTCCATCTAGACTTGTTGTTGCTGCTGTGACTGCGTTGCCATCACATTTAAGCCTTTCACTGTTGATTATGTCGAGAGGAGATGAATACGAGCGAACGTACGAACGAGACGACTACGACGGTGTTATATTCTGTTTTTAATACCATAATTACAAATATTTTTTAATCCTTTGTGGTATCCCATTCAAGCAACAACAACAACAAGAACATCGTCAATAGCATCAAAAGAGGATAGTAATGAGATTTTTGTTGTATCCGAAACAAAAAAAAATCAAACGAATTGCATCTGCAGCACCCTTCTTATTTGTGATTTGTGGTTGTGTGTGTGGATGTTCTGAAGAGGATATATCATCCCGGCTATGCTTATTTGAAATTTGAAGTGGATTTTTTTGTGTTTTTTTGGGAGAACGCAGAAAAACAATATTAGCGCACGTGTTTGAGTTCTCAAATTCCTAAAATTCAAAACTGGGATTGGCTACAAGGTGGCTGCTGACTGGACTTTTATTTGGGGTGAGATGAGGAGAGGTTTAAGGTGGTCAAGCTAAAGGGAAATAGGATTTGAAGGTGAAAATAAAAAGGAGGAGAGTTAGAAGGAAAACAGGGTTAAAGGCTAGAATAAATTCCAATTTTTTGTTATCATGAGGGGCGTATTTTTAAAGTCCTACTAAATAATTATTTCTAACATCCCTCCTAATGGAACTTTGGAAGTTCTCATTCTTATAGCAGACCTTAATATCTCTACTCCTTAAATATCTCTACCTAAAAAGGCAACCCGATAGAAGTTTTCTGAACCTCAGAGAGTCCTCTATTTTGTGGTGAAGGTAGCTGCTGACTGGATTTTGGTTGGGCGGTGAGGTGGTGTGGTTTAGTTGGTCAAGAAAAAGAGGAGAAAAGGATTTGAAGGAGAAAAATAAAAAGGAGGAGCGTTAGAAAGACAATAGGGTTCAAATTTAGAATAAATTCCAATTTTTTGTTATCATGAGGGGCGTATTTTTAAAGTCCTACAAAATTATTCTTAACATTCCTCCTTATGGGTAATTTGGAAGTTCTCATTCTTATAACGGACCTTAATAGATCTTATCCTTTAAGGGGGTCAAAAGTTTTTTGATTTAATTCGATTATACAATAACTCAAGAATGTCTCTACAAATGTCTCTCTACAATTTCAAGTGAAAATCTCAAGAACTTTTGAAGATATAGCCGATTTATTGTGTCAGGATCAAGTGATGGCTAAAGGGCTTCTCAAGCTTTAAACGCATTTTTCTCTTTTGCGAATGGCGGGCACGATAACTCAAAAACTAATTACCCAATCGATTCCAAATTTTTACACGTTTCTCTGTGAGTGTATAGCTATTGTATGAACTAGGACAAAGCCAATCGGTGAAGATCTTCCTTATTTTTTAACTTGGTTTTTGGTAAAAAATCGGCGATTTTCCAAAAATATTTTTTCAAAGGTCCGCCATTTTGTTAATGTTAGAGCAAAGTCAATAATCCTAGTTCATACGAGAGCCTGACATGTACTCTTTCTAACACCGTTGGAATTTTCGGATTCCAATGTGCCAGTGAGGAGTTATCATGCCCGCCATCGAAAATAAGGACTTTTCTTTAATTACAAAAAACAACAACAAAACAATAACAAACATTTTTTGTAAATTATTTTTCTTCCTTTTTAAAAATTCAAATATATATGTGCAAAGTTACAAACCTTAACAAGCATTGGTATTGATTTACCAGCCCATTGAAAATCTTGAAAAATTAAAATCGAGAATGGGTGGGGTTCCCTTAATATCTCCACCAATAAGGACGACCCGATTAAAGTTTTTTTGAACCTCAGAGAGTCCTCTATTTTGTAGGAAAGGTACCAGAAGCAGTAGATCGATATTAATCTTTTTCGAACTTTAATAAATGTAGCCATAGCCAATTCGATTTTAAAAGTTGCCCAAAATATCGAATAATACCAATATTGGTTATTTATAGTAGGAATATTTTATACCCAATGGGAAATTTAAAAAAATATATAAATTATTGTTGTTGTTTTTTATTTTTAATTTTTTCTATTAAAAATGCACTCCTACAATGATAAATAAATAATCAATTATGACACTGACGCCAATTGTCTTCAAAACAAATGGTCTTGTCATTACATTTTAAACAAAATCACAACACCTCCATCACAATGGCTCCATATTCCACAATCGAAAACAATTTCGCATATATTGAACCACAATACATACATTTGTAATGATATAGAAAAAGAAACTAAACATGATATAAATAAATTGCATTTACAATAACAGCGGCAGCTGATCTTCACAGCAAATGTAAAACGCATAATGGAAGTCATAAAGATTGAGAAGACGACTACAAACATAACTAAATTCTGTTGGGATATGAGAAACAAAAATACAAAAATATTATGAAAAATGTGTCTAGCCACAACAGAGACTTATTTTACAAGACGAACGAATATATTTTATATGCTAAACAACAACACACACAAGACATTGAAAATATCCTCCACGGAAAGCAATCACTAACAGGAGTGACGCCTTGTGATGATGCACTCATTCACTTATTTGGTTGCTAACAAGACATTGTTTTATATCATCCTGTTGTTGTTCACTCTTTTCAAGGGATAGTTTATTTAGGGAGTAGCATATGTTGTGGAATTGAAAAGAAGGAATAAATATACAGGAACATGATTAAACACATTAATTTAAATCAAATGGTTCGAAAATGAAAATCTTATTTTTCTAAAATACAAACAAAATGATAATATACCCTCCACCATAAGGAGGGCTTTTAAAATACCTCAAATTGAACGGTCGTTTTTTAAAGACTATTTCAAAACCACCTACATTGTCAACTTTCGGTTAAAACCTCGAATATACCGAGGTGGGACTTTTATGCGGCTGATATGTCAAAATAATTTAAAATGTCAAATTCAGTCGGTATTGGATCTACATTGTAAATTTTCTCTAAGAATATCAATGGAGTTTTATCCCACCAAAAACCCGGATCACCAAATTACTGCCACTTCGGTTAGAAATTGCACCTAAGACCATAAGAATATCTGAAAAGGGGCGAGAACCTACATATTAGAGCTATTTCAACATTTTATGCTGAGGGGCATTTTATATACTGAAATCGTACCCATAACTATATCGCTCGACAAACGAGATTAGAATAATTACTTTAACGAAAATACGTCTATGTCAAATCATGAACTTCCATTGACATTTATCTGAAGTTTTTACCCGCTATAAACCCGTAATGTCACGTTAACGTCACTTCGGATGAAAAATACGACTATCAGTATAAAAATATCAAATATCGTACGGAACCTTTATTTGAGATCTATGCAAAAATATCGAATTTATTGAATTTGTTCTACCGAGACGTTTTTTCCTCTTGAATCCATAAACACATATAGCCCTATAGTCTGAAAAGTAAAGATCGAAACTTTAAAATATCGAAAATGAGGCATGATCTATATATGAGGATGCTATACCAACACATGGACCTCAGTTACCGAAATACCTTCTCCAGTTCTTCTATCGATAGAATACATTCTTTAGTTTATCTTCCAGAATAAGAGCTTCTCATTTTTTTTTATCGATAAAATACATTGTACAGCTCTGGTGTCTACAGAATAACTTCGGCACATAACTTTAGCTCCTTTTTCGCCTGTTGAATCGACAGAATATCATATACAATTCTTCTGTAGACAGAATACCTTCTTCCTTTATTTGAGAGCTATGCAAAAATATCGAATTTATTGAAATTGTTCTACCGAGACATTTTTTCCTCCTGAACACCTGGATACCTACTTATAGCCCTATAGTCTGAAAAGTATAGATAGAGACTTTTTAAATACCGAAAATGAGGCATGATCTGTATACGGGGATGCTATACCAACACATTGACCTCACTTACCGAAATACCTTCTTCAATTATTCTATCGACAGAATACATTCTTTAGTTTATCTTTGTCAACTCTTCGAGTCCCCATACAACTCTTCCAGAATAAGAGCTTCTCATTTTTTTATCGATAAAATACTTTGTACAGCTCTGGGTTCTACAGAATAACTTCAGCACATAACTTCAGAATAACTTCAGCACCTTTTTCGGCTGTTAAATCGACAGATTCTTCTGTAGACAGAATACATTCTTCCTTTATTTGAGGGCTATGAAAAAATATCAAATTTATTGAAATTGTTCTACCGAGACGTTTTTCCTCCTGAACCCCTAAATACCTACATATAGCTAGTAAAGATAGAGACTTTAAAATACCGCAAATGAGGCATGATCTGTATTCGGGGATGCTATACCAACACATGGACCTCAGTTACCGAAATACCTTCTCCATTCTATCGACAGAATACATTCTTTAGTTTATCTTTGGTCAACTCTTCGAGTCCCTATACAATTCTTCCAGAATAAGAGCTTCTCATTTGTTTTTATCGATAAAAGACATTGTGCAGCTCTTCTAGCGACAGAATAACTTCAGCACTTCATCGGCGCAGGCCTTTTTCGGCTGTTGAATCGACAGAATATCATATACAATTCTTCTGTAGACGGAAGATCTTCCAAGGACTCTTCAAGTCTTCCCGTGACAAAAGGCTTTTAAGCTCGTCTATCGACGGAAGATCTTCAACTCTTCCACGATCAAACACCGTTTCGTTTTTCTGGAGAACTGGAGAAGACTTCTTCAATTATTCTTGGGGCGAAGAACCTCCTTAAGCTATTATAGGGACAGAATACCTTCCTCAGATCTTCCATCGACAGGAGCTTTTCTTCATCTTAATCTAGAATAAGAGCTTCTCAAATTTTATTGATAAAAAACATTCTACAGCTCTTCTGTCGACAGATTAACTTCAGCACTTCTAACGGCGCAGGCCTTTTTCGGCAGTTGAATCGACAGAATATCATATACAATTCTTCTGTAGACAGAAGATCTTCCAAGGACTGTTCAAGTCTTCCCGTGACAAAAGGCTTTTAAGCTGATCTATCGACGGAAGATCTTCAACTCTTCCACGATCAAACACCGTTTCGTTTTTCTGGAGAACTGGAGAAGACTTCCTCAATTATTCTTGGGGCGAAGAACCTCCTTAAGCTATTATAGGGACAGAATACCTTCCTCAGATCTTCCATCGACAGCAGCTTCTCTTCATCTCCAGTGTCCCAAGGACAAAAAAAAATACCTTATTTCGTTCTTCTAGAGATCAAAGTTTTTCTTTAATTCCTTCAGTTTTCCTTTGAACAGACGACATTTTTCAACTCTTCTGGGGCGAAGAACCTTATCCAGCCATTTTAGAGACAGAAGTCCTTCTTCAGCTTTTTTAAAGACAATATACCTTCTTAAACTCTTCCAACAACAGAAGACCTTCTTCAGCTACTCCCTTAACTCTTTCAAGGCCTAAATTCTCCTTCCGCTCTTCCAGGGGCCAAAGAAATTTTCAAGCACCTCAATTTTTGTATGTACAGAAGGCTTTTTTTCAACTCTTCTAGGGAAATGTGACCTTTTCAGCTCTTTTAGATCCAAAAGACTTTTATCAGTTCTTTTTTGGACAGGAGGCTATACTTCAAGTCTTCAGGGTAAGATTATCTTCTTTAGCTCTTCAATCAACAGAAGATTTTCTTTAACTTTTCCAGGGACAAAATACGATCGTCAGCTCTTCTATTGACAGAATAGCTTTTTTCAGGTTTTCAGGGAAAACAGATCATCTTCAGCTCTTTTATAGCCAGAAGACCTACTTCAAAGAACTTCTTCCATGATTTCGTCGAAAGAAATTCTTCAAAAGAAATTCTTGCCGTTTTAATGTTTCTATATTGGTTTTCTGTTTTTTTCTTCGTTTAACATCATCCCGTTTCATTTCATTTACCTTACATGTCCTTGTCTTGAGTCGTTTGACGATCATATACAATGTTAACCATCGAATTATTTTGGAAAATACATATGCGAATTTTATAACATAATGTAGAGGTGTGTGTGTCGTAACAGTGTCTAAAATAAAGAAACAATGGAAAGCAAAACTAACCTCAATCGAGTGATGGTGAGATAGCAACCGCCAAGCAAGGGGAGAGGGGGTGGACGACAAACAAGAGAGAGAGAGAGAGAGAGAGATAAATGAAAGTATGAGCACAAATAGTGGTAAAATAGATCAAAGTAGGAAAATAATTTTGATAATAATGAAATGTTTGCATTTTATTTGGAAAAAATATTGGCTTTCTCGTGATTATAAGAATGTTTACTTTTATTCTAAGCGAGGTTAATCTACAATATGGAAAACTATAAAATATGAACGAAATTATGAAAATATTCATTACATTTTTTTTTTTTTTTTGGTGTAGAATGTCATCTCCATATATTATAGAAGAGATTAATAAGATATTTTTCACAGCCAGAATATGACATTTTATTCATTGAAGATTTGCAAAGATACATTTTATATCATAAGATCATCTTTTGGCAGAAGGCTTTTTCACGCCTTATATAGATTAAAAACCAGTAAGGGAAGTAGTAAAGTCGTACTGGGCCGACTATATGATACCCTTACAATTGCATGTCAATGTTCCCTTGAAGGAACATACTCATGTCTTTCAGCAACCTATGATAAATTTAATTTCATTCGGGTGGATTTAGAGTCCTCTGTGTGCTGTTGGACAAATTTATGGAAAACGATTTATAGTAAAATTGATACACGCTATTCGGTACGCCGCACTGTTAAAATATCGTCATTTAAGTATCAATTTGATACGTTGTGCAAAATTTCGTGTTAATCGGACAAACATTAGTAGTTTGGTGCACCATTTATGTAAAATCGTACGAATATATATTTATATATGGGAGCTATGTCGAAATCTGAACCTATTTTCCAGAAACTTACCACACATCATTCTAGACTCAATTCTGTGCGCTATGACAAATTTCGTGCAAATCGAAGGATAGTGCACTATTTACCTAAAATCGGACGAAAATTTAAATGGGAGCTATATCTAAATCTGAACCGATTTTTCCCAATTTCAATAGGTTTCGTCCGTGGGTCAAATAAATGAGCTGTGCCAAATTTCATCCAATTTGAATCAAAAATGCGGCCTGTACTTTGTTTACAATTTAACATAGACAGACGGACGGACACGCATTAATCGACTTAGAAAGTTATTCAATGCATATTCTCAAAAGGAACTATGTGTCTATCTCGGTTCCTTTTGCCTGTTACAAACATATGCACAAAGACATAATACCCTGTACCACAGTGTGGTGAAGGGTATACAAATAGAATATATTTCCCTTTCTCAGCTCTCCCATAGAAAAATATACTTCTAGTCCTTCAATCTTCCCAGCAAATATATCTTCCCATGGTATTTTTGTAACTTCTGGCCATGGTCAATGTATAATTTATACTCCGTCTACTTGTCATTCATTAGCAAAACATAAATCAAAAATTATTTTGTTTTTGTTTTGTTATTGTTGTTAAAATTTCCGTTTCCTTAATGGCTACTACGAATCCGACCAGAAAAAAACCGGGGAAGCAACAATGTGACAAAAAAACTTGACGCACTGAGAAAAACAAAAAACATGAAGACAAGCGAAACAAAAGTTGACAGCTTAACATAAATTTGTGACATGAAAGTGTCAAATAAATTGTCGTCAATCATTGAATGGACAATAAATTTTAATTACACTATGTGTATAGAGCTTTTTTGCTGGTATAAAATGAAAAGGCGAACAAAATGGAAAAAATAATAAAAACCAAAAAAGTGGCGGACTAAGAAACGAAACAAAAAACTCCCACAAAAAGACATTCCTTAAAATAATGATGCATTTAAGTCATTTCATGTTAACATTTCCCAATGGAATTTCTATACTGCAGTGGCGAAAAATAAAAGAAAACAACAACAACGAACTCGAAACAAGGAAGAAAGAAATCAAACTCATCAGAGACTTGCAATTTCAGTTGTCCAGTGCCATAATTCAAGCTGCTTGACCAGCAGCGAGACATTCTAAAGCAGTTATACTGTTCTACTCTCCTGGGCTATATCCATACCTTAAAGCGAGCTGCTGCTAACCATATAAGGTTGAAGGAAAGGACGTCGCCTGGTTGGCTTGCTGGCCGGTTGCATTTCAAAGAAATTTTGTTGTTTTGTTATTCTTTTTTTTAAGAACTAAAGGCAAAATGTCACAAAAGAGAGAAAAAGTTTTGTCATCATTGCCCGGCCAGCCAGCCAAATGGAGTTCTGCTACAACAACGGACTCATTATGATTTACCAAAACTGGGCATTAAACCAGGCTAACATACTTTTTTGTAAAGACATCGTCGTCATCATCATCATCGTGAGCATGGACATTGTCATATCGGTAGTAGTATGTCATGTGCTGTTTTGTTCTTATTCTTCCTTCTTTCTTTGTACTTAATCCTAATTTATGCAAAAATAATGATCCGTTTTTGAAAAGGCATGATGGACAATGACAGTGTGTGTGTGTGCTGGTTTAATGTTTCCTTCTGTTTCCCAAAAAGTCATTAAATTTTTAAGGAAATTCTTTTTCCTGGCAATGCAATGACTTTAAAAATTAACTTTGAAAACTTTACGTTTTTTATGACTTATTTGTTGACCACATGAGAAGATGATGGGGACATGGGTGAGGTTGGGAGTAGTGTCCCAAGTGTTTTATCGTCATATAAGCTTGTTAAAATCATATTTTCGGATTATGAACTACACATGTGAGGGATTATAGCTACTAAGCCATATGGTTTTTTTCTAAAGGAGGGAAATAAAAAAACCGACAGAAAGCGAATAACAAGTGAACAAGTTTAAATGGGATTAGTAAGAGGATTATTATATATGTGTAACGATATGAGTGGTGTAATAGTAAAGACAAATTTAAAAAATTTAGTTTTGGCCACAGTTGTGCAATTAAAAATATTTTGGAAGAGAAAACTTAAAAAAAGCTTTAAGGTCGAGAAGTCAATTTTAATGGTGATTTTTAGGCCAGACATCAGAAGTTGAAGTGTACGACTATTATATTCGTCATTTCGTTTGCAATACCTTGACATTTTCAATGGAGACACCATAAATGTCATCATGATTTTGACAGGTTCGCATTTCGGTCCATCCGTTCATATGTTTGTTGAAATTTTGCACCTTTATTACAACTACCCATATATTGTCGGGTATTGAAAAGTGTATATATGTATAAAGAATTGGTTCCATTTTTGACATTTTAAAGAGACTCCAATTTGAGGATCTGGATTATTTGGATCGCAACAAACCTCTATGCAGAAAAACTCCGACATAGGTCCATATTTTTACCCAGAGCCTCTATATAAGTACCCGCCTTATTTTTGTTTTACGCCAAATTTCTCAGCCGATGGAGCTTTAAATTGGCATTCCGTGTTTTTGGAGGATGATACACCACTTTGCAACACCTCGAAATGTTCACCGGACCGATCCAAAGATTATATATTCAAAGCCAGAATAACGTATTGTATAGGTAGTCTTCTACATATAAACGATCTTTTCACGACAAAAAAAAGTATATCCTCTAGACTTTTTATCTTAAGAAGATCCAAAATAGATATTTTGTCTACAAAATATTTTCTGAGGAATACCATCTCCATATGAGATGCTTGAATACCTATTGAAGTCCTGTTTTCCTTGTTTCTATGAATATCATGAAGAAGGTATTTTTACTATGAATATCTCCTTATGTAGTATAAGTTTTCTACGAAAAGCCTCTGGAATTATGGAGAGGTGTTTGTTCATAATAACAGATCTACAAGTCCTGAAAAAAGTCTTGTGTCCGAACCGATCCAAAGGTGGAATATACAAATCCAGACAAAGGTATTTAACAGCTAGCCTTGCATATATAAAATACCTAGAAACAGTGCCTTTTGTCTACAGACGATCCGCAAAGGTCTTATGTTTATAACCTGCCTAAATACCACCATATTTAGACCTTTCAAATGTAAAAGTATATAAGTCAGTCTTCAGAACTTATATAGAAAGATGTTCTTCTATATAAGTTCTGAAGACTGACTTACATACTTTTACATTTGAAAGGCCTAAATATGGTGGTACCTATTGATTCAGGTGTTTCCTAAAAAGATAACACTAAAGAAGGTCTCTGTCGAATACATCGAATAACAGGAAAAGACCTTTAAATTAAAAACAGAGATTTAAAAAAGAAATGTTACCTTAGACATGAAAAATACAACATTTTCGGCAATCCACTGAAAATACCGTTATTTTTGGAAGGCCTGAGATACCTATACCCATTAAATATGTACTTGGAGATAGACTTCGGTCCATGAAACCCCGTTATAAGTCTGTTGTAATTGGATAACATTTTAAATTAAAAAAAAACGTTAAAAATTTGTCTTTATTCACAAGACCTGAAAATGATATCCATCCTCTCTTAAATCTAAAGAGGGTCTTCTATCTATAGGATAATCCTTTCTCTTAAATAAGTAAATGATTTTCTATTTCTGAAAAGTTATGATCATAAGAACACATTTGTTATCTTAGGCATAAAAAGACAATTTCTTCGGCCTGAAAGACGACAAATTCCGCTTGTCTCTAGATCCCTTTTTAGGCTTTTCTGTACATACCAAAAAAATCTAGTTTCAATCTACAGAATAGTTGAAGGGTATTCAAAAATAGTGAGCTGTTTATCGTGAACCTTAGTTGGGAGTTTTTTTTTTGCGGAACTCCGGATAACAATTTCCCGAAAAGGTATTATGAAGGCTTCAGTTAAAGTAAAATCCTTATGTCGAATTCGTGAAAATCTACCCTTCTGTCAAAATCATAAATAAGGTTATTTTATTGTTATACAAGCCCCTCTGTTATAAAACGTATATAGCCCGTTTTTATAGATCCCAAACTGATTTTCGTTAGATATGGGATTTGAAAAAAAATTGAATACATTTACTTGCTTCCCATGCAATCAACAACCTAGGCTTTGATTTATATATATATGGACTACCTTTTAAAAACTTCACTTTTAATAAGTTCTGAAGCAGCTACATCTCTTCCTTTCTAGGATCCACCAACATTTCCATAACAACATAACATCCCTTTGAGAAAACGCCATACATCTTTGTCAGACAGTAATAATAATTTTTTCAGCATGAATTCCTTCCTTTTCGCTCTCCCTCCTTAATTTTTACTGCATATATGTCTGGCTCGCGTTTAGTTGACTGGCTGACAGACTTGATATTTGCCTGCATGTGACAATTGTAGTGACAATCAGACATCAACACTGGATGTAAAATATCATCACTAGAGTGTTACAATGTCTTGTCGACTGTTTGCTCAAACATGTTGCATTGCATTAAGCGAAGTGGACGGAAAAAATATTTCAACTTTTTTTTTATAGATATTAGGGATATGAAAAAGTATTTGACAAAGATTTTCCAAATAAAAAAATTAATTCCAAAATAAAAAATTAATTTTATATATATTTTTTTAGGAAATAATATTTAAATTGTTTCCGAAATATTGGGGATATGAAAAATATTAATTTAGCAAAGTAAGGAAAGTAGTAAAGTTGGACGGGGCCGACTATATGATACCCTTTACCACATTGGCTATATTCAAGAGATGCATCCTAACAGACCTCGCATTTTTGAAGGACCATATATTACATATGTATATGATCTGTGTCTATATGTGAACCGAGCGCTGTTGAAGATATAATCTCCACAATCATCACTTCATTATTTCGTGCACCCTGTAATTCTTTGGTGCAGAATTTGCTAAGAACCCGACGAACATATATATGGGACCTATATCTAAAGCTGTACTGATTTCAATAAAACTTGGAACACTTTAGTCTATCATAACTTCCGTTCGTTGTGCAAAATTTCGTGCCAATCGGACTAAATATGACGCTTTGGTGCACCATTTGTTAAAAACCGGACGAAAATATATATGGGAGCTATATCTAAATCTGAACCGATTTTTCCCAATTTCAATAAGGTTCGTCCCTGGCCCAAATAAATGAGCTGTGCCAAATTTCATCCTATTCGGGTAATAAATGCGACCTGCACTTTGTTTACAATTTAACGGGCGGACAGACGGACATGCATAATTCGACTCAGAAAGTGATTCTATACATATTCTCAAAAGGAACCATGGGTCTATCTCGTTTCCTTTTGCCTGTTACATACATATGCACAAAGACATAATACCCTGTACCAGTGTGTGGTAAAGGGTATAAAAATAATCAAATATATAAGAAAACAATTATTTGGAATTTTGTTGTTAAATTACTTATCTTCTTCCTCAAAAACCAAATTCGTAATTCGTATATTTTCTAAACTCTTATATAAAAATAAAGCTTAGTCATTTTTTATTTTCCAACTAATCTAATTTGTTATACCTTTTTTTCGTGGCCCTAATATTTGTCTTGCCAAATTTCTCTTGGGCATTTTTTTTATTGTTTTTGCATTTTCAATTTCCCCAGGAAAATGTTGTATTTTAGTGTTGTCTTGTTTCTATGTTATGTGTGAGTGTGTGGGTTTTTGCATTGCATTTGTAGTTTGAAGCGAGAAAATTCTTTCAGGAATGTGCGTACTTCTGTATTTGGTCATGTTTATGTAAATATTTTTTTTAAAGTACCAGCAGCAACGACAACAACTGAATAAAATAATCAAATGTTGATGGAAATGTATTTTCTCAGGCTTTTGTTGGAATAAAAGGCCCATAATGATATGCATAATTTTCTACACAAAAAAAATAATAATAATAACCTCAATGGCATACATTGTGCAAAATGTCTGGGCATTGATGTGGCTTAAAACAATGTATTAAATAGTTTTGCATGTCCTGACTTAAAACCACACACATTATTTGATTTATTTGTTTCCATAATAAAGAATTTCTTATTATTTTGTCCTTTCCAATGTAATAAATTAAAAATCTAACCACAAAAACAATTAAAATGTAATTATAACCTTTTCGTATCTGTTTGTGTGTAAAATTTTCAATTTTATTACCTTAATATGTTAATTGGAAATCTAGGTGAATAATGAAGAGATCAAAAATTCGTTTAGAAATTTGTAACACAAAAATCTGTCGAAGAAGAATGCTAATCTAATATAATAAATAATTGTTTAACACACAAATATTTATTATTTATCATCAATTTCAATACAATATTGCTTTGACTATTCGATTGTGGCTACAAAAGTTGACCCAAATCTTAAATAATTAACACTTTGTCAGATAATAATAAAACACTTATTAGAAATATCTCTGTCTGAACAAATATTAAAATTAACATATTATTTACATGTTTAAATTAAATTTTAATTTCTACACATTAACACACATATCTTAGTGGAGAATTAAAATTATCAGCAAACATAATTAAGATACATTGTATGGGTATTTGTGTTAAATGTATTATTTTAATTTAGGAACATTTAATTGGAAACTGGCAAAATTTCAAGTGAAAATCTCAAAAACTCTTGAAGATATAGGCGATTTATTGTGTCAGCATCAAGTGACGGCAAGAGTGATTCTCAATCTTTAAACGCATTTTTCTCGAAGCAGTGTTGTACGAATGGCGGGCACGATAACTCAAAAACTAATAATCCAATCGGTTCCAAATCGGTTCCTAACACAATAAATCGGCTGTATCTTTCATTTGAAAATTTATGGGGACACTCTTGAATTATTGTAGGTTCGAATTAAATCAAAATACAATTAAAACCGAGAATGAGGGTCCCCCTAAATTAAACAAAAACTAGCCACGCTTACACTTAAGTACTTGCCACCTTTTCATTTCCTCATTTAGACATTCCAGTCATATAGTTATTACAAATTTATTGTAATGGTTAAACAATTAAAAAATCTGTACTATACTATCCCTAAAAATTGTAAAAAAAATTAATTTATTTTTGAAAAAATCCACTCTTTTAGTGGTGCTTAAAAATTTTATAAAGAAAGAGCAGTTTATAGAAGTCTTTAAAATTAATTAAATAACTCCAACCTTCAGTAACCTTAAACCAGTGAGCGGAGCAGTATAGTCGGACGGGGCCGACCATATAATACCCTACACAACTTCCACGAAAATTTAACTTTGTGTTATTTGCACCTTCTAGAAACCCGACTAAAGGTCAACAAATATTACTAATATTCAGTAGACGAGGACTGTACTTGTCCAGATTCACTTTACCGTGAGTTATGTTATGATGTTGGGCTTTCAATTATGGCCTATAGATCCACTCAAAAAAAAAAAAAAAGAAAAATAAATAAATAAGTAACACAAAATGTTAAGTTTTCGGTCCACTTCATCCTAAAATTATTATCTGATCATCACCGAAAATTATTGTCCTTGACCATAACTGGAATCTCATGGAAATTTTCAAAGCTATCAGCGCTATATTTCCGCCCTCTAGTGTGGTTTTGGGTTACAAAATAATGTCTGAATACGTAAGCACCTGTAAATATTTACGTGTTACTCCCACATCTGAGTACATAAGATCATATAATTGGTATCAATTTAAAGGTCAACCACTCATCTTGAACATACTATCAACTTTTTGGGTCTAGGTACGTCAGGGGCAAATATATATGCCATAGAATACAGATTTTGTTATTTTTCACACAAAAGTCAGGGTCCATTTGACCAGCTAAATATTGACCGATCTTTATCAAAACAGGCATGCTTATTCTTTTGGCTCCCCTTCTCCACGCAAAAATTCGCTTTGTTTGGGCCATAATTGCGGCCTCTGGAGCGACCGGAAAATCAGACAAAAATAAAGTTTTTGGTCCATTTCATCCCCTAAATATTAACTGATCTTTCCCAAAAACAATAGGGGTCTTCATTGGACAGAACCCATCCTACATGCAAAATTTCGTGAAGATTAGTCCATAACTGTGGCCTGTATCGTGTTTACAAATTATAATGGACAGACGGACACACATGTCTAGATCGACTCAGCTAGTCGAGATATGACGATCGGTAAACATAAAGTTGGGTCTAGGACCAATATTTCGCGGCGTTACAAACTTTTGGGGCTGCACAAAGCTATAATACCCTAACAACATAGGTGTGTAGGGTATAATAAAGCAATACTTTAAAATCTCTGATATAAAAAATCGACAAATTTTGTTTTAAAATTATAACAGTCTCAAAAATATTTTCAACTCTTTATACTCTCCACCACCACCTAGAATGCCCAATTTAACCTATTTCGTAATGCGAAAATGTAGTCAAAATATCTATAGAGGACTTGGTTCTTTAAAAGAGGGATATACATACCCCATGATCGACCGTTATTTATAGATTTGGGATTTGGAACACAATTAAAATTTTATATATAAAATTAGAGACAACTAGGTTGAAAAATACGACTGAAATCGTCAAAATAGCCGAAATTGGAAGTATAATTACAAAGTTTAAAAAAATAATTAAAAAAGCTTCAACCAATATTAATAAAGTTTTGTGGAAAAAATTGTCACCAAATGAAAATCGAAAATCGACAAAAAAATCTACGCTAATAGTTTTTCCTAAATTTTGTTTTTTAATTTACACCTAAAATTGTCTCAAAATTTTGCTATCTGTTAGACAAATTGTTGAAGCTCTTATTTTCCAGAGAAGCCTCATCGGCGTTTCCAAGCTACAATCTTTTGAATATTATTATCTATATTTGTATTTTCCTCCTTAATAATTTTATAATTATTTTGTTCCTCGGAAATTTACCATCCATATTTAACTATTCTCCAGGCGTTTGGACAATATACGCGTTGGTGCACAACTAAATCTAAACGACTTAAGGCTAGACCAGACAATACCATCTGTTGTTGAAAGCTCCCATCCGTTCATATCGTCATCATACTGCACTCTTTGGCCATATTTAACAAACTAATAATCTCTTTGGTAAACAAGAAGATACGACGAAAGACGACTCCTTTTCGAGAAGAAAGAAAAGAGAAGGAAAGAGTGCGGGACAGCTAAATTATGTTTACATCAGCCAAATAGTCATATTATAATCATTATTGTCATTATCTTTGTCATTGTCCTACGTAGTCGGAGTCGTAGTCGTCGTTATAGTCGTCCAGCCGTTATATGGAGTCGCCACATTTATTGGCTAACATGGAATTGTGTGTGGTGTCTGTGTGTTGTTTGCCTAATTCCAGGCAAGGGGTATACCGTGTGCGTGCATCCATTTGATAGTGATCCCATCTATCTATTGCCTGCTGCATTATGCCATGGTCGACAAGAGTAAATAGTCTATTCTGTGGAAGCACCGAGATTCATCTGCTGCCATTTGGGAGTTTTGTCAATGCTCGACGCGAACAGTCTCGTCTTCCATGTTCTCATAAATACTCATTAATGTGTCAGTTTTAAAGCTACTTGTGGTTGGTTGCCCCGTCCTTAGCTGTTTGCCATCTCTCCTTCTTGTGTGTGTAACTTTCCTAGTTGTTGCTTTGCAATTTTGTTGCCACATTTAGTCAACACATCCGATTTTCCTGTTAAATTTCTAGCCACCAACGGGTCTTAGTTGCTATTAGCTAGCTTTTGCTGCATGCATGTCTGGCCAGCCAATTTCTTTGAAAAATATATTTTTTATTTTATGTATTGAGTAAGCCAGGTATTTCTTCGTACCTTAATAGTCTTACAAGGTATTTATTTGTCTCGTTTATGTTTGCTTGGCTTTTTTTTCTTTTTTACTTTTTTATTGAAGTCATTTGTGTTATATGGCGCCTCAATACTTTATTACAATTTATACTGATATTTAAAATATGTTCAAAGCAGCAACAACAACAACAAATGTTTGCTAACTAATGTAATTCAAGAGAATGTAATGTGTACATGCGGGCTGGAATTTTAAATGATTGAATATCAGAATACAACTTCCAAGACATATAGGAGAAGGTTCAGGATAGGACTTAATTGAAAAAGGCCTTTTTTAGGTCTCAAACAGGCTTGAATTTAAAAAAAATGGTAGATTTAAAAAAAATATTTTTAGGTCTTCAAAAAATATTTTTGAGGAGCAAAAAATATTTTTGAGGAGATCTACAAACTGGCGTTTTTTTTTTTTAATATTTTTGGAGGTACACAAATATTGTAATTTAAAAGAAATGAGGTATTTTGAGGTCCACTGTAGGCAATGATTTCTTACATTATATTATTAAAGATCTACAATGAGCGTGTTTAAATGTTAACAAAAATATTTTTGAAGGATACTTTAAACAAATATTTTTTGGAGTCTACAAGAGGCGTGGATTTTTTAAAAATATTCTTCTATTCTTCACTAATCGTAGATTTACATAACATATTTTGGAATGTCTACAATAGGCATAGATTTTTTAAATAAATTTTTTGTTGGTTTAAAATAGGCGTGCATATTTTTTAAACATATAAGCGTGGTTTAAAAAAATGGAGAACTACAATGTGCATAAATTTAAAAACTAACAATATTTTTTTTAAAAAACTAATATAAAAGTGGATTTTATAATTTTTTTCGGAGGACAATTTTGAACTGGAAATTTTTAAAGAAATTTCTAAGGCTTGTATTAGGGTGGATTTTTTAAACATATTTTTTTAAGGGCTTGAATTTTTTTAAGCATGTTTTAATATTTTTTGGAGGACTCACAAAAACATTTTTTTTATTTTTTTTGCGTGGATTTAAAAAAATCGTTTTGGAAGTGTGTTGATGGCTCAGAAGGTTAAGTGGTCCTTCCTTTTCATTGCAAAATTTAAATCATTAAGCTCGACTCGAAAGAGTGTAAATAACTCACTAAAAATTACTTTTAAATGGTCACTGCCCCTACAGGGCAAAATTCAAATAACAAAAATCAATTCAGCTGAACACGGCTAGGGCTCGAACTTCGGTCCTCAAGGCAAGACAAATGTTGCCAGACCACTTAACGTTCTGAGCCATCAACACACTTCCATAACGGTTGCGCAAAAACATGTGTATACCATGGAAGCAATTGTAATTGTAATTATCCATCGCTACAACAAAAATCTGCTTTGAAAAGAACTGTTTCACGAAATGTAGACAAATGTCGAATCTTGACCAATTTGAATTTAATTCGCATATGCAAGTTTCTCATTAGGGCGGAATAAATACAAGTCATCAACATGCGACCTTTGTCAGATGAGCCGCTTAACCAACGGCGGAACGCGTTGCATAATGGTGGGTACGTAGGTTTTTCTCCTGGCTTTCCTTTTCATTGCAAAACATATATCATTAATAAACTCGACTCGAAAGTGCATAAATAACTCACTTAAATATTTTTTTTTTTTATAAAATCGTAAAAGCGGAGATTTTTAAAAATATTTTTTGAAGACCCGTATAAGTGCGAGTTTTTTTTTAATATATTTGTTGAGGACTCTTATAAGGGTGGGTTTTTTAAAAATGTTTTTTTAGTCCCTTATAATTTTGAGTTATTTTAAATATATTTTTTGAAACTTCGTATAAGCGTGGATTTTATAAAAATATTTTTTGAGGACCCGTAAAGCTTAGATTTTCAAAAATATTTTTTTGGGAACTTGTATAAGCGTGGATTTATAAACGTGGATTTAAAAAAAAAAAATATTTTTTGGTGTTTCGAATCAGCAAAGATTTTTTATAATTTGTATTCTTCCTCGTTAAAAAAATCTCGATAAAAAATGATCATAATTGACACAAGTTTTGGGGTTAGTTTCGGTGTCCCCATTATTAGGTATTTTGTTAATGTTTTTATAACACAATTGGCTCTTATTTTTGATATTTGGGGTTTTTATATGGTGACAAACCTTCTTACCAAATTTTATTTTTTTAACATAATTCCAAGATATTATATAATATATATATACATATATATGAGGGTTACTTTCATGTCTTTCTTTTTACCTAAAACCAAAACCTTTACCAACAACTCTTATAAAAACAGGTCATGTTTATTTAAATATATTAAACTACAGTAATCTTAGTTGAATGACATTTGAGTGAAGTTTGTTTTTATTTTAGCAAAAGAAAACAACCATAAAGCAAAGCATGTATTTGGCCTGTCAATGAATTTCAAAATTTCCAAAAATATTATTTAAAAAAATAAATGAAAAAATACAAATTGTGGCTATTCAAGTGAAAGGAACATACAGCAAAGATATTCACACACACAGTCAAACCTCTGGATACCCAACTTCTCTATAATGACTCTTATGAGGCACAAGTGAGAATATCCCCCCCTCATACCACTATGTTGCATTAAATATTTCCCACTGTTAAATCTCAATATTTAAATTTATGTTAGCATTTTTATTTTAGGTATGGTTTAATGAATTGTTGCAGCATTAAGCCATTATTGACATTTTTAATTAAATATCAATAAAGCTTAGCAAATAAAATGAATAGCTAGCAGCCACGGTACCAGAAAAAAAAACAGCAGACATCTAAATACCATATCTGTACACTTTGTATAATCCATAGATTTGTATGTCGATAGGTAGCCTGTGATATTTCTTTGTCATTAATCCATTCATTAATATATCCCGAGGCCTATATTTATGGGTATTATGTTTTCACAAAGCATTTGATGCTACTGATATTTTTTATTTGATTTTTTTCTTTTGCTTTTAAAGCTGTTTTGACATTTGTAATTATAGTGTGTTCATTTGTATGGATTTTTTGTTACGTTAATTTAATAGATTTTAATTGAAATATTTATTAATTAATAAAAACAATTGTCACAATGTTAGCAAATACCTAGAATTGGGATAGTTATGCGATTATAGATTTATTTATTGGAATTAAAGGTAATTATTTCTTAAAAAATAAGCCAATAGAAGTCCAAGTTGGGAGTTAAATATATTGGTTAAAAAAAATAGAAAAATCGAAAAATATTTTTTATGAAAAAAAAATATTTTTTTTAGGTCAACGCTTAAAGAAGTCTATGAAAAATAAAAAATATCTAATATATGCCCACGAAAAATAATTTGTAAAAGATCTCCGTTTATGGAAGTCGACGAAAAAATCCTCATATTAATTTTCCAAATCCAATTAATTCCCTCCACTTCTACAACTCCAACTCCCCACCGTAAAATTATACCGGGCGGCAATCCCTAACTAGTAGTAGTCGAATTAAAATGTTTATCATTATTACCCCATTCATTGATATGCATAACTGGCATAATATTTATATGTGTATGTGCAGTGCCTGCCTGTCTGTCTGTCGGTATGTCAATCATACGGTTAGCAGCATCATCAGCAGCACCATCATCATCATTGTCGACTCATCTCATATTAAACAATAAAGCACAGTTAAATACATAACCCCCAAATGAATTTCGCTAAAATACACACCAAGTCATAGCAATGCGAGGACAAAAAGGTGGCGTGGAATACTGGAAACCAACTTCACCATCTTGTTAATAAAGGAATTGAACTTCAACAAAAGATGACAAGGAAGAGATGCCGCCGATGCTGCTGCTGTCGCCTTAAACAAATAATCCAATTTAAAATAATCATGCATGGCGTCTGGCTGACATACAGTCAGTCGGCGATATAAACATACAGATATGTGGATATTTTTGTACGTGTGTGTGTGTTTCCATTTCTTTGGAGGTACCTTTTGACGATATATATGAAAATAATATAGCTACAATTCATCCTAAGCGGAGTGAAAAATAAACGGAAAAGAAATAATCATCTGTGTTATGAGGTAGGGTGGCATAGGGATAAGGAAAACTATACCTTGGAAAATATTTTAAAAAAATCTAAGCTCATGACAGACCCTAGAAAATATTTTTTTAAAAAATCAAAGCTCATGGCAGACCCTGAAAATATTTTTTAAAAATCACGGGTCATAGTAGACCCTGCAAAATATTTTTGTATTTATGTAATAATGTTTTTATTTTTTTAAAAATCTACTCTTTTAGTAGTCCTCAGAAAATATTTTTAAACCAGTGAACGGAGCAGTATAGTCGAACGGGGCCGACCATATGATACCCTACATAACTTCCACGAAAATATAACTTTCGCGATATTTGCACCCTCTTGACCGACCAGAGGTAAAAAATATTAATATTCAGTACAGCCCTTCGAATTACTTGTCCAGATTCTCTTCACCCTGGGTTGTGTTGTGATGCTCGGCTTTCAATTGTGGCCACGCCTTATATAGGGCTGTAGAAAAATATACTTTAACCAGTAAGGAAAGTAGTAAAGTCGGACGGGGCCGACTATATGATACCCTTCACCACGTTGGGTATATCCAACGATTGAATCCTAACAGACGTCGAATTTTTAAAGGACCAGGGACAAAATTATGTAAATCAATTTAAATCTTAACCGATTTCAATTAAACTTGCCACACATTATGTTATAGTAACTTCAGTACGTAGTGCAAAATTTTGTGCCAATTGGACCCACATTGGTGAAGCATTTATATCCAACTTCTAGGTTATTCTAACTCCAGTACGTTGTGCAAAATTTGTGTCAATTTTGTGTAAAATCGGACGACAAATTTTACATTAAATCGGACGAAAATATTTTCACGAAACTTAACACACATCATTCTAGACCTAATTCATTACGCTATACCAAATTTCATGAAAATCGAAAGATATATAGGGATTTGGTACACCATTTACATTAAATCAGACGAAAATATATATGGGTGGTATATGTAAATCGAAACCGATTTTCACGAAATTTAACACATATCGTTCTAGACTTAATTCAGTACACTGTGGAAAATTTCAAATCGAGTGACAAATAGGGACTTGGGTGCAAATCGAATGATAAATAGGGATTTTGGTGCACAATTTGTCTTAAATCGGACGAATATATATATATATATATATATGAGAGCTATATCTAAATCTGAACCGATTTTCACAAAACTTAGCACATATCATTCTAGGCTCAATTCAGTACGCTATGCCAAATTTCGTGCAAATCGAAAGATATTTAGGGACTTTGGAGACCCATTTACTTTAAATCGGACGAAAATACATATGGGAGCTATATTTAAATCTGGACCAATTTTCACGAAACTTAGCACACATCATTCTGGACCTAATTCAGTACACTATGCCTAATTTCGTGCAAATCGAATGATATGTAGGGACTTTGGTGCACCATTTACCTTATATCGGACGAAACTATAAATGGGAGCTATATCTAAATCTGAACCGATTTTCTCGAAACTTGGCACACATCATTCTGCACCTGATTTAGTACTCTGTGGAGTTACAAACTTTTGGGGCTGCACAAAGCTATAATACCCAGACAACATAATTGTGTAGTGTATAAAAATCCTCCCCTTATATTGTCCTTGGAAAAATATTCTTAAAACATCCACGCCTTATTCCAGTCCTTGGAAAAATATTTAAAAAAATCCCCACCGTTTATTTTTTAATAATCCGCATTTATATCTATCCTTGAAGTTTTTCAAAATATTTTGAAATATCGAAATAGTTTTTTTAATTCAACAATTTTCATACTTCCCCTCATAAGTATCCGTTACACGTAATTTCGCCAATATTTTGAAGAAAAAATATTTATTTTTTTCCATTTCGCTGAGCTTATAAAACAAGCTCATCGTCGTCATCATCAATGGTTTGCTTAGGTGCATTGTTGTTCTTGGGGAAGCTGTTGTTTTTTGTCTTGAGTCATATTTTTTTACTTCTTCTTCAACTTGTGCCCAAAAACTCCTCATACACACATGTGTCGAAAAAGATGATGTACACCAGCAGACCGACAGTGAGACTCGACGACCCCCATAATAAAATATCCTTCATTTTTTTCGGGTGATGATGGTGGATATATTGCTAGTGAATTGCACAACTTGTGCGATTGACTCTTGTATTTCCCCCTTTCCCCCCTGTGCAAGCCTTTGTTTAGAAGTACGTAGCTAGCTCAAGAAGAGTGTACGTGCCACGGCTATACGTGGATGGTGCGGCTGGTTGGCAAAAGGCGTGAGGCTGGTTTCCTTGACTTCACTTTGAATTGCCATAAATCAGACAAACACAAAATAACAACAACAAAAAACAAATTCATTTTAAATTCATACGTTGTCATGTCGTTAGTTAGATATATACCTCCTTGTGTATTATGGGGTTTTGGCTTTCCTGAGGATGAGAAGTGTTTTTTTGTTTGTTTCGTTCCTCACTGGACGTCTTGTCCAATTGTAACAGCAGGCCGCAGCAGCAGCAGTAGTAGTTGTTGTCAGTGGTTGCAACTCCTTGTGCGCGTCATGGCCTGTCAAGACGTGTGTACAATTTCTTATGACGTGCTGCCTGCCACAAAGTGTTGTGGCAATTGTGCCACAAAACGAGAAAAATAAAACAAATCATTTGACGTTGTTGTGCAGTGTCAATTCCTTGTCTTCAAGATCATCATCATCATCGCAATCATCACCAACAATAACAGCCGGGGCAATGATTTAAGGCTCAGAGCTTGGGGTTGGCTGCTCACTAAAGTGGCAAGTTATTTTGCTTAAAAACCAGACGTGTCTAAGTTTTTTTTTTTTCATTTAAGATTATGTGTGGGAAAATGTTTGGCTTTAAGTGAAATTAAAGTTCCGTTACGGAAGAAGAACAAAATGTATATTTTTATTAAAAAATATTCAAAAGCTATAATTAAAAATCATATTTTTAGTAGGTCACCTTTATTTAAAGAAAATAAAGAATTTAAAACTTTCGAATTTCCATTATTCCCTTTACACCCTTTTGAACCTAAAGCGAGCAACTTGGATTTCATAAGAGTCATTACCAAGACTGTATATCATGAAAATATTTTCAAAAATCAAGACCTTATGTAGTCATTGAAAAAATATTATATACAAAATGTCCATGCATATATAATAATGAAAAAAATATTTTTTTTTTAAATCTAAGCCTTATATGTTGGTGCATCAGACCATCTTCCTCTTCTCAATTTTGACAATTCTGTTTGTACGTGACAATGTCTTCATAAAGCAAGCACAGACATTTTTTTCAAATAAGGTGCCAGACATTCAGCCACTACACCAAAATGCCATGATTTGATATTGGCTCGAAATAAAGAACCACAATCCAATATGAACAAAATAAAATTTAGAAGAGCCACCTGTTCCCAAACACTAAAGATGACAAAGTTGGCTGTTTCGCAGACACATAACAATAAAATATAAATTTCAAAATTACCAAAAACGGAAGAAACAAAAACATCTACAACAACACACATTTTAAAGAAAACAACATGTGAAACAAACAACAAAGCAGTTGTGTGCAACATATCGCGTTAAACAATATATTTCACAACATTTTATAGATATGGCATGTCATAATATAAAAAAAAAAAACAAACAAAAACAAATTGGACAAAAACTAAACTTTAATGTTAAAAAATATTTAAAGCTTCATATAAAACATGAATTAAAAAAAATTATTTGCGAAATTATTAAGGGGGAGTATTTTTTTAGTTTTTCAGGAAGTATTAAAGGATTATCTGTTCAAGGACTATGGGAGGCGTGATTAAAAAACTATATAAATATTTTTTTTTTTTCAAAAACTATGAGGCGTGGATTTTTTAAATATTTTTTTCAAAGACTATGAGAGGCGTGTATTTAAAAAATCCGAGCGTGGATTTAAACAAAAGACTATTAGATGCGTGGATTGTTTCTTTTATGGTATATTTAACCTTAATGGGTGTATGACATCTATAAGTATTTATACCCTACACAACTATGTTATCAGGGAATTAAAGCTTTGTGCAGCCCCTATAGTTTGTAACGCCGCAAAATATTGGTCCTAGACCCACCTTTATGTATACCGATCTGGACTAGCTGAGTCGACCAAGACATGTGTGTACGTCCGTCCGTCTGTCCATTATAATTTGTAAAAACGATTCAGGCCACAGTTATGGACCAATTTTCACGAAATTTTGCATGTAGGACCGGCCAATGAAGACCACTATTTTTTGGAAAATATCGGTTAATATTTAGGGGATAAAATGGACCAACAACTTTATTTTTGTCTGATTTTCTCGTCGCTCCAGAGGCCGCAGTTATGCAAAACTTCGATCCCTTTTTACAGGGAGAAGGGGATCGGGCCAAGCAATAAGCGTGCCTGTTTTTATAAAGATCGGTATATATTTAGAGGGTCAAATGTACCTTGACTTTTGTGTAGAAAATGACAAAATTTGTATTCTATAGCGTACATGTTTAATCCTGAAGGACATTTACCCCAGAAGTTGATAGTATATCCAAGTGGTTGGCCTTTAAATTGATACCAATTACATTGTCGTATGTACTCGGATACGGGAGTTACAATTAAATATTTACAGGTATTCAGATATTATATAGTAACCTATTAACACAATAAAAGGCGGAAATATAGCGGTGATCGCTTTGAAATTTTCCATGAGTATCCAGGTATGGTCAAGGACAACGCCTTTAATTTTCGGTGATGATCAGATAATAATATTGTGATGAAGTGGTCCGAAAACTTAATTTGTTTATGTTTTTTTCGATTCGATCGAGGGGCCTATGTAAGGCGTGCATTTTTAAACAATATTTTTATCCAATAAGGCGTTGCTACAATTGAAAGCCGAGCATCACAAAAGAACCCAGGGTGAAGAGTATCTGGACAAGAAATTAGAAGGGCTGTACTGAATATTGGTAATATTTGTTTACCTCCGGTCGGCCAAGAGGGTGCAAATATCGCGAAGTATTGCCCAAGCTCAAAATATATGGCCACAGAAAGTTAGATTTTCGTGGAAGTTGTGAAGGGTATCATATGGTCCGCTCACAGGTTTTTTATTGTAATTGTATCTATCAAACTTTATTGTCTGCACTTACCTTTATTCAAAAAAAATTTTTTTTAAGTTTCTCTTTTGTATGACACTGTGTATGTCATGTATCGCTCTAGTTGCTGAAAAAGCCATAACACATCTGAACGGATATATGTGGTCTCACAAAATAAGTTGTGGCATGCATGCATACATGTTGCAACAGGAGATATACAATCTCCTAGTAGTGTAACTATCAAATATATTTTTAAACAAAAAAAAAACTAATTTGTTAACTATGAGCAACAACAACGACGACAACAAAAAGTAAGAGTATGGGCCACCAGAACAATTATAAACACATTATTTGCAACAGCCAACAACAACCCACAGGGCCTACACACATTCTGATGGTAAATGGCATTCTGGTGTTCTTATTTCTGTTAGTAGTTGTGAAGGTCTGGTGCATAGTTTTGTAAATTGGCATCAACCATGAACATTGTGACAGTTTTACAATTAAAGTGATCATATATCAAATTTGTTTTTATTTTTTGCTATTTGTTTTAGCAATATTAGATGAGTGAAGTGCAGCCAAGAAACGAGGGTAGTAGAAAATTGTGGTTTCTTCAATTGAAGTAATTAAAAATAAGTGAAGTCTTCTTTGCTAAGGGACTGGTGGTGACGTATATATATTTTTTTTATTTTTTAAATATTTTGTAACAAGTTTTCCCTTATAATTCGATCCACCCTCATACTTCTTCATGGTTGTGTGTGTGTGGTTTTTAAAAGTAAATGACACTTTTGTAGTTTTCAGTTACAAAAATTAAAACCTGTCCATGGGCGATTGTTTCATGTGATGCCTCTAGCATTGGGTGGGCAAACAAGTGATATAAATTCAGTGGCACAATTGTAATAATGTATATTTTCTGTTGGGCACACAAAAATATTTTTGTTTAAAATTTGTAATTAAAAAATAATAACAATTATTTCATATGCATTATTTAAAAAACAGTGAATTAAAAACAATTTTTAGGAACTAAGAAATGTGTGGATTATTATATTTTTTACCTTTATTAATTAATTTTTTTTATTTTATTTAAAAAGCTATTTATTTATTTTTTTAACCAATCTTTTTTGACTTTTTTAAAAGATTTGTTGTCAAAAATCCAAAAAATGTTGGCTGGTTTTCCTACGTGTTTGACTGTAATTGCGTGATTTTGCGAAGCAAATCTCCCTGCCCAAAAGTTTCTACATTGGACCTCTCTTTTATGGTATAGTCCCAATTTACGGTATTCCCAATTATCGATATTTTGGGGTACGTTTTTCTAAAAATTTGGCTTAACTTTCCACGTATAACGTTACCTCCCGAATATCGTTATGGTGAATGGAGGGGATTGGGCTTGTTTTTCAAACATTCGGGTATGTTTTTCAATCATTGGATATAAAATCTGCCTATTACAAATAATCAACATTGGCTCAAGGTTGAGGGTAGCTCCCTATACTCCCCATTATTCGGTATTTTAGGGATTATGGCCACGTTTTTCAACCAATTTTGTTTCATAGCTTTCTACCAAAAACCATTACTATCGGAGGAGTCCCTACATATCGAGAAACCCATTTTCGGGTATGTTTTTAAACGTCGCGGGTAATTTTGGCTATATTAAAGGACCTGTCCTAACCTGAATGTCGATTGTTTTCCATAAATTATGTAAATTTTTTAAGAAATATATTTTAAAACCAGCACAACTTCCACGAAAATCTAACTTTCTGTGGCCCTATATTTTGAGCTTGGGCAATATTTCGCGATATTTGCACCCTCTTGACCGACCCTGGGTTGTGTTGTGATGTTCGGTTTTCAATTCTGGCCACGTCTTATATAGGGCTGTAAAAATATATTCTTTAAAAATGCACGCCTTATATAGGCCCCTCGACCGACTCGAAAAAAAAAACATACAAAGTTAAGTTTTCGGACCACTTCATCCCAATATTATTATCTGATCATCACCGAAAATTAAAGGCGTTGTGCTTTACCATACCTGGATCCTCATGGAAAATTTTCAAGCGATCACCGCTATATTTCCGTCTTCTAATTTGTTAATAGGTTACTATATAATATCTGAATACGTAAGCACCAGTAAATATTTAAGTGTAACTCCCGCATCCGAGTACATATGACAATGTAATTGGTATTAATTTAAAGGCCAATCACTTCTCTTGAATATACTATCAACTTCTGGGGTCCTTCTGGAATTAATAAATACGCTATAGAATACAAATTTTGTAATTTTCCACACAAAAGTCAAGGTCCATTTAACCCGCTAAGTATTGACCGATCTTTATCAAAACTGGCATGCTTATTGTTAAACCCGATTTCCTTCTCCCTGTAAAAACTTGCAAAGTTTGTCGCACAACTGCGACCTCTGGAGCGACCAGAAAATCGGACAAAAATAAAGTTGTTGGTCCATGACATCCCATAAATATTAAACGATCTTTACCAAAAAAATAGGCTTCATTGGCCAGAACCGGTCCTACATGCAAAATTTTGTGAACAGTGGTTTATAAATTATAATGGACAGACAGACGGACACACATGTCTAGATCGACTCAGCTAGTCGATATATGACGATCGGTATACATAAAGTGGGATGCACAAAGCTATAATACCCTGACAACATTGTAGTGTAGGGTATAACAAATTAATCTCTTTATAGTATCCACTTCTTAAGTAACTATCAAAAAAAAAAAAATAATAAATAAATAAATATTTCACTTTAATTGGTCTTCCAAATTTTTTTATTTTTAAATTTTCCTATTACAATTCTTCAAAAAGTATAATTTTTTAGTCCAGGCATATAAAGTTTCTCAAAAAATATATATTTTCTTTAATTGTAGTCTTTAATATTTCTCCAAAAAAAAAAAAAAAAAAACATTTAAAAAATTAACGCCTTTAGTAGTCTAAAATATATTCATATTCCCGCCTTTTTTCAAAAATCCACGCTTTTAAATCTATTTCAAAAAATTATTGAAGCAAATCTAGTCTTCCAAAAAATATTGTAATAGCTTTCAAAGATTGTTTAAACCATGCCTTTATTTCTTACTGAAATATGTATCCTAAAACATATTTTATAAAACATCTAAGCTTCTAGTAGTTTTAATAAAATCTTTGAAAAAATATTTGTTTAATCCACATTCTCTCTTTGACTTGAAGTTAATTACGTTTTCGTAATAAATTACATTTTAAGTACATAGAGTAGAAAATGCACTCTATGATGTAGAAATATGTATCCGTATCTTCATTTCAGTGTCATATTTTTCTTCATCTTTCCTTCCTGCAAAACATTCTTTCCGTGGATATTTACCAAGTTCCTTGTAGTCATTAGCTGAGCAATATGTTTTTGTTCTGTCCTCTGTTTGAGAACTACATACATTCTTGAGTCATGCTCAGCCACTTCATCGCAATGGGAAGAAGATGGCGAGAAAAAGAGATTTCATTTTTCAATTAGCATTATTCTAACATTACACATGGCCAAACGAGCTCCTGTCCTTTTCCTGGATGTCTTTCTATATCTTCCTTGCCCAGCGCCATCGAGTGATTATGACCATTTAAATTATGTTGTTTGTTTGCTGTTGTTGCTAGCTGCTAAACAACCACCTTAGCGACAAATAAGCAACAATAACAACAACAGCAGTTCCCTCATCTGCGGCAGTAGCAATAACAACAGCAGCATCAACAATAGCTAAAGGCTAATATCCCATACCTCGTTCCAAGAGAGAGAGAGAGAGAGAGAGTTGAATAGTAAGAGTACATCACTTCGAAACGTTAGAATTTCTATTCCGAAGGCCTCAAGTGCAATAACATCCTTTTGCTTTCTTCCTGCCTAACCTTAAACTTGAAACTCCACGCGACGAACATGTTGGAGAACAATGAATGAATGGATGTTTTGGCCATCATCATAACAACAAGCCAACAGTAATGCTGTTGAGTATTTTTGTGATGTAATAAAGGGGCGTTGTTGATCCTTAACAGGACAATGCCAGTAGCAGTGGTAGCTTGTCTGTATCTCCCCATTCTTCCCACACAAGACAGTCATCTCTCTACTAACCTTGGCAGGCTGACAGCAGGCAGTTAGTGAATGTAAAAGTGTTGCTAACAACATTGAATTGTATAATTACAATAATAATGTTTGGCCCGAAGCATCAACAACGTTTGTGTTCTATCTCCAAGTGTATGTGTGTGTGAGTGTGTTACCCCGATGCTGTCTCCTAAGTACTACTAAATCGTCGTTATACACATCATTTGTTTATACATATTTGTGTATGAGCTGAAGTTACGGCAGATTATGGTGGCAGGATCCCCTCCCCTCGTCAATATTTACTGCCACATTGTTGTCTATTTGTGGGCGTGCGTTTATGTCTATGTTTGTGAGTGTGTGTCTGTGCCAGTGCCTTTGCATTGTACAATTACATTTCCTGTCATGTTCAATGTTAACATTTCCTTCTTTAAATATTCCTGAGTTCATGGCAAACGTTTTCACATTTTTTTCTTATTTTACTCTTAGCCACCCACTACCCTCTCTATGGTATCTATGGGCTTATTCATCCCAGCCCTAAGGCGGCTGGGGGAAATGTTTAACATTTTGATGAATTTATTAAATTTTGCATAAAACACATTTCAAATATTTTGCATGCTTTCGACATGGACCATTCAGACAGATTCAGACTGCCAGCTAGTCAGCCAGCCAGTTAGTCAGCCAGCCAACAGCTGTGTTTGTTGTGGTTTATTGTTGGCAAATGTACTATCATTTGTTTATGCTAATCCTATATATTGTACATTTTGTTGTGGTGAAAACGCAAAATAAAAATAGAAACAATAAACTTGGATGTACGACGAAAACCCCCTTGGAAAGAATTTTTATATATGAGGGGAGATGTATACAAAATCATTGTGTAGAGGCTAATAACTTAAAAAACTAAAGTTTTTAATATTTTTTGAAACTATTTTTTTCCAAATCACGGCTTAATTATTTAAAAAGTTTAAAAAGCTCTACACCTCAAATAGCCCTTGAAAAACATATTTTAAAGTAATTCAGATCTGATCTGGTATCTGATTTTCTTATAAAATCGATACCTCCTATAGGACATGCACAATATTTTAGAAGAAATCCACATCTCTGATTGCCTAACAAATATACCCGACTTTGAAAGCTTCTTGAGAAAATATCAACGCAAAAATGTATGCCTTTGATAATCCCAACAATTTTCTCTCATACAATTCAGGCCCTGATAGACCAAGAATCATAATTTTTACCATGATCCAAACCTATTGTAGCCCTTGAAAAACAATTCTGGAAAAATCTAGACCTCTGATAGCAATTGAAAAATATTTTTACAAAGATCCACGCATCTGATAGTCTTTTAGAAAGTTTCTCTCAATAATCAAGGTAGCTGATAGGCCTTGAAATGTTTGTAGAAATCTACGCCTTTATTATTCCACCTTGTTTTAAAAAATCCACGCCTTTTTTATTCCTATTTCTATTGGTCTTTAGAAAATATATGTTAAAAAATCCACGCCTTTTTTATTCCTCCTTCTATTGGTCCTTAGAAAATATATGTTAAAAAATCCACGCCTTTTTTATTCCTCCTTCTATTGGTCCTTAGAAAATATATGTTAAAAAATCCACGCCTTTATTATTTCACCTTCTATTGGTCCTTAGAAAATATATATTAAATCAGTAAGCGGAGCAGTATAGTTGGATGAGTCCGACCATATTATACCCTACACAACTTCCAAAAAATTTAAGTTTCTGTGGTTCTCTATTCAGAGCTTGGGCAATCTTTCTTGATATTTGCACCCTCTTGCCCGATTAGAGGTCAACAGCACCTCTTCCTTACACTGACATATATTCCGAGTATTACTAACATTCAGTACATCCCTAATACTTGTCCAGATTCCCTTCATCGTGAGTTGTGTTGTGATGTTCAACTTTCAATAGTGGCCTATAGATCGACTCGAAAAAAACACAAAAAATTAAAAATGGTCCAATTCATCCCAAAAGTATTATCTGATCATCACCGAAAATTATAGGCGTTGTCCTTGACTACAACTGGAATCTCATGGAAAATTTCAAAACGATCAGCGCTATATATCCGCCCTCTAGTGTGGTAATCGGCTACTAAATAATATCTCAGTACGTAATCACCTGTAAATATTAAGTGTAACTCCCACATCTGAGTACATACGACCATATATTTGGTATCAATTTAAAGGTCAACCACTCCTCTTGGATATACTATCCACTTCTCGGGTCTGTGTCTATCAGGGGCAAATATATACGCTCTATAATACAAATTTCGTCATTTTTCACACAAAAGTAAGGGTCCATTTGACCCGCTAAACATTGACCGATCTTTATCAAAACAAGCATGCTTATTCTTTGACACGATCCCCTTCTTCATGTAAAAATTCACGATGTTTGAGTCATAATTGCGGCCTCAGGAGGGACCAGAATATCAGACAAAAATAAGGTTTTTGGTCCATTTCATCCACTAAATAATTACCCATCTTTACCAAAAAAATAGGGGTCTTCATTCACCAGAACCCATCATACATGCAAGATTAGTCCATAACTGTGGCTAGTATTGTGTTTACAAATTATAATGGACAGAAGGACGGACGGACACACATGTATAGATCGACTCACCTAGTCGTGGTATGACGATCGGTATACTTAAAGGTGGAGCAATATTTCGCGGCGTTACAAGCTCTTGGGGCTGCACAGAACTATAATACCCTGGCAACATAGTTGTGTAGGGTATAAAAAATCGCACGTCATAATTAGGACTTCTTTAAAAAATACATGCCTTTTTATGCCCTTAAAAATATTCCTTAAACAATCTACACCATGAAAGATATTCTATATTTGTTTTCAATTCCTTTTTCCTTTTGTATGCGAATTTTTGGTTTTTATTCAAGGATTTGAATTGTTAATTATATTGACTCCGCACCCACCACTCTCTTTGTTTACATCCCATTATTGCCATTCATTTTTAATTAATTACAGACAATAAAAAAACCAAACTTGAAATGAACAAAAAAATTGGTGAATGTCAGTGGCATTTGAAAAGGGGTGAGATGAGGATGTATGAAACAAAAATGCTGAAATTTAATCCCTTAAGGGATATTTCGGCTAATGTAAGGGCAGGCTAGGTCGCTATTATTGTGAAATCAAAAAGTAGAGACTTATTTTAACACATTTAATAAAACAACAAAAGGTCTGATGTTGTTGAGTTTTATTAGATTTCCAATTTTGAGTGCAATGGACCACGAGCAAAAACACAAAATGTTTTTAATACCAAATGCCTGTTATGAATAGATAAGATGAGAAAAAAATATAAAGCTTTTATTTTGCTGTTGATTCCTTTATTACATTTTCTTCTTTGCATAAAAAATAAAACACATAAATCTTCATCTCAGAGGAGATGACACCACATGGTTGAATAGAAAAAGAGATCTAACAGCGAAATATGAATTTATGTGATTGTAAAAAAAGGATATATGCAAAACCAACGAACAGGACAATAAGGAATAGCGGGGAATATGAAATAGCCAATAAAAGGATTTTCATTATAATAAACAAACAAAACCCTGGGGAGGAAGAGAGAAATGGAGAGAATATACAACAAACGTAATATTCTCTTTTTTTTTAAATTGTTAGCAAATTAACTTTGAAAACAATATCAACAACCGGAGAAGGCCAACATTGTGTTCCTTTGTTTTAGAGAATAAACATACGAAGAATAAAAACTAAATTTTCAACAATAAAGATGAAGATATGGCAAGACAAAAAAAGCAATAAACATTTAAGTACTTTATTGTGTCATTTTGTATCCTTTGCTGCCCAGACACATAAAACATCTTTTTGTGCTTTTCTATCATCGACCAAACAAAAGGGACTTACAGGCAGCAAAGGCAGCCTGAGATGCTGCTGCTAAGCTAAAGGAAAAACCACAAGATTTGCAAGAAAATATTTATTTTTCTATGGTTAGTCATAAATTAAATGAAGATGAATGCCATTGTGAGTATGGCTCTCGTCGTACCACTCTATATATATCTCTCTTTGGATTTATTTTATTATATGGTTAGATGACAAATAGTGGTCATATAATTTCATTTGGCCCTAAGTTGATTGTTGTTAGATCAGCAAACCCACAAAGGCTTTTTATTACGATATTTTTAAAATGCAATCAAGTGACTCGAAGGAGATAAGACATTTAATTTTTGAATATTTTCTTGTTATGATGACTTTATTTTTCTTTTTATTGAGTTGTTAAAGCTAACACACAAAACTAGTGATTATCTTGTTGTTGTCTCGCTGTCAAATATGTCATGCTGTTGGTATTTATTTGACTTCTTTAACATAGTTTGGTGCCTGTGAAGATACTAAAATATAGTAGCCACAAGCTATGCAATGATTGGTCACGTATTGGTGTATGTAAAATGTCAAAATTTATGGATGTGATTTTCGTTGTACGCTGATATTTTTTTTTATTTAAAATGGCGGAGATTTTTTTTTAATTTTGTAAGAACAATACAAGGCATGATTTTTTAAATATATCTTCAATGTCGTGAATTTTTATAAAAATCTTTTTTTCAAGGCTCAATACAAGGCGTGGATTTTTTGAAAATATTTTTTCAAAGATCAATACAAGGCGTGAATTTTGTAATGATATATTTATACCCTACACAACTATATTGTTAGGGTATTATAGCTTTGTGCAGCCCCAAAAGTTTGTAACGCCGCGAAATATTGGTCCTAGACGCACCTTTAAGTATACTGATCATATCTCGATAAGCTAAGTCGATCTAGATATGTGTGTCCGTCCGTCCATCCGTCTGTTCATTATAATTTGTAAACACGATACAGGCTACATTTATTGACCAATCTTCGCGAAATCTTGCATGTACAATGGGTGCGGTCCAATGAAGAACCCTATTGTTGTTGGTAAAGATCGGTTAATATTTAGGGGATGAAATGGACCAAATACTAAATTTTTGTCGGTTTTTCTGGTCGCTCCACAGGCCGCAATAATGGCCCGAACATCGTAAAATTTTGCATGGAGAAGGGGGTCGGGCCAAAGAATAAGCATCCCAGTTTTGATAAAGATCGGTCAATATTTAGCGGGTCAAATGGACACTGACTTTTGTGTGAAAAATGACAAAATTTGTATTCTATGGCCTATATATTTCCCTATGAAGGCCTAGCCCCGAGAAGTTTATAGTATGTTCAAGAGGAGTGGTTGACCTTTAAATTGATATCAATTATATTGTCGCATGTGCTCGTATGTGAGAGTTATACTTAAATATTTACAGGTGCTTACGTATTCATATATTATTCAGTAACCCATAACCACACTAGAGGGCGCAGAGCTTTGAAATTTTCCATGAGATTCCACTTATGCTCAAGGACAACGCCTATAATTTTCGGTGATGATTAGATAATAATTTTTGGATGAAGTGGACCGAAAACTTAATTTGTTTGTGTTGTTTTTTTTCGAGTCGATCTATAGACCACAATTGAAAGCCCAACATCACCACATAACCCACGGTAAAGAGAATCTGGACAAGTACACCCCTCGTCTACTGAATATTAGAAATATATGTTGACATCTAGTCGGTCAAGAGGGTGCAAATATCGCGAAATATTGCCCAAGCTCAGAATATATAGAAGCACAAAAAGTTAGATTTTCGTGGAAGTTGTGTAGGGTATCATATGGTCGGCCCCGTCCGACTATACTGCTCCGCTCACTGGTTTTTTATTTAAAATGGCGGAGATTTTTTTTTTAATTTTTTAAGAACAATACAAGGCATGATATTTTTTAATATTTCTTCAAAGACGTGAATTTTTTGAAAATATTTTTTCAAACACCAATACAAGGCGTGAATTTTATAAAGATATGTTTTCAAGATATTTTTTCATGTCCATTGCATATATTTTTTTAAAAAATATTTTTTAACTAACAACACAGTCTAACTTTATTTACAAAACGTATTTTCCTGTTTCGGAACTGTCATAGATTTTTATTCAAATAGAAGGCGTTTTTTCTCCCTTCTCCTATTGTTCGCTCATTATTAAACCATTTGAAGTTAACCGCTTAATAAATTCCCACCATACCATAAATCTCTTAAACTTTTTTCTCTACAGCATCCGAAATTAATTTCTCTCTGCCAAGCAAAATTCTAGAGAAATTGCCATCTTGTGCTTAATTTAACTTTACAATTAAGAAATTAACTCCAGAAGGGCAAAAACAACAACAGCAGTAGGAAAACTTCTATAAATTAATTTCATTCATTTTGTGTCTGTTTTTATTATTGTTGTCATTCAACATCTTATCTATCTGTATCTAAAAAGGGCATATTTCAACAACAAGTCGTTTGTCTTCGAAGTCATCCGCATCAGTCCTGGCTGGGTTGGATGTCACAACAACAGAAGTGGCAGCAACAGCATAAGAAGTTCCTACATTCATTGCACCGGGAACGTGCAGTAGTAAAATTATAGCATCATTATAAACAATGACAATATCTCCTGCTTCATATCTTCACTTCGAAGCCGGCAGCAGCAGCAGTTCCTGCTCGGTTCGGAGTAGTTGTAGTAAAATAGTTTACTAACTGAAATTAAAACAATATGTTGCCATAAGTAAACTTTTGTAGATATTGTGATAGTTTCGTTGTTGTTGTTGCATTTTGTTATTGTAGAAATATCTCAGTTGCAACATTGCCTTCATTAAAGTCCTGAAGTCTTGAACTAAAGGCAATGGATATAAAGTGTTGGCAATACAAGAATACGAATTAGACTTGTTGCTGCGAAGACTTGTGCAGTGTGATAGACGAGACAGCGGATGGTAGACAGTAAGTCAGAAGGGCATTTAAAATTTCTGAAGGCCTATCAAGGTGTAAATTTTTTAAAAAAATATTTTCTGGGTACCGAGCAATGATTTTTAAAATATATTTTCCTAGGACCGACCCAAGCGTAGATTTTTAAATATATTTTTCTAATACCGATCCTAGCGTGGATTTAAAAAACAAGTTAACAATATTTTAGCAGACCAATTAAGGCCTAGATTTTAAAGAAATATATGGGCCTATCAAGGGGTAGATTAAAAATATATTTTTCACACCCTGTGAAGTGGTAGATTAAAAAAATATTTTCTAATGGTCTATCAAGGCGTAGATTTTTTAAGAAATACATGTTTATAAGGCCCATTGTGGAGCCGATTTTGAAAAATATTCTCTGCTGACCTTCCCAAAGTCCTCAGAATATATTTTGAAAAAGTACAAGCATTTTTGTATCTACTGCCTACCATAACTGAAAAGGACAGAAACTGCAAGTGTTATTTGCATATGCCTATGTTTGGTCAAAATAGACTAAGTCCACTTAGCAAATTATTTCAATAATTATAATTATATTCCGAACAAATTATAAAAAATATATATCCGTTGCGGAATAACTTTTTTAGTTTCATTCTTTCATTCATTCATTCGTTTGTTCGTTCGTTGTTTTTTTGTACTTATCCCTTTTTCACACTACCATAAAACTTTTAAATATTTTTCTTTATGGTTGCAAGTTTTTGAGTGCTGCATACACACATATGTGCACTGCACAAACACACTCACATACAGAGAATGTAAGACAACTGGTGCCATTGTGTCTGCGATTATTATCTTATTATAGTTACTCATGGTTAAAAATGTCTGGAATACATAGATACGCGATTAGCTTCCTCTTTTTTTCTTTTGCCAGCCTTGCAACTTCCAAACGACTTAGTTGATGATGCGACTTTTACGTTCTTCTTCGTCTTTTAGTTTGTCTTAAGAAAATTTGAAAATAAACTTTAGCCAACATTGTTTTTCCGTATTCAGCAGTTTGGTTTGTTTTTGTTATTGCTACAAAATTTAATTTATGCCTGATATGCAAAATTTGCTATTAAGCGCGAACGAGAGCAACTAAAATAAAATCGTGTAAATATATTTAAAGATGTTGCAGGAAGGGAAAAATCAAACAGACGTCCTTGGCTGGTACATGCAGGTAATGGTGCACAAGAAAATCCAATTAATTTTTTAAACAAGGCGATGATTTTAAACTTGAGATGAAGTGGATAGGGCAACACGTCTTTGAGTACCTTTAATATAGTGCATAAAAGATCAATAGACTATTAGAAGCGTGGATTTTTTAAAAAAATATTTTTGAGTACCATGTGAAGCAACATCCACGCCACTATATGGCGTGGATGTTTTAGAAAATAGTTTTTGAAGACCACTATTGATTTTTAAGGTCCACGACAATCGCGGGTTTAAAAAAAAATATTTTTTTCAAGACCACAACAGGTGTGGATTTCAAAAAAAAAAAAAAAAAAAATTAAGGACCACAATAGATGTTGATTTCAAAAAAGTATTTTTTCGAGGACCAGAACAGGCGTGGATTAAAAAAAATATTTTTCGAAGATACCTAAAAGAATTGGCTTTTTTAAATAGATATATATAAACCAAAATCAGCCTGCATTTTTTAAAGAGCCATATCTAGCTATATATATTTCATAAAATATTTTTCAAGGACAAAAATCAACATGCATTTCTTAAAAAGATCCATAACAGACCAGGATATTTTATAGAATATATTTTTAAAAACCAAAATAAGGATTTTTTCAAGGACTAAAACAAACCTGAATTTGTTAAAGAATATTCTTTTCAAATCCTATAAGAGGCCTGGTTTTTTTAAATATTAGAAATGTGGATTTTCTTAAAATAATACTTCTTCAAGGCCTATAGAGGCCTTTTAAGGCCTATAAGAGACCAGGATTTTTTAAATAGCTCTTTTTAGGGCCTTCATTTTTTAAATATTTTTTTTCGAGGCAATTAAGAGGATTTATTTTTTAAAGAATTTTATTTTCAAGCCTGGCTTTTTTTGCGAGGCATATAATTTGGGATTTTTTTTTTAAAAATATTTTTCAAGCCTGGAGTTTAATAGAGTATGTTTAAGGCCCAAAAGATGACTGCATTTTTAAATAATATTTATTTTAATGCCTATATGAGATCTGGATTTTTAAATAAATAGGCCAATAAGATGCTTGGATTTTTTAAAGAATTTTCGAGTCGTGGATTTTCTTAAAAGAATGCTTTTTTAAGGCCTATAAGAGACCTGGATTTTCAAAATAGCTCTTTTTGGGGCCTATAAGAGCCCTTCATTTTTTAAAGAATTTTTTTTTCGAGGCAATTAAGAGTAGAGGGTTTTTAAAGAATTTTATTTTCAAGCCTGGATTTTTTAAAGAATATTTTATGCCCTAAAAGAGGCCAGACCTCGTATAAACGAGGTCTGGTTTAAAAAAAATATGTTTTTTAAAAAGGTTATAAGAGGCCAGGATTTGTTTTGAAGATATTTTTTCAAAGCTTGCATATTTTATAAATATTTTTTTCAAGTCCTATTAGAGGTCTGGATTTTTTAAAGAATATCTTTTCAAACCCTATAAGAGGCCTGGATTATTTAATAAATAAGAAACGATGTTTTTCAAGAATATAAGAGGCGAACATTTTTCCAAGGCCTGTAAGAGTTCTGAAGTTTTTATGAATCCTTTTTTTAGGCCTATAAGATTCCTGGATTTTTTAGAGTATACCAGCCCTTAAAGAGACGTCGGTTTTTCAAGAATATTTTTCAAGGCCTATATAGATTTGGATTTTTTAAAAATATTTTTGAAGGCCTATAAAATGTCTGAATATTTTAACGAGTAGCTTTTGTAGGCGCATATGAAGCCTGGATTTTTTTTTTTTTTTTTTTTTGTGACGTTACGCCTACAAGAGCCCTGGAATTTTTAAAGAATATTTTTTTAGACCAATATGAGAACAGGAATTTTTCAAGAATATAAGAAGCGGTGATTTCTTAAACAATATTTTTTTAAGGCCTGGACTGTTTAAAGAATATTTTGTCCATGCTTATAAGAGGCGGGGGTTTATTAATGATATTTTTTCAAGGCCTATAAGAGAGTTATTTTGTTTTAATTTTTCCAAGGCGTGTAAAAGAACAGGAGTTTTTCAATAATATAAGGGGCGAGGATTTCGTAAAGACTTTTTTCAAGGCCTATACGAGCCCTAAAATTTTTAAAGAATATTTTTTGTCAGGCCTATAAGAGTTCTGGATTTTTTAGAGACTATTTTTTCAAGGGCAATAAGATACCCGCATTTTGTAAAAAATATAAGGGGTTTGAATATTTTAAACAATATTTTATCAAGTCCTGAATATTTTAAAGAATATTTTTTCAAGGGTCATAAGAGGCCTCGTTTTTTTATTATTTTTTTAAGCCCTAGGTGTATTTTTGTTGTATTTTTGAAGAATATTTTTGCAAGTCCTGGACTTTTTAAAGAACATTTTTGCATTCCCTATAAAAATCGTCGATTATTTTAAGATTTTTTCTCTATACCTATTAGAAGCCTGGATTTTTTAATGAATATTTTGTCATGAACCAAAAGCCGTCCTGGATTTTTTAAGAATATTTTATAAAGGGACAAAACAAATATAATTTTTTAAACAACACTTGTTATTGTAATCAATCCATTTTAAAATTTATGCTGCTTTAAAATAATATTAAATATAAAAAATCATTATGAATAATGTTTTCATATCTCCCAAATCGCCATTAAACCGGCGGCATTACCAGTTGCCGCCATAAGCTGGCCGTCCGGCCGGTCGGTCGCCTGTCATTTGTTATAGATGACATATTTTTCTCATTTTAATATTCCTGTTTTATGCGAAAAAAATAATTTCGATTAAATTTTTATAGTTTGCGGGCATAAAACATATTTTTTTATTCGTAATTCCAATATTTGCTGGAATATAATTCATCAACATTTTATTTCCGTTATATTTTGGCCACAAACGTTATGCACTACCATTTTTGTGATATCATCCCTTTCACTCCCTGGTTCACTTTTCTCTCTTGGCCGTAATAATAAATGTCGCCTATATAATATTTGTATAGATGTGTATATGTGACTACCAGGATATTTGGTTATGCGATGATAGCAGCAGTGAACTTGGTTGCTTGGTGGTTAAGCAAATGTTCATTTACAGGGACAATGGCGGAGATGATGATGACGATGATGTTGCTGATGCCGCCGGTGGCCATGATTCACAGAATTATTTGTTACAGAGCACACCAGGAGCTCCCAAAAAATATATATCTTTACATACATTCCATGCCATGTAAATGTTGGTGTATTTATACGCTATTTTTACACTTCATAAAAAAATACTCCGGACCATTATCTCTTCCTGGACCTTTTTTCGGTTTTACATCAGGAAGGCAGCACAAAAAAATGTTATATGATTTGGTTTTGCTTTCTATATTTGTGTGTGTGTGTATTTGTCTGCCGAAAAAAAAACTTTCTTTACATATTTTTTCATTTCTTTCTCCTCCGCCTCTTCTTCTTTTTTAACTTTTGTATGCAATTTGTCACTAATGTCACACTTGGTTTTTTCTCTCCATCTTATCTTCTTTTACAGACGGAACTTTCACACAATCTGCAACAATTGTCAGAAAAGGCACGCTCCACAACAGAATTCATACAACGGCTAAAAGGAATGAGTGACAAAGTAACGGTAAGTTGAAATTTGTATTCCTTTTTATTACACACTTTTTTTAGTATATTTTTGAAAAAAAAATCCTCAAATTGTTGCTGGTGTTGTCATAAAAAATTCCGGAGTTTCTCAAAAGTCAAAGAAAATGAAAGCCCCCCTAGGCTAAAAAACCGGGCACCACATAAAAAGAACAGAATTTATGTTTCAGCGGCAGGCATGCATTGCCTTTCCCGACTCGTCTCCTTCCTCCTACTCTCTTCCAATGCAAATGGTGTACGATTGTAAAATTCTTTGCATTTGTTTTCTTGTTGTTTGCCCTCCCCGAGGCATAGCAATGAAAAACCAGAGTCATATAATTTTTTTATATTTTTTTCCACAGCGCTAAGCTTAAAATAATAAAGTTTTACAAAACTTAATATCTTAATTAAGTAAATGTTGACTGAGCGGATGAGAAGTTGGAAGATGTCGGCGAAAAAAGCATGGAGTGCAAAAAAAGGATTGTGTGTTGGGCATTGAAAATCCCATTATAAACCAGATGTAATTTTTCAAAAGTTATTTACATGGAGTTTTTTAAAGGGGACTTACTTTTTTTCGCAGTACTAGTGGAAGTGTTTGTAGAAAGGATGAGATCAACAATGAAGAAAACTGAATCAAAGCTTAAAAAAAAAATATTTTTAAAAAGATACGTCTTGAGATATACTCTAAAAAAATATTTAAAAAAATGCACGCCTAGCGATATGCTTTAAAATTTGTTTAAAACAAATTACGCTTTCAGGTATACCTTAAAAAATATTTTAAAAAATTCCCCCTCGTATGCTCTAAAGAATATTTTTAAAAAAATTACGTTTTGGGATATACCTTAAAAACGGGGACGACTATATAAGGGTATCATATAGTCGTCCCCGTCCGACTTCGGCTACATACAAGAGATGTTAATAGATAGAACAGACATAGAATCATTGGCGGGACCATTGAGATGGAATCGGGCGAAATTAAATCTGCTATCTAAATAGATATTTGAACCAATTGAAATGAAACCCCACTATTTACATAAAATCGGACGAAAAAATTTATAAGACCTATATCAAAATCTGAAGCGATTTCAACAACAAACGTTTCAACACATCATTTTTCCTTAATTGCATTCGCTATTCAACATTTCTCAATCGTAAAAACTATATATATACTATATATATATATATACTATATATATATACTATATATAAATCTGAACCAATTTTAAGAAAACTTCGCAGACATCAGTCTAGACCTAATTCAGTAGTCTGTGCAAAATGTTGTCTTAATCGGACAAATATTGAGAGTTTGGTGTATCATTCACAAAAAATCGGACGAAACTATATATGGGAGCTATATCTAAATGTGAACCGATTTTAAGAAAACTTCGCAGACATCAGTCTAGACCTAATTCAGTATTCTGCGCAAAATTTTGTCCCAATCGGACAAATATTGGGAGTTTGGTGTATCATTCACAAAAAATCGGACGAAACTATATATGGGAACTATATCTATATATAAACCGATTTTAACAAAAATTCGCAGACATCAGTCTGGACCTAATTCAGTACTCTGTGCAATAGTTTGTCCCAATCGGACAAATATTGTGAATTTGGTGCATCATTTACACAAAATCGGACGAAGCTATATATGGGAGCTATATTTAAATCTGAAACGATTTTCTCCAATTTCAATAGGGTTCGTCCTTGGGCCAAATAAGTGAACTGTGCCAAATTTCAACCAAATCAGATCATAAATGCGACCTGTACTTTGTTCACAAAAATACATGGACGGACGGGCACACTTAAATCGACTCAGAAAGTGATTCTATGCATATTATCAAAAGGAACCATGGGTCTATCTCGATTCTTTTTGTCTGTTACAAACATGTGCACAAAGACATAATACCCTGTACCACAGTGTGGTGAAGGGTATATAAATCCACGCCTTGAGATATGCTCTACAAAAATTTTACCATAAAAATACTTTTAGGAAAACCACGCCTTGAGATATGCCTTACAAAAATATTACCATAAAAATACTTTTAACAAAAACCACGCCTTGAGATATGCTCTACAAAAATATTACACATACATCGAAAAATATTACCAGAAAAATACTTTTAACAATACCACGCCTTCGGATATACATCGAAAAATATTTTTAAGAAAACCACGCCTTCGGATATACATCGAAAAATATTTTTAAGAAAACCACGCCTTCGGATATACATCGAAAAATATTTTTAAGAAAACCACGCCTTCGGATATACATCGAAAAATGTTTTTAAGAAAACGACGCCTTCGGATATACATCGAAAAACATTTTTAAGAAAACCACGATTTCGGATATACATCGAAAAATATTTTAAAAAATCCCAGCCTTATAAGAGACCCTCAAAAAATATTTTTATAAAAAATCCACGCCTTATTAGAGACCCTCAAAATATATTTTTATAAAAAATCCACGCCTTATTAGAGACCCTCAAAAAATATTTTTATAAAAAAATCTACGCCCTATAAGAGACCATCAAAAATATTTTTAAAAAATCCACGCCTTATTAGAGACCCTCAAAAAATATTTTTATAAAAAATCTACGCCCTATAAGAGACCATCAAAAATATTTTTAAAAAATCCACGCCTTATTAGAGACCCTCAAAAAATATTTTTATAAAAAATCTACGCCCTATAAGAGACCATCAAAAATATTTTTAAAAAATCCACGCCTTATATGAGGCCCTCAAAAAATATTTTTAAAAAAATCCTCTACATTTTTTAATACCTCCTTGTAATTTGTCCTGTACCTTTACTATGCAAAAAAAAACGCCGTGAAAAAACACAATTCAACAAATCCCAGAAATTAGTCAAAGAACGTTAAGTACGAACAACAACAACTACAAAATACACAGAAAACCAACAACATAAATTGTTTGTAAGAAATCTTAAAATCCCACTACATACATTTGTTGTTTGTAATTTCCTTTGGTGGATTTCACGCTGGCAGGCAGGCAGGCAGCTTGCCCGGTTGATTGGATCGTTGGGTCCAGACAAATTACACTTAATGTTTATGAACTTTTTATAGTTTAAATGAAGACAAAAAGGCCGGGCGTAGAGGGCGAGCTTTTTTTTACCTTCACACACAGGTAAAGAGCTTGGCAAAGCGAAAACAATCACAAAAAGGAAACCTGCTCGCCAAAGTGAAGTAAAGGCGTCTGGTTTATATTTCCTTGTAATTTTCTTAAGCTGCCTTTTTCCTCGCAGATTGTTTTTTTGTTTGCTCCAAGAGTTAGTGAGGATTTTTTTGTGTTTCATTTCTTAGTCCTTTCTTTGACTCTATGTGAAATTATGTTTAATTTGTTAAGAGAAGTTTTTTTCTGTGTTTTCTTCTCTCTTTGATATTATTCTTTGGGATTTTTCCATGAGTTCCTGCTATGTGGAAAAGATGCAATATTTTTTTAATTAAATTTAGAATTTAATTTTAATGGAATTTTTACTATTTTTTCTTGTTTTTCTATTTTAGGAATCCTGCATAGAATTCGAGAGACTAGTCACAGCCCAATGTGAAGCCCTCATCCAAGCCATACATGATCGTCGTGAATATTTATTAGAGGCCATACGCATGGATAAGGAGACAAAAATTAGAATATTAAAGGTAAGAAGTGAATTTACAGTTAAGAACAAAATTTTGTAATAAAATATTTATAATCTTATTTATTTTTGTATATTTGTTATTCAGGATCAACAATCAAATTGTACCGGCAAACTGCAACAGACCACTGGCCTTATTCAATTCTGTATTGAGGCCTTAAAAGAGACTGATAGTGCTGCATTTTTGCAGGTAAGATGATAAACACATTTTATTATTTATAAAAAAATATTCTGAAAAAAAAATCCACGCCTTGTGTGAGTCTTTGGCAAAAAATAATTAAAAAAATCCACGCCTTGTGTAAGTCTTTGGCAAAAAACAAATTTGAAAAAAATCCACACCTTGTGTGAATCTTTGGCAAAAAAAATTTAAAAAAAATCCACACCTTGTGTGAATCTTTGGCAAAAAAAATTTAAAAAAAATCCATGCCTTGTGTGAGTCTTTGGCAAAAAAAAATTAAAAAATATCCACGCTTTCTGTGAGACTTTGGCAAAAAATATTTTTAAAATATTCACGCCTTCTGTGAGACTTTGGCAAAAAATATTTTTAAAAAATCCACGCCTTCTGTGAGACTTTGACAAAAAATATTTTTAAAAAATCCACGCCTTCTGTGAGTTTTTGGCAAAAAATATTTTTAAAAAATCCACGCCTTGTATGAGTCTTTGAAAAAATATTTTTTAAAAAATCCAAGCCAAAATCCATTTTTAAATTCAATATATATATTTTTTTTAATTTCGAGATTCGATTTTTGAGGGTCTTTAAAAATCCTTTGATCGCACTTTATTTAATTTACCAATTATTTTTTTTTTTATTTTTTCCAGGTTGGTTCAATGTTAATAAATCGTGTTGCCAACACCGACATGACTTGGCATCAGGAAGTAACAAATGCTGCCCCAAGAGTATCTCCCATTGTGGACTTGACACTGGATGATGCTGCCGTTTTAAGATCTATTGATAATTTGAATTTCATTCAAATGAAACGTAAGTCCTCAAAACTATTTTCTTAGATAATTTTAAAATATCTAATGCAGCAAAAAGTGAGAAAAGAAAAAAAACATACCTTCCCATAAACGTCTTACTAAAACATTCGCAGCTAAAAAATTTCCAAACTAATGGAACCCATAAAATATGCTTTAAAACTAATAACAAATGGGTTAACATAAATATCATCTTCAAACATTTGTCACTATCACTTGTTTCCGCTCTGTTGAGACAACCACAACAATGTCATAATTTGTGATAATTTTTCATAGTGTAACAATCTTTCCTTCAGACCACATTACATTTTCTAGCTGGGTAACAGCTGTTGCCTAGACCCAACAAATCACCTGACTTGGAAACATGAAATGAACATCACCACTTATATTGTAGCTGTCGAATGCTTCTCCCAAGGAAATTCGATACTTTTTTCCAATGCTTAACATTTGCCTGGTGCACATGGTTCGGCTGCGGCTGCTTAAAATCTAACCTTTCATAGAGCAACACTAACTTATGACTCATTCAAATTACCGAAAACATGGGAAATACATTTTTTATAACAAGGAAGAATATCGAATTCAGGAAATGGAAACCATTTCTAAAAAATTTAATATTAACAAAAATATAAAATTATTTGTATTACAATCCCAAAAATCAAATTTTATACGAATTATACACGAATTAACCATTTATCTCATATTTTGTATCTGTGTCTCTCTTTCAATTTCTTTCTCATACAAATTATTCATACATGCTGCTTTGCTTACTAAATTTAAAAAAAAATATATATATATATTGAAATCAATTGTATGCTAAAAAAAAAAACAAATTATAACGCTTGTGTATATGTGTGTATTATAATAGCTGCCAAAGATGGAGATGAACGTTTGCCTGCAGGTGAGATGCTTGATGAACACTATATCAGCAATACATCATCATTTACCACATCCATATTGTCCACAAATACCGTCATCAATGCCTCATTATTAGATACCAACACCAACAACACCACCACAACCAACAACACGAACAATATATTAGCCAACAACACCACCAATAATTCCACCATTACCAATCTGATGACGGCTATGGCAATCAGTGATTGCAATAAGACCTCAACATTACGTTCCACCAAATCCAATAAATCGTCATCATCATCATCCTCCTCAACAACACTGTCCCTGAAAATGAATGCCTTTAGAAAATTGATCAACTACGATGAAACGATATCATGTACGCATAGTAATAATAATTTGCCATTATTATCATCTACTTGTTGTATTCGTATGTATGATTTTTTTATTCTTATTTTTTAATTATTTAAAATTGATTTAATTTTTTTTACAATTATTTGATTTTTTTCAAAATTATTTCCATACTTTCTTTCCTTATTCATCAATTTCTTCTCTTCATTGTCATTTTGTCATCAACAAACACACACACATACATACCTATATACCACTCTGTCATCTCATCTTCTTCTTCATATTGGTTTTCGTTTCATTTTTTATTTTGTAACTAATTTTTATTACATACCTTTATTGCTCAAAAGGTTCTCCATGCCCATAAAAATTTAAAATTCATTGCGTAGATGGTCTATAGATAACTCATGAAAAAAATCAACAAAAATCCAAATTCTCAAATTTGTAAGACTTCTATTATATCTCATTTATTCTACCCTTTATCCTAAAATTATTATTCCATTGTTCCGATACTCCTTTAAAAAGAATCCACCCTAATGCTCAGATGGTCCTTGACAAATATTTATTTGAAAAAAAAAACCCCCGATGATAATTCAAAAATATTCTTTTAAAAATCCCTAAAATATACAATATTAAAATATTAAATTTTAAATGGGAAAATTCTTAAAATAATACCGATTGTTCTTGAATAATAAAATAATTCGTTCAAAAGTCCAGGACCTTGAAATGTGTATATAAAAATCCACGCTTCCTTTCATTTTTTCATGAAAAATTTCAAGAGGTCCTTATTTTTCTCATTAAAAAAATTCATGAGCCTCCCCAAAAATATTCTAAAAAATACAGTGGCCATTAACACTTTTTATATAAAATATATAAAGTGGCCCTTAAAACTATACTTTAAAAATCCAAGAGGATCATAAAAATAATATCTTAAGTATTCATGAGGTCCTCCAAAAAATTAAACACAATCTTGTAAGTATCCCGGAAGTGCCTTAAAGTATTCGTTCAAAAATCTACACTTATAGGTCTTATAATCCTTGAATATCTATTTTTAAACAATTGGAAACAATGTTAATTTACGCCTACGAATCCTAATCCTAGAAAAATCCTACCTTATGAATCTGATAGGCCATAAATATATTTAAAAAAACCAATCCGATATCCGTTATAACCCTAAATTTTTTTGTCATTCTACGCATAAGGTTCCTTCCAAAAATTCAGTTCTTCCAAAAATTCAAAATCAAGGTTGTAATAGCTTCTATGGCTGTGATAGTCCCTCAAGCTTATGGATCTGATCTTTGCCCTGATCTTCGCTTATCGAACTGTTAGCTATTGATTTTTTTGAGAACCTCGCTTATCGAACTGGTAGCTATTGATTTTTTTAAGAAACTCGCTTATCGATCTGGTAGCTATTGGATTTTTTAAGAACCTCGCTTATCGATCTGGTAGCTATTGGATTTTTTTTTAATCCTCGCTTATAGATCTGATAGCTATTGAAATCTTTGTTTTTAATCCTCGCCCTTGGCTCTGATGGTACCTTAAACAATATTCTTTAAAAATCCACGCCCTTGGCTCTGATGGTACCTTAAAAAATATTCTTTAAAAATCCACGCCCTTGGCTCTGATGGTACCTTAAAAAATATTCTTTAAAAATCCACGCCCTTGGCTCTGATGGTACCTTAAAAATATTCTTTAAAAATCCAAACCCTTGGCTCTGATGGTACCTTAAAAATATTTTTTAAAAATCCAAGCCCTTGGCTCTGATGGTACCTTAAAAATTTTCTTTAAAAATCCACGCCCTTGGCTCTGATGGTACCTTAAAAAATATTCTTTAAAAATCCACGCCTAAGGTTATGATAGTACCTAAAAAAAATTCTTAAGAAAACCGTGCCTTTGGCTCTGATGGTACCTCAAAAAATATTCTTAAGAAAACCGTGCCTTTGGCTCTGATGGTACCTAAAAAAATATTCTTTAAAAATCTACGCCTAAGGCTCTGATGGTACCTCAAAAAGTATTCTTTAAGAAATCCACGCATGAGGCTCTGATGGTACCTCAAAAAATATTCTTTAAAAATCTACGCCTAAGGCTCTGATGGTACCTCAAAAAGTATTCTTTAAGAAATCCACGCATGAGGCTCTGATGGTACACCAAAAAATATTCTTTAAAAATCCACGCCTTTGCCTCTGATACACCCTCAAAAAATATTATTAAAATATTTTAGAAACCACGCATTTGGCTCTGATAGTACCTCAACAATTATTCTTTAAAAATTCACGCCTTTGGCTCGGATAGTTCCTAAAAAAATATTCTTTAAAAAATCCACGCATGAGGCTCTGATGGTACCTCAAAAAATATTCTTTAAAAATCCATGCCCTTGACTCTGATGGTATACATGCCTTTGGATTTGATGGTAACTCAAAAAATACTTTCTAAAAATCCACGCCTAAGGCTCTGATAGCATCTCAAAAAATATTCTTTAAAAATCAACGGCTTTCACTCTGACCACCACGCCTTTGGCTCCGACAGTACTTCAACATATTCTTTAAAAATCCACGCCTTTGGATCTGAAGTATTTTACACAAAAATCACGTCCAAAGCTCTAATAGTTCCTCAAAAGGCCCAAGTATCTGATTGACCCTCAAAGGCTCCATGTTCAAATCCTTCAAACAATATTTTTAAAACAAATTTACGCTCAGAGATTTAATAGCCCTCAAAAATCATTTGATTCTTAACCTCGGTCACTCTTCAGTAGTGTTCATCCCAATACAGCTACTTTTGAGTAGAGAGCTTCTAAAACCAGCTATTCTACAATAGTGCCATTCTGAGGCCAACCTTTAACCATAGGGGTTATCCAAATTCTAAAGTACAGACCTTTCTACAGTAATGACATTCAAAGGCCTCTTGTTCTACAATCGAATGGTGAGGTCATATAGGCAGCTTGTCTACAGTTAAACTATTTAAAGGTCAGCTATTTTACAATAGAGGCATTCTAAGACCACCTACTCTACTACGACGTACTTCTAAGTCCAGTTGGCACACATTAAAGGGCTCTAAGGGCTGTTTATTTTAAACTTCTGACCTTCTCGGACCATCTACCCCACATTCCTAGCCTTCTCATGCCATCTACCCCACATTTCACTCATTCATATTTCTTTCCTCTCTACCTCCTCATCTCTTCCCTTTATTTAAATTACTCGCAATTATTTATGTCTTATATTTATGACATTTACACCTAATAACTAATTTGAAGGAGGTCCACCACAAAAAATAAAACCAAGTGCCAAAGAAAAAAATTACCCCAAAAATGGCTGACATTGCGATACCTTTCCGGTTTTCTACACTACCTTCCGTATATACTTTGTCTCTCCAACTCCCCATTTCTTTATTGGTAAAGTAATATTTTATGTTACAATTATGTCCTGTAGGCCAATGTTTTCTTTTCTGCTGGTGGCCATTGGTAAACTTGAGTTTCTTATAATTTCCGGAATCTTAAGTTTCCTTTCGGTTTTTGTTTCTGTTTACATTTTCTTTTGTTTATCAGAGAGAAAAACAAACATCCTTTTTCCACCCAAAAAAAATTGTATTATAATTTATTGTTTATTATAGCCTTAAGTCATAATAATTAAAAGTAAGAAATCATGGTAGTCGTTCTATTAGCTCTACTACACTCAGGCTTTAGCTCTATCTCTCTCACACACACACTTGTCCCCTTGCTATCCTTTACACTCTCTCTCACACTCTTACACACACACACACTCATGTACTTCTTACTATCCTTAACACACGTACTATACTCCAGTACTCTCTCTATCGCCCCTTCCTCTCCCTTTACCTATTCCTTTGTAACACTTAACATCTTTTTCCTTCTTCGTCCTTCCTTTCATATCAATTTTACTTTTTAAGCCAAACAGTAATTTGCATTTATGCTAACAATGTTGTTGTTGTTATTTTTTTTTTCTTTTTTTAATACTGTAATGTATTCCTGTGGTCTGCAGCTCCTCAACCACCTGCAATTATACCCGAAGATTGTTCGGCGGAAAATAATTCCGTTACTGTGGCGTGGCAGGCACCAAATCATTCCTTTGTTGAGGGCTATGTCTTGGAATTGGACGATGGCAGTGGTGGAGAATTTAGGGTAAGTACACTCTATGGACTCTGGGTGGGGCAGTGACCTCCCTCACTACTCCTCCCTTCATTATTGGTTTATTCACACTTCTTGTACTTTAAGAAATTGTTTTCTCCGAATATTTTTTTACTGCTATTCTAATTTATTGTTAAATTCTAATGTAGTCTAGGCTGTTTTTTTTTTTTTTTGTTCTAATGCCTTTTTTCTCATTTTGTTGTTGTTTTTGTTTTCATTTTTCCAGGAAGTTTATTGCGGCAAAGAGACCATTTGCACCGTTGATGGCCTACACTTTAACTCCATGTACAATGCCCGTGTCAAGGCTTTCAATAGTGCCGGCGAAGGTGAATACTCAGAACTTATTGGCTTACAAACGGCTGAAGGTAAGTGTAAAGTGTTTTTGTTGTTGTTAGAATATACGAAGTTTTTTTCTGGGATCTCTGGTTACCTGTATACGCTTGACATCAGTTCAAAGTTCAAAGCTCTTTGGTAGTGTTGCTATTTGACGCACCATAAAATAACTTGGACAGTTTTTCATTGCAATTTTTTCAATTAAGCCTATCACAAAGGTGGTTGAAGGAAGAACAGTGGGACAAAAAAAAAAAACAACACCAATGTTGCAACTCTTAACTAAATTACTTGACTTTGGAGACCAGAAACGCTGGCTACTATACATCAGAACTAGTTACACTACATTATATTTCACCAAGTCCGCTTATTCCACGTCAGAGGTCTCATAAGACTTGCTACTCTCCAATAGAGGTAGCTAATCTACATCCCTAAGTCCAGTTACTCTACAGTAGAGGTCTTATAATACTAACTACTGCAAGTAGATGTCTCTGAAGTTAGCTATGTCAGATACATCTAAAGTCAATATATTCTACAATAGAGGTCAATAAGGACAGCAACATTACATCAATCGCCTCTACAAACAATAATTCTACTCTAAAGAGGCCTCTAAGAACAACTAATAAGCTACACTTACTTTAAAGCAGGGACCTCTAAGGCCAGCTACTCTACACTAGAGGACTCGAATACCAACTACTCCCCAGGAGAGTCTTATCTTATCTACAATAGTGACCTTTTAAGGTCAAGCAGATGCCTCTAAAGGCAACTACTCTACAGCACGAGTTTCTAAAGCCAGCTATTCTTCGAATGAACTACGTTAGAAGCCTTTTAAGACAGTTACTCTACAGTAGAGGCCTCTTTAGGCAGCTACTTTACATCAGGTCCTCCAAAGCTACTGTGCAATAGAGGTCGCTAAACTCAAAAAAATTACAGTTGAGGTCTCGAAGACCAGCTATACTATAGTAGAGGCTTTCAAGACCATTCTATTTACATTATTGGTTTTGTAAGGTTTGATACTTCGTACCAGATGCCTCTCAAGGCAATTACACTGCAGTACTGGTTTTCAAAGCCGGCTAATCTGTCATAGAGGCTGCTAAATGTAGCTAATGTATGGTAAAGACACATAAAACTAGCTAATTCTTATCTTAGACCTCTAAGAAAAAAAAACTACGTTAGAAACCTTCTAGGACAGAGGGCTTTTAAGGTAGCTACTACAGTAGAGCTCGAAGACCAATTTAAGAGCAGCTTATCTACGGTAGTGACCATCTACTGTCAGTCATAGCAGATGCTTTCAAAGTCAACTAGTCTACAGAATGGGTTTCTAAAGTCCGCTACTCTGCAATAGAGGCCGTTAATATAAAGGATATACACATAAGGTCAGCTATTTCTTCCATGGACTTCTAATAATCTTCGGCAGAAGTTTTTCTGGATAGCTATTCTACAGTAGAAGTCGCTGAAGCCAGGTTCTTCACCACAGAGCTCTCTAAGGCTAGCTTCGGTAAAATTGAGGTCTCCTTAGTTGCGTACTGCACAGTATAATTCTCTAAGGCCAGCTACTGCACAGTAGATGTCCTAGGAACAGTAATCTGCAGTAGGGGTCTCTCAAGGCATCTACTCTATAGTGTATACCTATAATGCCTGTCAATATATATTAGAATCTCTAAAGTAAACCATCGTACGCCTCTATGGTAAGCTAATCTACATGGGAGATCGTTTACACGACAGAGGGATCTACGATCCGAAATGACCCGAGTCTTACTAGGCCAACATCTGTCACTTCAGCCTATTTTGTAAATGCAATAAGGCTGCTACCACAACACAGAAGGCCTATAAGGCTACGTCGAAGCTAATCTAGTCCATATCAGAGGATTCTATTACATCAGCGGTTTCTAAAAGTTGCTGCTCTACAGTAGGTTTCTAATTCTACAGTGGAGACCTCCGAGACAGACTAAAATGTCCCTTTTCTTAGTTCAAAACTAATTTCCCCTTTAAAAAATATATTCCGTCCCACTGTCTTAGCCTCTTTTGTAATTCCTCGAATTACTTTAACTAAAATCCAATGTAAGTCTACCTATTTTTCCTATTAACTAAGAAATATAAAACCCACCATTGTGTTGTGTATGATGGGCTTAGTTATTTCAACCGTTAAATGTCTGTTAATCTGGCATTTATAGCAAAAAAGAGTATTTCATAGTAAAAATGCCAGTCGCCAGCCAAGCGAAGCGAACAACTCGTAAGTCCAACAACCGAACCATCAACCAAGGACATATTGTTATGCCAGCTATCCTTATGGAATATCCTGAAGTTACAACAAATGTCGTCTGTGGTAATTGTTAAGTTTTTTGCTCTTGTCCTTCTTCGGCTATCCTTCTTTGCATATACGCATACACTAAGAAAGTAATTTTCAAAGTAAAATGTTTAACTTCCTTGTTAAGTTTCTACGTTCCTTGGAAAAATACAGGATAGCTCGTAGAAACGGGCTGTGTCAGCGTTGTGTTAATTCCACTCATGCGTAAGTGTCAGAGTTGTGTAAATTGTCTTTAACACACACCTCCCACCTATCCAAAAGGCTTTTCCTTCCCCCATGTAATCTTGTTAGTTCTTACACTTTTGCCCAGCAACACCAAGGAGGAATAGTCCAATTTCTGTCGTTGTTGGTGTTAGGTTCGACTGTCTAGTGGTTTATATTGTCTGAGGCATTTTACAGTTTTCTTTTGCTTTCCGTCACTTTCAGTACGACCGAACAACCGACCAACACCACAACTTTGATTGATGTCTTCCGTTTTTATGGACTAAAAACTAAACCTAAAGTTTCTTACATCGAAGACGACCGAAGAAGTTTTGGACGTCTTTGGCCGGACAGCTAGCTACCGAGCTTGCAGCACAAAATTATCCTAATGAATCGTATTTTTAGTTGTGTTTATTTTATTAAACGCCTTTAATTCGGATTTAATTTGCAAAATTGCCTATAGCACTTTTGTTGAAAATTGCAGCAACACCAAGGATTTACTGTTCTGCTGCCTTACAATTAAACTGAGGGAGCCTAAGGATTTTAATTAAAGTGAAATTCTAAAGAACAAGAAAAAGAGGAGAATAATTGATTTTCGAGAGCGGATTCGAAATAGTTTCATTAGGTTAATGAGCAGGAGGGAAAGGGGTGAGGAATTGGTATTAAGAAGATTAACTTTTAGGGAAATGTATTTACCTATAAAATTTTCGTAAATTTTTATGGAATACCTGAATTATAAATTTTTGTGAACTTCGAATGTAGTCTTAGGAGGCTTACTTTTATTTAGTAGAGGTCTCAAAAAGCAATCTAATCCACGGTAGCTATTATAAATACTCCATAGAAGAGCTTTCTTTTGAAGAATTGTTAAGGTCAGCATATCTAAAACCTATTCCTTTAAGTCCAGAACATTTGAAGGGTTGCTGAACTTTAGCAAATGCTTCTAAGACCATGCATTTTAAAGCAAACCCTCTAAATGCCAGTTAATTGCTACTCTACAAAAGAGACTTCTGAGATCAGTTACTCTACATTAGTCATCTCTAAGGGGAGTTACGAAACATCAGAGGTCTCTAATACCAGATATTCCACTCCAGGGACTTTATAGCAATATGACCAGTTACTGTACATTAGATACTTATTTGTCCAACTACTCCACTACAGAGCCTTCTAAGGTCAGCACATCTACGACATATGCCTCTAAGGCAAGAAATGGAACTTTCAGGTCATCATATCTACAACAGGGTCCTACATGATGTAGCAGTGACCTGTGAGCCCAGAGCATGGAACATCCAGGTCATCATATCATATACAACAGAGGCCTATATGACAGTGACTTGTGAACCCAGTTCTCTACAGCAGTGACCTCTAAGGTAGCTGGCCTCTATGTTCACCTTATCTACAGCAGAGGCCGTGGAGGACAGTTTCTCTCAGATAATTCGAATGCATGTTACTCTACTGAGGAGGTCTATATGGCCAACCATTCTACAGAAGTAACAAGAGACGCAGCTCTTGTCATCTGATCTGCAACAGATGATAGTAGTTACTCTGCAGAAGATACCTCTAATGTATAGTAGCTGGCCTCTGAGTTAAGCTACTTTACAGAAGAGGTCATAAAGACCAATTATTCTACATCAGATAAATCTAGTGCTTGCTACTCTAATGTGGTGTTCTATGTGACTAGCCATTCTACGACAGTGGTCAGCTACCTCACAGCATGGGCCTCTCAAGTCATTTGATCTACAACAGTGGACTATTTGACCAGTTAATTTATAGTAGTGATCCGAAAGCTTAGTTACTCTAAGGTACAACAGCTGACCTCTACATTCAACTATTCTACAGCAGAGACCGTTAAGGCCAGTTAAAACACATCAGAGAATTTTAATACTTGCTACTTTACTATGGAGGTCTATATGACCAGCCATTATAGTGGTGCAGTGGCGAGCTAATCCCATGTAAACTGATCGAAAACAACTCTAAGGTAGAGTAACTGGCCTCTAAGTTCAGCTACTCTACAGCAGAGGTCGTTGATGCCAGCTACTCTACATAAGGCAATTCTAATATTTGCTACTCTACTGTGAAGGTCAATATGGCAGCAGTTGCCAACTACCTCAAATCATCGATGTGATCTGCAACAGAAACCTATATGACCAGTTAGTGTATAGTAGTGTGCGGCAGATGTTCTCTAAGTTCAGCTACATTACAGCAGAGGCCGCTGAGGCTAGTTACTCTATCTGCATCAGATAATTCGAATGCTTGCTATTCTACTGTGGAGGTCTATATGGCCAGCCATTCTACAGAAGTGGCCAACTACCTCACCGTATAGACCTCTCAGGTCATTTATTCTACAAAAGTATCAGTAGAAGTGACCTGTAAGCCCGGCTACCCTAGAACAGAGGCCTGCTATTCTGAGGTCATATGCTCTGATTATCTACAAGAGAAACCACAAAAGCCAGATTTTAGAGACGTTCTGGTTTCCATTTGGCACACCTACTCTATTTCTGGGACCGCTGAGGCCCTTTGTAGTAAATTCCTGCAATCACATTCCCTACCCAAAAGCCACAGCTTATTGACATTCTCGTGTCCATTACGACAACTACTCTATTTCAGAGACCACCGAGTCCTGGAACTCCTGGAACTTCTCATTGTTTCCCCTTTCTGAGGCTAGATACTTTATATTGGTTAAACTAAGTCCAGCTAAGCCACTAATAGGGGCTTCATAAGGATAGCAACAATACAGCTATGACTCTACGTTTTTTGTAGTTAAAGGAATTCCAATATAGTACCCTCCTGCTATTCTCTAATGTCGTTCTAAGGCCAGTTATTCTGTGATCTGAGAGCTGTAGTAGCGGTAGACTAAACGATCTAAAGATAAAGGGCTTCTCTATAGAAGAGGTCTTATAGACCCCTAACAGATTTTCTAACATCTCATTACTGATGCTTTGCCGGATATTCTAAGGTTAACCAATTTGTAATGGATTGCGGAACTAAGTCGTATTGATATTCTGAGTCCAGTCGCTGTATAGTAGAGTACTGAGTTGTGAGTTGTCCTAGTTTAGTGAAATTCTGGTACCTCTTAGGACTGGTACTCTGGCATTCGGAGATCCGTTATATATTAATAGCCATTCTGAGGATATTTTGTTGACTTTAAAGTCCTACTAAATTGGGCTCCTTGAGCTTCACATTCTTCAATATTAGTATCCTTTTGGAGTGATATTTCTATTCTTACTCAAACATCGTTTCTACAAATCTCCACACACAATTCCGTGTTGCGGCTGAATAACAAATCTCCAATAACAATATAAATACACTATTTGTAACGATTGTTTGCAAAGGCTACAGCAACAACAAAAACAACATCACAATAAATAACCAAACCTCAGCAATAACATTTATAACAAACTCGATTGGATGGATGGTTGTTGGCTAACAAAGAAATCGAACAAAATAACTAAAAAAAAAGAAATTACGAAAATAAATAGCAAAGAATAACTCCTTGGAAGACAGACCGACCGACCTATCTCTAACTAACATTGTTAAAGTGAAGACTACTTAGTTGGGTATCTGGCATCCTTTCCGGAGGAGATAGTTATGTTTTGCAACAGCATTACCGCAACTAACTATTGTGGTGTAGACAAAACAACAGTCATTCAGTCAGAACAACAGCCACTACAACTACAAGACAATTTACACTGGCTCTCCTTCTAAGTGCTCGAAACTATTTGCCTTGGAATAATAGCAAAAAGAACCAATGCAAACCAACATTGCTGCCAATATTGGCTAACAACGGAAACGTGGAAACAATCTTTTACATTTTAACCAAGACACAGTCTCGTTTACGCACACAGCCACACCATCCATACATTGTTAATAGCCTGCACCACACACACACACAATGCCAAGGAAATGCAATCAAATTGAATTTCCTGGTTATTGACTGGTTGGTTGAATGGTTGGCCCTACAAAGCTTATTGTGTCCATGCAACTTGTGGCTTTTTTGCTCTTCGCCTCCTTCCTTCTCTTCCTCTTATTTCTCTATCGATATTTATATGCATCCATAACTATTGTGGTTTTGTTTATTTGTTTTAAGATTTGTTTGTTAGCATCTAATAACATTGTCCTTTTTTTTCTTCTTACAGTTGCCTGGTTTACCTTCGATCCTGTTCTCAGCGGTGGCCCCGGCTCCGGTCTAATCTTTAGCAATAATAATGCCACCGTCTCTGTCGAGGGCTGGGAGCATCGTGTTGCCTTAGGTTCCGTCGGATTCTCACGTGGCATTCACTATTGGGAATTTACCATTGACAATTATACAGCAGACACGGATCCGGCATTTGGCGTGGCACGCATCGATGTTAATCGCAATAAAATGTTGGGTAAGTAAACTTAAAAGGGATAATATTTATTTACATGGGATACGAGATTGTGTGTTTGATATGACGCAAAAAAGGGCATTGGATATTGATAAAGGATAATTGTTTGAAGAAGGATACAAAATAATAAACCCTTTTTTAAAAAAATTAAGACGATAACCTAAAGCTTCAGGCAAAGTCTAGTTTATTAATAAACAAAACTTCTAGAATGCCTCTAACTACAGAGCTGATGTCCTCACAGACCATAGTTACAAAGTAGTTGGTTTCCGATGTCACTTGTACAGGGAAGCTTGCTTAGGGACCTAAATGCAAAGGGTACTGTTAAAACAACTTCTTAAGCTTATCGATGTTTATGTTTCACCGAGGACAACTTATTGAGGAGAATAATAAACAAATGATTCCCGTCTTGGGTCTACTATCCTACGATCTGAGATGTTCTTAGTATTTGATTCCTGAAATGTAATTCTCTACAACAGATACCTCAAAGGACAGATATTAGTGAAGTTCTGGTGGCCATGGCGACGCATGCTCTATTTACGAAACCACTGAGGTCAGGAACTCCTTGCATTTGGCCTTTTTCCCCTCCTGAGGTTAGATACTCTCTCTTGGGTCAACAATTCTTCGATCAGATTTTCTACCACAAAAGCCAGAGATTGGTGGCATTCTGGTGTCCATTACGAGAGCTACTCTATTTCAAGAACCAGGGCCCCCTTTTTCCCTTTCCTGAGGCTATTGTTTAAATATAAGTCCAGTTAATGGGGGGCTTCCTTTGGTTAACAATTCTAAAGCTATGATTTCAAAAGCCTTTAACTAGAATTTAAAGTTTCTATAATATAATCACATCCAGAACTCAGCTATTCTATAGACTATAGTAGCGGTCTACGGAGGCTAAATAGTATCTCCTTAGGAAAGGTTTTATACACATTCAGAAACGATTGAATGTATGTTATTCAACTATGGAATAATTCAACTCATTAGTAAAGGGCTTCTGAGTTCAGATACTCTATAGTAAAGTAGAGATGTTACTAAGGGTCATGGTGACCTCCTTTTCCCATTTTTTGCATATTTGGGCTATGTTTTCTGTAATAGGGTTTCTGTGTTTATCTCACCTACAATTGATCTTAGACCAGTTCTTACTCATGACCCCACCATACTACATTTCTGATCAAATAACCAATCTCTGATACGGTGCTACATAATAGTAGAGATCTCGGAGACCATCTGATTTGTATTAGTAACTTCGATAGCAATGCTGATCAACATAGTGCTCTGGTGTGACTGTCACGTATCCATCATTTATTTTAGTTGATTCTCCCTCCCAACATCTGATATTTTATTTTGATATCTTATCTGTTCGGACGGTATATTCGCAACAGTCATTTATGCCAGCTATGGTAAAATTATGATGGGTGAGAATGCTAATCTGAGGACAGTTATTAGGGAAGAATGAAAGAATGACCACCTGAGGACCATTTTGAATAAAATATGCTCTCTGTTACTGCCTACGTAGGTTATTTGCTCTAGTAATACCCTGGTAGTATAAACAGTTTTCTTATATAGTGATGATATCTGAGAGGAGCTCATCTATAGTAACGACCCCGGAACAGACTATCACAGAATACCTGTAGCCTTCTGTGGTCTGCCACTCGTTAGAATAGTCATCTGTTACCTCTGAGGGTGGTCCACGGTAGTTCTCTTTTGATGCCATATGTTTTAATATTAGTGGTACTCGGCAGTACTTATCTTCTGAATTCAGTTACTATATAATCAAGGTAACTTAGGACAGAATCCCTGTTGTCAGCAAGGACAGTTTATTTGTAGTTGAGTACCAAATCACTAAAGCTACTTGGTCTTGTCTTCCGTGGTCTGCTACTCTTTAGAAGCACCATCTATTACCTCTGAAGGAAGCTACTCTGGCATTTTAGACCTCGGGGCATCTTAGGACTGGAACTCTGTTGTCAGCCTGACTAGTTAATCTATAGTTGTGCCGTTCTAGAATCAGATACCTATTCATTGTCTTCCTAAGGACAATTTATTTTTGTTAGTGGATACTGAGATTACTTTCAATTAAATATCTTGTATTTACCTTTGAAGCCAGACCGCTAAATATATTGTTGTAATCTTTGGATCAAACTATTCCATATTAATCACCTCCTGATGCCAACTCTGTTGAAGTAGTTAACTCTAAGGCTGAAACCCTTTGGTATCCTGAGGTCAACTACCCTTAAGACATGGCGTTTTGTTACATCTAAGCTCTATTGTCTGCAGTTGGCGATTAGTGTGGAGTATAAAGCTACAAATAGTAATCTATATAGGAATCCATCGATTTATCGACCTGACCTCAACGGCAATCAGAAGGCAACTACTAAAAGCTAGCTGGGTACTACTAGAAGTTAAATATCCTCAGAATCAAGTTATTTTCTTAACATGTCACCAATATAATTTTGGAGGTGGAGACTACAACGAGAGAGAATTCGGCCTTTATGGTCGCTCTCTCATATGCTGTAGTATCCTGAGGTCAGCTACTCTCTACAAGTGGGGTTTTGTTACATCTGAGGATATATACTGTCGAAAAACACCTGCAAATAAAAGGACCCTCGGTAACACCTCATTTTTTTATATTGCGTCTTCTTAAAAGAGTGTCCGTGTCATAGTCCATTGTCCTGATGTCTGCTGGTTAAATCTGAAGTCAGAGACCTTAAAATCCAGATGATTCATATTATTAAATATATATTTTTCTGAACTTTGTAAGACACTATGACCTTTTGAAGACGTTTACCATCCAGTTGAAACTATTGAGGATATTTTGCCCCACTATGGGTAGTAGCTTTTTAATTAGAAAAAAACTCATAGTAACTGTGTATCAGGTCAGATATTTTAAAGTTTTGGATTCGGACTATTGCTGTAGTTGTGGCTTTAGGTAGCTTATAGTAATTATTAGTGGATTCAGATGCCAGATGTTCTTCCCTTGCTTTCTTTTACATATTACATACATCTCATACCACCTCTGATGGAGTGCTCTGAAAAGCTTCTGGCTACCTGATCTTTGAGATCTATAGTAGTAGTTAATTCTAAGGCCAGTTACTGGATTTTAGTGATATAAATCGGCTATTACTTATTGAGATATAGATATCAGATATTTTATGAATTGATTGGTAGATCAATGAAGTAGGGTTTACCTAGATCATATTTGCTTAAAGAACTGGTTGAGCAGCTCTCAATTAGACCCTATCAAATACATTTCTTATAAAATAGACTTTTAGAATCTCATACCAAAATTCCTTAATTTTTTTGTTTTGGTTTTGGAAATGAGCAACACCCTGCTTTCTTTTAATATTTTCCTGCGAATAAAAAGTTGTTGATATGTCGTATAATTTCATACCGATGTTATTCTGCTGTTATTGTCTTGTTTTACTCCTCTTTTACTTTTGTGCAGCATTTGACACGTGTTAACGTTTTGCCTCTGCTGCTGTTTCATCTAACGCGAAGTTTTTAAATTAAAATTTCATAAGACACTGCAGTAGAAATTCTTCTAAAAAAACTAACTTTTGTTATTTCATTGTTGGTGATGTGTGTTGTGCGGGAGCGCTCCTCCTTCCTATGTTACTGACACTGACACTAAAAATCCAACAGCAACACCAAAATGCAATGAACAAAACTTTTCCTAGTCTGCTTAATGTTTCAAAAAGTTGTTGTTTGTCGGTTTGAAATTGTAACATTGTTAGCGGGAAGTTTTTGCAGATTTTCTGACTTATTTTATGGTCACAGAGGGAGATGTGTGAGGGAGAGGAAGAGAAGGATTGGGGAGGTATTTTAAGAAATATAAATCGAGGTCGATGAAAAGGAAAGATTGGGTCTTCAGAATAGTTTTATGTTCGAATTAAAATAATCGGATTTGAAGCCTAAAAGAAAATCTACGCTTTCGATTGTTCACGATTTTTAAAAAAATAGGTGCTTCTGATAGTCCTTGAAAATAATATGTTTTAAAAATCCTCGGTCCTGATAATCCATAAAAGGAATATGTTTCAAAATAATATATATATATATATATATATAATTTTATTCCATGGTTCTGAATGTCCAAATACCTTTAGAAGACTAGTGGATTTTTATATTTTGGATATTTCAAAAATATCAAAATTTAATTTTACCTTTCCAAACTAAAATGCCCACCTCTGACAAATTCTTTTACATTCCCAATTTTGTTGTTCAAAAAACAAAACTTCCCGTCAAACGAACACTCCACTTGTGAACGTGATGACTGACTTTTCGTTAAAAGCTTATGGTAGAAACAATCATGTATGCGTGCGTATATACTACAACCTCCTATGAATGTGTCAGTATTCCTTCTGAGTAGGTGCCATCCTCCATAGTGGTTGGTGGTGATGGCGGTACGTGTTTCGCGTATTTTACCACTCAACAACAAAAAATTAACTTTCAACTTTTATCCTTCCCGCGCTCTCGATGTGTAATACATTCGAATTGCATTTTCCGCGGCAGAGTGAAAACTTTAACATTTACTTAGGATTTATTATAGAGGGGAACATTTTCAAAAATAAAAACTTTCTTACACCAGTTTGCTTAATTCAAAAATTACATTTGTTGTAGTTTAGTGAGAATTTGAAAGGGCCGCGCTGTTATCCTAGTTTGCTGTGCGTGCAGATGATTTTGAAAGAATCATGAAGTTAGTTGCGATAACAGATAACTTTATTTTTATATGTCAGCTACAATGTGTAATAGAACTTGCAAAACTTTTCTAACTTTATCTCACTCAGTGATACCTGTAATTTTTGGATATGATTGCTGTAGGAAATTGTTTTATACATGGTGTTAGTATTTTCGTTTAGTTGGTTAATACACTTTGGTAAACTGTTTTATGTTGTAAAAATATTTAAAATAACATTTGCTGGGTAAGAAGGTAAGTGTCAGCATTTTTATAGTTACAAGTGAGTGTAATTTATACAATATTCTTTAAAAAATCCACACCATGTTTGGCTACTTGCAAAAATTATTCTTTAAAAAATCCACACCATGTTTGGCTACTTGAAAAAATATTCTTTAAAAAATCCACGCCTTGTTATGATCCTTAAAAAATATTTTGAAACCAGTGAGCGGAGCAGTATAGTTGGACGGGGCCGACCATGCGCTATCCTACACAACTACCACGGAACTCGGATGTTTATTCCGATTCCCTCCACGGTGGGTTGTGTTGTGATGTTCGCCTATATTCGACTAGAAAACACACAAAAAAAAGTTTTCGGTCCACTTCATCCCAAAATTAGTATCTGATAATCACCGAAAACTAAAGGCGTTGTCCTTGACCCACTCTGGAACTTCTTGGAACATTTCAAAGCGATCAGCGCAGTATTTCCGCCCTAATGATGTATTAAATAACATCTGATTACGTAAGCACCTGTAAATATTTACGTGTAACTCCCACATCCGGGTACATACGACAATATAATTGGTATCAATTTAAAGGCCAACCACTCCTCTTCGATATACTATCAACTTCTCGGATCTATGTCCTTCAGGAATAAATATATACGCCATAGGAGACAAATTTTGTCATATTTCACACAAAAGTCAGGTACCATTTGACCCGCTAAATATTGACCGATCTTTATGAAAACAGGCTCTGGTCTAACCCCCTTCTCCATGTAAAAATTCGAAATGTTTGGGCCATAACTGCGGCCTCAGGAGCGACCAGAAAAACCGACAAACATTAAGTATTTGGTTCATTTCATCCCCTTAATATTAGCCGATCTCTACCAAAAACAATAGGGGTCTTCATTGGGCCGAACCCATCCTGCATGCAAAATTTCGTGAAGATTGGTCCATAACTGTGGCCTGTATCGTGTTTACAAATTATAATGGACAGACGGGCGGACACACATGTCTAGATCGACTCAGCTAGTCTAGATATGTCGATCGGTATACTTAAAGGTGGGTCTAGGACCAATATTTCGCTGCGGTACAAACTCTTGGGGCTGCACAAAGATATAATAACCTGGCAACATAGTTGTGTTGGGTATAAAAATCCACGCCATGTGCGCCTAGATAAAAACATGTTTTTTAAAAAATTCACGCCTTGTTTGGTCCTTTACAACATATTTCTAAAAAATCTTCGCCCTTGACAAAAACTTTTTTGGAAAAATTTTATTTTTTTAATCCTGTATCGATTCTTGATTTATAAAAAAAACTCCACATTCCTCTGTTTAAATTATTTTCTCTTTCAGAATTTATTAATTTACGATTCCATTACCTCCTTAAGCTTTCAAACACAAAACTTAATTCAAATTGAAATTGTTTTTCAAGTACCCAGGGTTTTTTTTTGCTATTGTTTTGTCATCAGCCTCCTCTTAGCCTTCATTGTCATCCTGCGAACACTTAAGTATTCGATTTTATTTCCTCTTTACTCATTGGCTTCGTCATTGGCCTTTTGTTTCTTCATTCCATGCCACGACGACGACGATGATGATGACGGCTGTACAGCAAATAAACACTTAAGGTTTAATCAAGTTTTTATTATGCCACCTCCCCTACGTTCCGCAACTCCTTATTCACCAGATTTTACAATGTCGTCCTAATACCAATATACCATTTCCGTTTCCATAGCTAAAACTTTAAAAGTGTGAGTGTGTGTGTCGATAAGTAATCGCGTTTGGTTGATACGCGAAATTGTTTTTCGCTGCTTTTCTGGCCTGACTATGTTTTTTGTTCCCAACCAAAAAAAGTTCAATTGGAAAAGTGAAAACAATAACACAAGCTAGATGATGACAACAATAGCTTGATGCTCCACGTAGCTATTCTAGGATATTGGCAAAGCATCTTGAAATCATCCAATCCTGCCAAGGATGTTGGTTTTTTTTTCTTTTTTTGTTTTTGCTTCAAATTTTCATTGCCTTAATTTGAAAATTGTATCAGAATTGGCAAGAACATTTTGACTTCCCTCTATTTTTGTTTATTTTTCTTTTCTCTACTCATTTCGCAGTTTCTTGTGGGTGTTGTTGCTTTGAAAACAATACCCTGATTAGTTGCCAAACTTAAGAGTTTTTTTGTTTTATTTTACATTACTCTATGGATTTTCCTTACCCTCCGATGCATCGCTTTTGAATCTAGCCATTGTTGCTACTTAGAAGTTTTGTTCTCTTCTGTTTTTATTTTTCGAAAGTGTTTTGCGATTATTGTCACGCCTTTTATTTGATGCTCTTTTGTTCTTAGCATTGTTTGAGTGTTGCTGCTGCTGCTCCTAGATTGTTTTCGATATCATTCTCCAGAGTGTTGAGGCGTCATCATCATTGTCATTGTCTACTAAAAATGCCAAACTTAAGTTTTGCCAATAAAAATGAAAAAATAAAAAAATAGACGAAACAATTGTTTCCTCAATAGAATATTGAATGCAGAGGTGGATAATTCTGTGGGCGTGTAACAATATATATTTCGAATAAAGCATATATTATTTAATGAAAATGCAAGGAATATTTTATGTATAAAATATTTTTAAAAATCCACGCCTTTGTTACTTACTTACTTTACTTGTCACAGAACTTTCGTTCTATAAACAGCTTAAAAAGATTTCGAGGCGCGTCGGTCTTTTGCGCAGTTTTTCCAATTTGAAGGACCATATTCGGCAATGTTGTCTTCCACTTGATGTTTCCATCTTATTCTTGGCCTTCCCCTTCCGCGTGAAACATACCATCAGCTTGGTCTTTTCGCCGTTTACTGCCAGACCCGCTTTGGCAGACTCCTCCTCCGTTATGTCGATGTCATCAGCGTAGACGAGTAACAAGTGTTGTTTGCTGTACATAGTGTCATTTCTGTTCACGTTTGCCTCTCGTATGACCTTTTCCAGCAGGATGTTAAAAAGGTCACCGACAAACTGTCACCCTGTCTGAATCCTCGTTCGGTATTAAAGAGCTCCGAGAGGTCCTTTCCGACATTAACTGCTGATCTTGTACCAGTTAAAGTTATCCTGCATAGCCGTATAAATTTTGCAGGAATTCCAAACGCAGACATGGCTTTATACACCTCTGAACGGATAGGGCTGTCGAATGCGGCTTTATAGTCAACGAATAGGTGGAATGTGTCGACGTGTTTTTCATGGGTTTTTTCCAGGATTTGGCGCAGAGTGAAAATCTGGTCAATTGTGGATTTGCCAGGTCTGAAGCCACATTGGTATGGTCCAATAATGTCATTGACCATTGGCTTCAGTCGTTCACACAGTACGCTGGATAGCACTATATATGCTATGGGAATAAGACTAAAATGAGACAAAGTTATGTGCCAATTAATTTTACAGGATTGCCACGCAGACATGGCTATATGTCTGGACGGATCTGGCTGTGCACGGGGCATAGGATGCTAGGTTCCAATGTGTTGGGGTTTTTCCCCTAGCCAAATTGTACTAATCAGCTGGTGCATACTCCTGACCAACATCGGCTGGTAACCCATCGGCACCTGCTGCTTTATTATTCCTTAGCCGATTGATTCCTATTCTGATTCCTATTCCTCTATAGTTGGCACATATCGTATTGTCTCATTTTTTGTGCACGGGACATAGGATGCTGAGATTCCAATCATTGGGCATGCATTCCCCTAGCCAAATTGAACTAATCAGCTGGTGCATACTCCTGACCAACATCGGCTGGCAACCCATCGGCACCTGCTGCTTTATTATTCCTCAGCCGATTGATTCTTATTCAGAATTCATCTTGGCTAGGTGGTATACACTCTATACCGTCATCTATTATTGGTTCTGGGGTATCCTCTTCACCGCTACTATTTGATACCAGAAGCTTTTCAAAATGCTTCTTCCAGTTCCTCAACACGCTGTCTGTATCTGTCTCCAGGTTTCCTTCGTCATCTCTACAGGAGGATGTGCCTGCACCAAAGCCTTCGGTTTGGTGTTTTAACCGTTGGTAGAATTTTCGGACTTCATTCTGACCCCTGTACATCTCGATTTGCTCACGCTCACGTTTTTCTATTTATTTCTTCTTTTTTCAGAAAATACGCTTCTCCTCTATCCTTTTCTCCCGATGGTTCTCCATCACATTACTTGTTGCTACTGTACTGTTATATCAGTAGCATTACGACACTCCTGATCGTACCACGGGTTTCTTGATGGTGGTCTTTGGTACCCAAGTGTTGCTTTTGCTGCAGTTTGTAGGCAATGGGCAATTCTCTGCCACTGTGCTTCTATATTATTATCGGGACAAGGGTTGCTTTCATTAAGCAGTTGGGTAAGTTGAGTGGGGTAGGCTTCTGCTATCTGTTGTTTGCAGCTTGTCGACGTCAAATTTCCGTGTTACATTAGATTGCACCTTTGCTGCTACATTAAGACGGATGCGTACCTTGGCTGCCACAAGGTAATGGTCCGAATCGATAATCGCTCCTGGGATCGATCGGACGTCTAAAACGTCCGTCTATCACAACATGATCGGTTTGATTTCTCGTTGTTCGATCGGGAGAAATCCAAGTGGCCTTGTGTATGTCGAGAAGCTTGAATCTGGCGCCACTAACTACCATGTTTTTTGCTGCCGCGAAGTCATTCAACCTCATGCCGTTGTCTGATATTTCTTCATGGAGGCTGAATTTTCCGACGGTGGGGCCAAAGATATTTTCCCTTCCGATTTTTTCATTAAAATCTCCTAGCAGAATTGTAATGTCATGGCCAGGCAACGGTCATATGCTGTTTCTAGGCGCTCATATATGTCTTTGGCCTGTTCATCTTTATCTTCAGTCGGATCATAGACGCAAATGAGACTGATGTAAAAGAACTTCCCTTTTTTACGGATTGTAGCAATTCGCTCATCTACTGGAGTGAATCTGGAGACGAGGTCTTTTATTCTCCAGTTAACCATAAATCCGCACCCAAATTCACGTATCGTTTCATGGCAGCTATAATACAGGGCGTAATCATCTGATTTATTTACGCCAGTCCCTGGGTGATGAAAATAGCTACCCAAGGTGGCAGCACGGGGACGTCAGTGTCCACAATTGAGATGAAAGAGTGACCAAGATAAGCCAGGACTTTGCCATGTTAAAGCCAATCAGAGCCGTTGCTTGGTATCTATCATCCCCTACGCTAACACACGCCTTTGTTAGGCCCTTGAGTATTTTTAAAAATTCTTGTACATGAGAGATTTTTTTAAACCCTCCCTTTTTATTTATATATTTAAAGTTTTCCCATTCCTGCATGTTTTTCCTCTAAATTCTTTTTCACACTTTTCTCTCGAATTTTTGGTGACAAAAAACGTATCAAACTATTCAAAGCATAACGGAAAAGTATTGAAAAGAAACTTTAAGTTTTTTTCGAAAATCCATTAACAATAGTCAATGCATGCATTGCAGTCCAGTCAATGTGGAATATTTCAGATAACATTCGTAATTCTTTGAGCAGTAAATTGAAAACTTTTTCCGAAATAATTCCAATGCATTCCCAGAAGATTTGGGTGTCCCCTAAAACTATACCAGAATAAGAAAAAAAAATTATTAAAAAATATTTTTCATTTTATTAATCCAACTTTCTTCTTTCCTTCCATATTCTTCCAGGTAAAGACGAAAAATCATTTGCCATGTACATTGATCGCCAGCGTTCATGGTTCCAGCACAATTCAGTGCATGAGCGTCGAGTGGAGGGTGGCATCAGTACGGGCAGTACCATTGGTGTTCTGCTCAATTTGGAACGGCATACATTGAGTTTTTTGGTAAATGGAATGCCACAGGGTTCGATTGCATTCCGTGATTTATATGGGGTATTCTATCCAGCTGTGAGTATTAATCGTGGTGTCACTTTGACACTGCACACGGCCTTAGATGCACCGCAAATGGATTATTTTTGAGGGGGCAAGTAAGGGGCAAATAAGTGAAATGGAGAAAATTGAGGTGAAGGTGTAAATATTTGTTTAATTATAAGATTTTGTATATTGAATGTGGTTTTTTTTATATATAAAAATGGCAATTATGAACGGAATTCTTATATACATGAATGTTTTTTATTATTTAGTTGTAGTAGTTACATATCTAAATTAAAAATAAAATATAATTGCAAATTGTGTAGCCGAGGTGGTAGATATGATATCTTAGAAATTAAAAAAAAACACATATTTAAAAAATAATAAAAATGGAAGCGAAAAAAATATTTCATAAAATGATGATGAACCGAAACTAGAACCGAAAATCAAAGTTTAGTATAAATTTAGTTTGTAGTAGTAATAAATAAAAATTAACAAATACAAAAATATATAAAACAAAAATCCAATACAGAGCGAGTTTGACGTTCTAAACGTCATATTTCAGTAGAGTTAATACGATGCAAATAATAAAAAAAAATTATAGAGAAAAATGGGGATGCCAAAAATGAAGAGGGGTTATTCAAAGCAACTGCTATCACTGCATGAATTATTATTTTTTTCAAAATTATTGACTTGATTTTTAATCCAAAAATATCCTCATCATTTTTGGTATTCGCCAGAAAAAAAATAGTCACTAATTCTAATAAATAATAATTAATTGCTTAAAAAAGAATTAAAAAAACGCTTGAGAAGACATTTAACAAAAATATCTAAAACTTATGTAAATATAAATCAATTAAATCCTTTTTCACTTAAGCCAAATAAAATTCCCAATAAAATATATTATAAATATATAAATTACAACATGAAAAAAAAAATATTAACAAGAAACACCAAAAAAATTAAAAAAAAAATTTTAAAATAGCACATGGAGTTGTACATAAAATTATAAAATTATTAAAACCAAACAAAGAAAATCATTACCAATTCATATTGAAAAATTAAAAACGTATCACAATGCATTTAAATCATTAATGAAAAAATCCGTTGCAGCTCTTTTAAAAAGTGTTCCAAAAATAGATATTTAAAAGAAGAAATAGGAGAATGCTTAATTTCTATATATATAGAAGAAAGGTCTTCCGCCAATAGAAGACACGTCTTCCACTTATAGAAGACAATTATTTAATCTATGGAAGTCAGTTCTGGTCTTCCATCCACAGAAGACCGACCTTTTATTCATATAAGCCTTCTATCCATTGAAGCCTAGTCTTCTATCCATAGATGCCTAGTCTTCTACCCCCAGAAGCCAAGTCCTCTATTCCTAGAAGCCTAGCCTTCTATCCATAGATGTCATGTGGTCTAACCATAGAAGCCTAGTCTTCTATCCATAGAAGCGTGGTCGTCTATTCATAGAAGCCTGGTCTTTCATCCATAGAAGCCTATACATCTATCAATAGAAGCCTAGTCTTCTATCCATAGATGCCTACTCTTCTATCCCCAGAAGGCTAGTCCTCCATTCCTAGAAGCCTAGCCTTATATCCATAGAAGACTGGTCCTCTATACATAGAAGATTGGTCTATTATCCCTAGAAGACTAGTCTCCTATCCCTTGAAGACTAGTCTCCTATCCATAGAAGGTTGTTTTCTATCCATAAGAGACTGTTTTTCTATCCATAAGAGACTGGTCTTCTATCCGTAGAATACTGGTTTCTATCCGTAGAAGACTGGCTTCTATCCGTAGAAGACTGGCCTTCTGTCCATAGAAGACTGGTCTTCTATCGATAGATGGCTGTTCTTCTATCCATGGAAGAATGGTATTCTATACATGGAAGACCTGTGTCCTATCCATAGAAGACTAGTCTCCTATCCATAGAAGACTAGTCTATCCTGGTTCTGGATCTTAAAAAATCCACAAATGGTTCTGGATCTTAAAAAAATCCACGCCTGGTTCTGGATCTTAAAACAATCCACGCCTGGTTCTGGATCTTAAAAAAAATCTCGCCTGGTTCTGGATCTTAAAAAAAAATCCACGCCTCGTTTTGGATCTTAACAAAATTCACGCCTTGTTCTGGGTCTTAAAAAAATCCACGCCTGGTTCTGGACCTTAAAAAAATCCACGCCTGGTTCTGGATCTTAAAAAAATCCACGCCTGGTTCTGGATCTCAAAAAAATCCACGCCTGGTTCTGAATTAAAAAAAAATTCACGCCAGGTTCTGGATTTCAAAAAAAATCCACGCCTGGTTCTGAATTTAAAAAAAAATCCACGGCTGGTTCTGGATTCTAATAAAATATTTTAAAAAATCCACTGCTAGCCTGGATCTTAATAAATCTTATTAAAAAAATCGACATATTTGATTTTTTTGTTTTTCTTGTAAAATGTATTTAAAAAAATTATTTTTAGAAAATCCACGCATTGTTTTTGAAAATATATTTTTAAAAAATCTATACATGTCCTTGACCTTAAAGAAAATATTTTAGAATTTTATTATAACTTCACTTTGTGAAAAATTCACCAAATATTGCCATTGGATTTGCGTAATAAAAATCTAAAAATGTAAATATAACAAAATAGTTAAAAATGTAAAATAATAATATTTGACTGCCATTATTGGAATTAAAAAAAAAAAAACACACACACATACACATTTTCAAAACAAATCTCGATGTATAACTTATTAACATTTTTGGATTTAAATAATCAATATTATTTCTTGAATTAACAAATATTATTTTTATTTTTAAACCCCTTCTGAAATGTTGAAAAATCTCACAAATTTTTGAACAAAAATCTTTTTTAATTCATCAAAAAATCAATTCGAAAAAAAAAACAAAAAATCAAATTTAGGCTATCCCTTTTTAAAATTTACTATTTTTTATATATTTATTTTTAAAAAAATATTCAACAAAAGCAAAACAAACAATACCGGTAATAAGAAAAAAATAAAAAACTTTTTTTATACTACAATCTAAATATTAAATATAGTTTTCATCTTTTTAATTAAATATAAGTGTTAAATAATATTTTGTAAATAAAACTAACTAAAAAAAAAAAAAAAAAAAAAAAAAAAAAAAACAATACTACTAAAGGAAGACAACAAATACGAAAGCAAAACAAACAAACCAATATAAAATAATAAATTAAATTATATTACTTTGAAAATTAAAATTAATTTAATAAAAACTGTTTTAAGCCATATTTTTTACATACAAAATAATTTATATATAAACACAGATTTAAATATTATTTTTTATATATATATATATATATATATAAATATTCTACGATTATATAACATAGGTATAATATAACAAATTATATATATTTAAATGAAAAATAAGCTGATTTTACGATTTAAGTGGAAATTATTTAATTTAATTGATTATTAATTTTTCGTAAATATTTATAGGATTATATTATATATATAAACATAGCAATTAAAGCAGCAAAAACAAAAGAACACATATTAAACAAGTATACATATATATTGCATACATATGTTAGTATGTAGCGCCAGATATATATGATATGACATATGTTTGTTGTTCGCAACAAACCTCTAGTATTCAATCAAAATGAATAAAAAAATAATAATTAAATGTGAAAATGAAAACGACAATTGAATTCAATTATAAATGAAAATTAAATAAAAAGAAAAAAACAAACAAATGTAAAACAAATAAACAATGAAAACCCAACACAACACAACAAACAAACATATTATTCCAAAAGAATCAAATAAAGAAATACATGAAAAAAATAATTTTAAAATATTTTTTTAATTATGGTAATTAGGTGAAGGTGAGTATTATGGGGACATTTGGGACTTCTACAAAGAATTTCGTTAAATTATACTGAAAGGGATCAGCTCTAATTCAAAAAATTATCTGCCTAATTTTATAAAATGCATTTTTTAAAAATGCAAAATTAACCTAATTTTGACATAGGTCAAACCATTTATAAAAATCAAATTTCTTTATATTTTTCTACATATCCTTCACTATAGTATACAGGAAGAGTAGGATATTGGCTTTAGCACATGTTTAAAAAAAATACAAAGCTATATACACAAACAAAAATGTACACTCCAATATTCCCAAAAAAAAAATATATATATATATATACACAAGTCTCCTATGAAGAGGAGACCATTCTTTTATCGTAAGGAGATCATCCTTCTATGGATAGAAAGTCCGTCTTCTATCGCTAGGAGACCATTCTTCTATGTATAGGAGACCAGCCTTCAATGGCTAGGAGACCATTCTTCTATGGATGGGATACCATTATTCTAAAGATAGGAGATCATTCTCCTATGACCAGGATATCAGTCTTCTATGGATAGGAGACCATATTTCTATGGATAGTAGAACAGTTTTCTATGAATAGGAGACCCTTCTTCTATGGATAGGATACCATTCTTCTATGGATAGGAGAACAGTTTTCTATGGATAGGAAACTAGTCTTCCATGGATGGTATAGCAGTCTTCTATGGATAGGAGGCCATCCTTCTATAGTTAGGAGAACAGTCTTCCATCGGTAGGAGGTCAGGAGAGGAGGAGTATTCTATGTATAGCAGACTATTTTTCTATGCCTGGGAGACAATTCTTCTATGGATAGTAGAACAGTTTTCTACGAATAGGAGACCCTTCTTCTATGGATAGGATACCATTCATCTATGGATAGGATAACAGTTTTCTATGGATAGGAGACTAGTCTTCCATGGACGGAATACCAGTCTTCTATGGATAGGAGACCATACTTCTATGGATGGAATACCAGTCTCTTATGGATTGGAGACCATTATTCAATGGATGGGGAAACATTATTTTATGTATAGAGGTAAAACAGTATTTTGAATTAAATCAAAAAAAAATTGACTCCGAGAATGGGGGGTCCCCTTAAGTTTTTCAGCCAAAGTTGCCATAATTCCACCATAAAATTTTGTATTTTGTATACCCACAGCCTTATGACTAAAGATGATATATACACATTGATACCGCAAAAATGTGCCTCAAACTTTGCACATCCTTTTATATTTATTAAGCCTAGATCAAGTCCGAAGTTGGGCCTATTGGTACACTCCTTCTGGTACCATCCCCATGAATGCTAAACCTTTTTTAATATTTACAAATCCGATATCAGGCGAATGGACTATCCGGTTTCAACCAAACTTTGCATAACCTATTATCATTACGAAGTCTAGATCAATTCTGAAGGCGGGGCCCACCAGCCAACTCCTACTGGTACCTCCACTACAAAGGGTCAATATTTTATAAACTTGTAAATTTAATTTCAATCTTGTAAATTTAATTTCATACCTTATATAAAGCGAATAATAAAACCTGGGTGTGATTCTGAAGACCTCCGCAAACCATAGGCTGAGAGAATATATCTGTCGGCAACACCGACTGACACTTTTTTACTTGTCTTTGATAATTTTTTGTTTTTAGGCGATATTTTTGTTGTTCATATTTAATAAATAACGGCAGTGGTGTGTCAGGACATTATTCAGTTATTTTTGTAGGATATAGCAAAGGCTGACAAAATCGACTATACAAAAAAATCTTTATTTTAAATATCTATGAACTTTCACATAAGGCTAATTTTATCTTACATAACAATAGTTTATATGTGTATTGTCAAAATGTAATAAAATTGTAGAACTCCCTCTAAACATTGGTGTAAATTTTATAAAAATCGGTTAAGTAGTCGCCGAGTTATTAGCATTTAATGTCAACCATGTTCCGAAATATACTTACTGTTCGGTGATGGGCGCCTATTCCCTCAAAATGAAAAACCACGCAAAAATCGAGTTTTTAAAAATGACCATTTTCCATAAGGATGGCTGCTGGTTATTAAGAAAATTATAGCATACTTTTAGGTCAAAACAATCTCCAGTCCGATTTTTTAATTGATAGGTACGAAATTGTTTCATATGCTAAACGCAACACAACATTACATACATACACAGAAAAATTCTTTTCATTTTAAAAGACCGATTTTTGTGTGGTTTTTCAATTTCTGGTAACAGGCGACCAGCACTGAACAGTAAGTACGTTTCGGAACAGCGTGAAATTCAAATTATAAAAACTCAGCGAATACTTAACCGATTTTTACAAATTTTGCACCAATGTTTAATGGGAAATGTAAGTACAAATATAATTTTATCTTATGTAAGAGAAAATTACGATTATGTGAATATTCGCAGATTATCAAAACATCGACTAAAAACCATTATAGTCAATATGGTCAGCCTGTGATATATCCTACATAAATAACAGATTAATTGAAAAGTCTGCGGCTTAGCACATAGCTGATGTATTTTCTAATATTTTTTTCTAAAAAGATCTTGAATGTCTTCTATTCGTAGAAGATGGATATACAGATGGATTGCGTTAAGCTGTCGAGGACAAAAAGGATATCCTGAAATGGGTATTTTGTAGGCAGAAAACTCTTTAAAGATTTTCAATAGACCTTCATGGATGTTTTCTATAGATAAAATATTTGAAAGTCCATCTCTTCAAAGTATTTTCTGTAGAATATAACTGATAAAAGAGTTTCCAAAGAACTTTTAAAACAAGTCCTTCAAAATATTCTTAAGGCTATATATCACGAATTCCAAAAAAGGTCAGCCGCATAGGTGAAAAATCAATTCGGTAAGAGAGATATGAAATTATATAGGAACTATTCTTTGCAATCCGGACAATATATTTTTAGTTGAATTTTGAAAAATAACGGTAGGTTTTGTCTTTGTTGTCCCATTTTCGTGTGGAGGGTAACTTGGGCATATATTTAATAGTTTTATAGTGTCATTTGTCGTAAGTGTAAATGCTGTTAGCTAAAACAATATAAATAATAAATATAAAATTCAAATAAATTAATATCTTACTAAGAATTAAGTATATATAAACCTATATATATAACAGCAGAATCCCGTGGAAAGTGCAGTTAAATAGTGTAAGAAAATATGTAACGCGTGCGTGATAAAATTAACATATGTTTCTATACAGACTCTAATATGAGACATTTTTTTGTTGATAATGCTGTTATATGTGGATCTTGAGATGACAAACTCAAGTAAAACACAGTTTGTCTTCTATATCCATCGAATAATTTTGTATCCGTCACGCACATGTTACCTTCTTCCTCAATAAGTTTATTTAGAACAGGATTTACAGGCAAAAATTTCGTCTATAACTACATAATGATTTACTAAAGGTCTTGGGGCCACACAAAGCTATAATACCCTGACAACATAGTTGTGTGGGGTATAAGAATTAGCATTTTTAAAACATTTTGTTCTGAATATAATTTTTTTAGTACATGTGTGTGTAACAGTGCGTTACGAGTGTAACATGTGCGTGACGGTGTTCAAAGTTAAAAAAAGTATATGTTAGAAATTAGTTTTCTCAAGAAATTAAATGTCAAGATAATCTTGAATAACCCATTATAGCTGTAAAAAATCCGCAATTTTATCTCCAGCCAATTCGCAGAAATTTCATATCGAAACTGATATCCATTTTTTAAAGGGAAAATTTTGTAACGCGTGCGTACGCTAAATTTTTCTTAATAACTCCGAAATTTACAAACATATTCATAAACAAATTAGCAGGTATTATAAAAGGCGTAAAACTATTTAATAAAAATTGCAAAAGAAATTTCGAAAACAAATTTTTCCTAACTAAACAAGCGATTATATTTCGCACGCTGTAACAGTGCGTGACATGGAATTCGTGATATATATATATATATATACTAGCATATGCCCGCAACTTCGTTAGCGAATGTAGGAAATATTTAATAATGTATTAACATATTATTTTATTTTTAGATCAAACTGGATATGTCTGAAAAAACAATCCACACATTAATATCGACCATAAATTAAATTTACCAAAGATTCACCCAAATCCAAATTTTAACAAATTTTCCATTTAGCACACATTATGTCCATAAGTACATTTCTCAACCAATGATTCCAAATTCAAATTTCAGGATTCCAACTCTATTAATTTACCCACAATTGAAATTGTACCGAATTTAGTAGTAGAATTTCCAAAAGTTTTTACTTAACCCAAACCTACACCCCGACAGTGATTTTAAATGCAAGTTTCAGGATTCCAACTCCATAGGTTCACCCACAATTCAATTTGTACCAAATTTAGTACACAGTCGTACGAATTTCCAAAATTTCCTACTTAACCCAAACCAACACCCCACAGTGATCCTAAATCCAAGTTTCAGGATTCCAACTCTATCGGTTCACCCACAATTTAAATTGTACCAAATTTAGTACACAGTAGTACGAATTTCTAAAACCTCCTTCTTAACACAAACCTACACCCCCATAGAGATCCTAAATCCAAGTTTCAAGATTCCAAATACGTCGTTTCACTCACAATTAAAATTCCACCAAATTGTGTACTAGTATTACGAATTTCCAAAACTTCCTACATACCCCAATTCTACACCTCCACAGTGATCTTAAATAAAAATTTGAGGATTCCAACTCTATCGGTTTACCCACAATTCAAATTGTACCAAATTTAGTACACAGTAGTACCAATTTCCAAAATATAAATAAAATACCCCAATCCTATACCCCCATAATGATACTAAATTCAAGTTTTAGGATTCCAACTCTATCTGTTCACCCACATTTATAATTGTACCAAATTTAGTACACTTAGTACAAATTTCTGAAACTTCCTACATACGCCAACCCTACACCCTCACAGTGATCCCAAATCCAAATTTCAGGATTCCAACTCTATCGTTCACTTACAATTCAAATTCTACCAAATTTAGTACACATTAGTACAAATTTCTAAAACTTCCTACATATTTCAATCTTACACCTCATCCTGGCTCCAAATTTAATGATTCTAGCTCTATTGGTTCACCTAAAATTCAAATTGTACCAAATTTAGTACCCATAAGTATTATTTTCGTAAACTGAATCCTGACCCCAATCCCACACCCCTACAGTGATCCTGACGCCAAATTGCATTGTTCCCGCTCTATAGGATCACTAAAATCCAAACTGTACCGATTATAGTAAGATTTAGTACTTTTCGTACACATAAGTAACAAATTTCCAAAACTACGTTCATATGCCAATCCTAAACTCCGACGATAATTTTAACTTCAAATTCCAGGATTCCAGCTCGATTTGTACCTCCAAATCAAATTTGTACCAAATATTGTACCATATAGTACTTTTCGTACACATGAGTACACGCTTTCCAAACAATTCAATTTTTTAGCTCAATCCATTCACATACTACGAAATAGTACCAAATTTAGTGCATTTCAGTACTTTTCCGATACTTATAGTTCGAATTTCCAAAAAATCCTTTGCTAAATCTATTCTACACTCCATCAGTGACCAAATTTCAGATTTCTAACTCTACTGGTTCAGGTATGTTTCAGGTCATTGGGCTTTGCATTAATCTGTTGTTTATAGAGGTTATAGCATAGGAATGCAAATAACTCAGCGAATACTTAACCGACTTTTATAAATTTTGCACCATTGTTTAGAGGGAATTCTAAAGTTTTATTATATACAATACACTTAAAAACTTATGTTATGTAAGAGGAAATTAACATTATGGTCTTCTAAAAACAAAAATTAAGCGAAATCTTGGGCGATATTTCGAATTTAGGACTTACATTGTAATATTTCTTCCAGACAGATACCGATATGCCAAAAAACGGAAACTTACTTCGATAATGTGGTTGGAGACTTCAAAAATATATAGTGGGTCCATGTCTATCTAATGCATCTATATTAAAATTTTTTTTGCCAAGATATTTTACATGTATTGTCAACATGTAATAAAACTTTAGATTTCCCTCTAACCATTGGTAAACAAAATATGAAAATCGATAAAGTATTCGCTGAGATACTAGCATTTTAATTTAACGATGTTCCGAAATATACCTACTGTTCGGTGCTGGACGCCTATTCCCTTACAATGAAAAATCACACAAAAACCAGTCCTCAAAAAATGCAAAAAAGAATTTTTCAAGAAGCCACCAAAATCTCGAGTTTTGTGTCGATTATTATTTTCAAGTAATAGGCGCCCAGCATTGCACAGTAGGTATTTTTCGGAACTTGGTTGAATTCAAATGTCAATAACTCAGCAACCACTTAACTGATTTCCATAAAATTTACACCAATGGTTAGAGGGAAATCTAAAATTTTATTACATGTTGACTATATATATAAACACCTATGGAATATCTGTGAAAATAAGCATTAAATATATGAAAGCTCAAAGGTATGTATTATCGAAATTTTTTGTTAAATGCAAACACAGCTGTATAGTTGATTTCGACAGCCTTTGCTATATTATTTTTACTTGTTTTAATGCCATTTCTTTAGAGATGACCACAGCATTCATAGCAGATTTTTATAGAAATTATATTTATTAAAAGCCTACCAAAGCAGTTATGTTGACGTTTACGAAATCTATGTCCTGACATGAGCCCCAAAATGTTGCTCCGAACTTCAGTCCTGGTACAATTTACGGAGCTGAAAGCCTTGCATGTTTTCAAATATTTTTATACGTTTGAACAATTTGCGAAAGAAAATACCCACTCCAAACGTTATTCATTGCTGTACACAACTATTGTATTAAATACTATTAAGTACCTAGAGCATGTAGTTCATTTTTTGTGTTCTTAATTGATTGTTTATTGAAATAACACAAATAAAAAAGATTTTAAAACAAATGCAAAAAATGTTTTTTTATTTATGGAAGTCTAAGAAATCTGTTAGTGGGGGTTCCAAATATTCGTTTCTTTGTAACCTTAGCAGTAACGTTACATGTTTATCCTGGCTCCAATAAATTTAAAAAAAAAACAAATAATTTGGTGCATTTTTGGGCAAATTTCACGAAAATACCAGGTGCCCAAAAAAATAAAAAAATTTTAAATTTTGGTCTGGCAACACTAATTGCAAAAAAAATGTAAGCGCCTGAAAGTATGCTACAAATTTTGCAACTTCTTAATACGGTGTTGCCAGATGCAAATATTTGTCTATTTTTTTTTTTTTGGCGGGCTACTTTCTATTTACTTCTGGGCGCCTGGTATTTTTGGGAAATTTCACCAAAAAACACACAAACTCAGGTGAGAAAAATTTGTGACGTCATCACATAAATAAATGTGACGCACGCGTAGGGGAGAAAGTATACTTACCGTATTTGTAACCGTAAATAAAAACAAATATATTTTTTTATTTTGGTAATTTTTTTATTGAATATTCTTTGTAAAAAATATAACAATACATTTCGAAAGTGTATAAAAAAATAATGCAATAAATAATTTTCTTAAAAACTACCTCGACTTATTTGGTCTCTGTTGTATTGAAAATCCTTGTAGATTTTTTGATTGGGAGAACAGGAAAAATTCAAAAGATATAATTGTCGTTATGAGCGGGCGTACAATATTTTCATCTTATTTGTAGATCGTTTTCGATTGCCATCATACGGAATGGTATCCAAGCATATCCAATTCACAACAACCTGGAATGACAAATAAAAAATAAGTTAAAACCCAAAGGTTCGTTTTCACGTATATAACACAAGACTATATATGTATTGTCAGTATTTAATAAAACTTTGAAATTCCCTCTAAACACTGATTTTTTAAAAAACGGTTAGGTGGTTGCTGAATTATTTGCATTTGAATTTAACGATGTTCCGAAATATGCCTACTGTTCGGTGCTGGGCGCCTATTCCCTTAAACTGAAAAATCACACAAAAATCGGCCCCCCAAAAAATAATTTCGGCGCAAAAACTCGAGTTTTGTGTCGTTTATCATTATCAAGTAACAGGCGCCCAGCATCGAACAGAAGGTATATTTCGGCCCATAGTTGGATTCAGTTTCAAATAACTCAGAGAACACTTAACCGATTTTCATAAAATTTGCACCAATGGTTAGAGGGAAATCTAAAGTTTTACTACATACTACTAATACATATATAAATATGTAAACGGTCAAAGATATGTAAAATTTGTATTTTTTCTTGTTAAATGTTAACACAGATGTATAGGTGATTTTGACAGCCTAGGCTAGTGCTTGAAAAGAAATTCTTTAACAAATCCACGCCTTGTATTAGGCCTTGAAAAGATGTCCTTTAAAAAATCTACACCTTGTATTAGTCCTTGAAAAGATGTCATTTAAAAAATCTACGCCTTGTATTACTCCTTGAAAAGATATCCTTTAAAAAATCCACGCATTGTATTAGTCCTTGAAAAGATATCCTTTAAAAAATCCACGCCTTGTATTACTCCTTGAAAAGATATCCTTTAAAAAATCCACGCATTGTATTAGTCCTTGAAAAGATATCCTTTAAAAAATCTACGCCTTGTATTAGTCCTTGAAAAGATATCCTTTAAAAAATCTACGCCTTGTATTAGTCCTTGAAAAGATATCCTTTAAAAAATCCACGCCTTGTATTAGTCCTTGAAAAGATATCCTTTAAAAAATCCACGCCTTGTAAAAAAATCCTTTAAAAAATCCACGCCTTATAAAAAAATCCACACCTTGTAAAAAAAAATCCTTTAAAAAATCCACGCCTTATAAAAAAATCCTTTAAAAATCCACACCTTGTAAAAAAAATCCTTTAAAAAATCCACGCCTTATAAAAAAAACCTTTTTAAAATCGACGCCTTGTAAAAAAATCCTTTAAAAAATCTTTTAAAAATCCACGCTTAAAGCTCAGATTGTTGTCCTCGTTTACCTCCTTACCTTTGTTTTATTTTAAATATACGGACACTAATTTTCTAATTGAATTACAAAAAAATATCTGTGTTGCTAAACTATTTCTTCTTTTCTGAATAGTAAACGAGTTAACCCGATTACCACGTATTTAATCGACATTAAAAATCGGTCATTGCCATTCTGTCAATGGCATGAATGAATGCCACACACACACAATTGTAATGTGGCAATTCATTAATCCTCCAAAGCATTACCCAGTCACAACACCAGAGCAACAACAACAATAAAACTTCCCTTTCGGGATACAAAACTTAAATAAATATCCAGAGAAAACCTTTTGGCGAAATATAATAGTTAAAGCCCAAAAGCAGTTTAGTAGTGGACAACCCGCACACACACACCCAGACGCACTAAGTCACATACAGACCCGGAAATAAAAGAGTACTCACATTAGGCACGTGTTGCTTAAGTGATTAACTCTTAATGATAATCATTACAACGGGGACATATTCGTATATCGACTGCATTACATTGGTAGTGGTTGTGGTAATGAGTTGAGTATATGTGTAAAAGGTGGAGGACGGGTGGGTGGCCAGCATATGGCCCCGGGCAATACAAACAAATGAAAACAAAAAAATACGAAAAAGAATGTTGATACTCTTTAATGTCCATTAAAATGGCAGGAGAAAAGTGAAAAAGTAACTTTCAGGGTGGGGAAATTAATGACAACTACACTTAAATTTGACATACACGCACACTTTAAGCCAACCATAATCCCATGTTGGCGAAAGAGTGCAAATGTAAAGAATGTACGAAATAATAATGTCCATTAAAACGCCCTCTGGAAGTCATAAAACAAAGTAGCATGTTTACTTCGAAAGTATTTACTTACCAGAAGAAAGAAAGGAATGTAGGTAAAAATCTACCTCTTTGAAGTTAAATTGAATCATTCAGGTTGGGTACACTAAAACATATTTTTATAAACCCCCATTATTCTTTATAAAATCCACGCCTATTTATGGTCGGGTCCTTGAAAAATATTTTCTTTATAAAATCCACGCCTATTTATGGTCGGGTCCTTGCAAAAATGATTCTTTATAAAATCCACGCCTATTTATGGTCGGGTCCTTGCAAAAATGATTCTTTATAAAATCCACGCCTATTTATGGTCGGGTCCTTGCAAAAATGATTCTTTATAAAATCCACGCCTATTTATGGTCGGGTCCTTGCAAAAATGATTCTTTATAAAATCCACGCCTATTTATGGTCGGGTCCTTGCAAAAATGATTCTTTATAAAATCCACGCCTATTTATGGTCGGGTCCTTGCAAAAATGATTCTTTATAAAATCCACGCCTATTTATGGTCGGGTCCTTGCAAAAATGATTCTTTATAAAAAAATCCACGCAAAAATGATTCTTTATAAAATCCACGCCTATTTATGGTCGGGTCCTTGCAAAAATGATTCTTTATAAAATCCACGCCTATTTATGGTCGGTCGGTTCTTGCAAAAATTATTCTTTATAAAAAAATCCACGCCTATTTATGGTCGGTCGGTCCTTGCAAAAATTATTCTTTATAAAAAAATCCACGCCTATTTATGGTCGGTCGGTCCTTGCAAAAATTATTCTTTATAAAAAAATCCACGCCTATTTATGGTCGGTCGGTCCTTGCAAAAATTATTCTTTAATAAAAAATCCACGCCTATTTATGGTCGGTCGGTCCTTGCAAAAATTATTCTTTATAAAAAAATCCACGCCTATTTATGGTCGGTCGGTCCTTGCAAAAATTATTCTTTATAAAAAAATCCACGCCTATTTATGATCGGGTCCTTGCAAAAATTATTCTTTATAAAATCCACGCCTATTTATGATCGGGTCCTTGCAAAAATTATTCTTTATAAAATCCACGCCTATTTATGATCGGGTCCTTGCAAAAATTATTCTTTATAAAATCCACGCCTATTTATGATCGGGTCCTTGCAAAAATTATTCTTTATAAAATCCACGCCTATTTATGATCGGGTCCTTGCAAAAATTATTCTTTATAAAATCCACGCCTATTTATGATCGGGTCCTTGCAAAAATTATTCTTTATAAAATCCACGCCTATTTATGATCGGGTCCTTGCAAAAATTATTCTTTATAAAATCCACGCCTATTTATGGTCGGGTCCTTGCAAAAATTTTTCTTTATAAAATCCACGCCTATTTATGGTCGGGTCCTTGCAAAAATGATTCTTTATAAAATCCACGCCTATTTATGGTCGGTCTGGTCCTTGCAAAAATTATTCTTTATAAAATCCACGCCTATTTATGGTCGGTCTGGTCCTTGCAAAAATTATTCTTTATAAAATCCACGCCTATTTATGGTCGGGTCCTTGCAAAAATTATTCTTTATAAAATCCACGCCTATTTATGGTCGGGTCCTTGCAAAAATGATTCTTTATAAAATCCACGCCTATTTATGGTCGGGTCCTTGCAAAAATTATTCTTTATAAAATCCACGCCTATTTATGGTCGGTCCTCCATAATTTCAAAACCCACAAAAAAAATTTTAAATTAAAATACCAACTATTGAAACAAGTCAAGTAAATAATTTTGCAAAACCACTCCAAATGCACACACATACAAATACATCCTTTTTAAAATACTACTTCAAGCTCGAAAACGAACACAAATAACAAAGTGAATATTTGAACATGTCGAAGATAAGGGCATACGAGTACATATTTACATTCAAAATGACGAGTCATAACGTCTTGTAATTTTCTAATTTTCAAATACCACAGAGCATTCCTACCGACCGACCTCCCTTTGCCAAATAGCAGGATGTTAAATAAACAAACAATATGCTCAAACATAGTCGACATGATCATTTTGACATACCACCCCAACAACCCATCCGTCCTTCCTGTTATCCTTCCCCTACAACAAATACTCCTAAGTAATCATTTAAATAGTAACTATTTCTTGGGTTGAACTTTAAAGTGCTTGAAATTATTTTAAATGTTTACACATAACATTGAAGAGGCTTTAAAATGTTTTAATATATTATTTACTCACACATAGATGTGTAGGAGCAAGGACATAAAACACACACACACTCTCAGTATTGATGTTTACAAATGATGTCCAAGTGGCAAGCCAAGCACTAAATAGTACATCAACTTCCTTGGCACAATCATCATCGTCGTCGTCGTCAGTAATGTCCTAATCATGATTGTTAATTTTATGTTGAATGTATGTGTATGTGTGTGCGAATATATTTGTGTGTGTATAAGCAAAAGCATTAGCTCTTGTAAATGTTATTAAATCTTAAAGCGACACTGTGGAAATTTTAAAAAGGACAAAGACTCATATTTTAATGCCTAGAAGAAAATTTTTTCAAGACCTATATTAGGCGTGGATTTGCGTATATATGTGTGTGTGTATAAGCAAAAGCATTAGCTCTTGTAAATGTTATTAAATCTTAAAAACGTGACTGTGAGCAAATTTTAAAAAGTCAGCATGAAGACCGCAAATTTTAATGCCTAAAACACCAAACCAAAGTGTTTTGTGCAGGCACATCCTCCTGTAGAGATAAAGAAGGAAACCTGGTGACAGATACAGACAGCGTGTTGAGGATCTGGGAGGAGCATTTTGAAAAACTTCTGGTATCAAACCAATAATAGTTGACGGTATAGAGTGTCAAGATGAAGTCAGAATAGCAATCAATCGGCTGAAGAATAATAAAGCAGCAGGTCCCGATGGGTTACAAGCCCAACCATTCAAGACTGGTGGTCAGATGCAGGTCAGGAGCATGCTCCAGCTGATTAGTACAATTTGGCTAGATGAATGCATGTCCAATGATTGGAACCTTAGCATCCTGTGTTCCGTGCACAAAAAAGGAGACAAGATGATATGTGGCAACTATAGAGGAATAAGTCTCCTTCCCATCGCATATAAAGTGCTATCCAGCGTACTGTGTGAACGACTGAAGGCAATGGTCAATGACATTATTGGTCCAATGTGGCTTCAGACCTGGCCATTGACCAGATTTTCACTCTGTGCCAAATCCTGGAAAAAACCCACGAAAAACACATCGACACATTCCACCGATTCGTCGACTATAAAGCCGCATTCGACAGCCCTATCCGTTCAGAGGTGTATAAAGCCATATCTGCGTTTGGCATTTCTGCAAAATTAATTCGGCTATGCAGGATAATTTTAACAGGCACAAGATCAGCAGTTAAAGTCGGAAAGGGCCTCTCGCAGCCCTTCAATACCGAACGAGGATTCAGACAAGGTGATAGTTTGTCGTGTGACTTTTTTAACATCCTGCTGGAAAAGGTCATACGAGAGGCAAAAATGAACAGAAATGACACTCTGTACACCAAACAACACATGTTACTCGCCTACGCCGATGACATCGACATAATGGGTCGAACATTGAGAGCGGTAACAGTCACCTTTGAATAAATTGGGAAGGAGTCTGCCAAAGTGGGTCTAGCTGTAAACGGTAAGAAGACCAAGCTGATGGTATCAACGCACAAGACGTCCAGTAGACTCGGACCAACTGTGGAACTTGAGAACTACAGCTTGAGAACTACAGAACCGCCATAAATAAAACGAATGATATAAGTTTTGAAATTCGAAAAAGGATAGTGTTGGCCAACCGATGCTATTATGGTCTGAGCAAACAACTCAAAAGCAAGGCCACCTTCCGCCAGACCAAACTCTCCACACTCTACACGACGCTTATATTACCCGGGCTGTTATATGTATCTGAAGCATGGGTACTTGCGGAAGCAGATGAGACAGCTCTTGCAGTGTTTGAAAGAATAATTCTCCGAAAGATATATAGGCCGATTTGCGTTGACGGTGAATATCGCCGTCGAATGAACCATGAGTTGTACCAGCTATTCTCGGACATCGACATTGTTAGACGTATTGAGCTGCAGCGACTACGTTGGCTAGGTCATGTTGTGAGAATGGATGAAGATGCCCCAAACCAGAAGCCATATAAAAGCGAACCAGCTGATGGTTCACGCAGAAAGGGAAGGCCAAGAATACGTTGGAAAGATCTTGTCGAAGACAACATCGCCATTATGAATATTTATCAAGACCTATAGAGAGCGTGATTTTTTTATGAATATTTTTTCAAAAGCATATTTTTTCAACGACCTATATAAGGCGTGGATTTTTCAATGAATATTTTTTCAAGACCTATAGAAGGCTTGAAATTTTTTTTCAAGAAAATATTTGCAGTTTATATTTCAATTTCCCTCTATATTTTTTTCAAGGCCTATATAAGGCGTGAATGTTTTAAAGAATATTTTTTCAAGGCCTATATAAGGCGTTGATTTTTTAAAGCATATTTTTTCAAGATTTATATAAGGCGATGATTTTTTAAAGAATATTTTTTCAAGACCTATAGAAGGCTCGAATTTTTTTATGAATATTTTTTCAAGAAAATCTTTGCATGTTATATTTCAGTTTCCCTCTATAAATTTTCCCCGGTGTTTCACAATACTAAAATATTACCTGCGGTATGAGGAGTTAATGCAAGTGTATACATTAACTTAAGTGGATATTTAATGTAATGAGTCTGGCATTGTTCTGTAACCAACAGTCAGTTGTTATTCCAACATAGTTTTGTTGTCAAGGATCTAATATTTACTCAAACATCCCAAAACAAGAAAAATGTTGCATAAAAGGACCATCAAGAACACAACAACAACAGCAGCAGCAGTACAAAATTACATATGTGTATGTGTTTATTTAAATACAAATGGATTAGGCCAGGTTAGATGTACGTATGTTGGTGGTTGCCACAAAACAATGCCACATTGAAATACATAATAACATACTCAGCACAAGCCCACACAACTATACATACTCATATGTGTGTGTATTATTGTGTATGTGTTGTGTTGTAATTATTTATGCCATAAATTACAATTAAAACCGACAGAGTACAAAATTATTCAACAAATTTACATAAAATATCGGTTGCTAGAGGAATTCCTCATTAAACCACAATAATAAATTTAAATATTTAAAGTTGTTGAGACACATCGTCATCAGACGTAAATGAAAAGTGGACAACAATGACTTAATATATTCTATAGCCCCCCGCTATCGTTCCGCCTGCTGCTCCATGGCAATTGTAACTGTTACTGGGCAACCACCTACCCGAGGAGTTCTCCTCATGCCACAATATTTTCCATAGCTTTTAATTGTCCTGGCCATAACGGAGCACATAACGAATTGACATATTGACATGAAACCAAACAACAATTGTGGGGGGAAAAGAAAAAAAGTCATTGAATACAGACAAGCGACATGACGAAAACTAACAGGACACACAATGGATTGGATAGGGATTACAAAAGAACTTTCAATGAATTTCATAGGGGTGGATTTTTAAAAATATTTTTCAAAGAATTTAATACGTGTGGATTTTTTAAAAATATTTTTCAAAGAATTTAATAGGTGTGGATTTTTTAAAAATATTTTTTCAACGACTACTATATGTGCGGATTTTTAAGAAATATTTTTCCAACGACTACTATAGCCGTGGATTTTTTTAAATAATTAACGGTTACTATTGACGTGAGCTTTTCCATTATTTCTATTTCCTTAGTAAAATTGCTATTTTTTCTTTTTAACCACCCCATTGTGCACACTACATTTGTGACGTGAAAAATTGATGCACAATTTCCAACATGTGGTGACAACAGCGAATTAAGTTATTTGTCAATGTCGTATTTTTTTGTTAACAACATTTACTTTTTGTCAACGTATTGTTGAGTATTTCAGCGTTTCGTATTGAGCCTAGTGGTCCCCATGGCGTTGAAAATTTTGAAAATGCGAAAAAAAACTGTTGGGGCGATGAGGGTCACTACATGCCTACCAAAAACTTTGAATACACTACCACAATCACATATTGAAGTAAATATAACAGATATACAAGTTTATAGTGAATTTGTTGAAATTTCTTTATCTGTAGTAGCATGGGGAGCCGCTGTAACTTGTCATTGTCAAAAAATAAAACATCTATAGAAAGGATTTGTCACAATTGCGAGGGTAGAAATGTTTTTTCGTTATTTCTGGACATAAGAGAATTTAGGATATACTTCTATTGCGATTTGAAGTATGGTCAAATACGTAGAGTCGGTCGGTTAAATCCCTTCTCCTTCGGTGGAATTAAATGGCCATTAAAGAATCCACCAATCGTGGTCCTTGAAAATAATATGTTTTTTAAAAAACCAGCGCTTGTATTGGTCCTAGAAATAAAAATTATTTAAAAATCGAAGCTTGTATTGAACCTTAAAAATGTTTGTATTGATCCTTGACAAAATATTCTTATAGAAATATTGTTTAGAAATCCTAGGCTTGGTTCTGAAAAAATATTCTTTTAAAAATTTACCTCTTTCTAAGAAATTGGAAAATATTCTTTTTAAAATCCAAAATCTTCTATTAGTCCTAGAAATTTATTTTTGATTATTTATTAAATCTTGTTACAGAACGGTTGTTCCATAACCCGACCTTAAAAAAAACGGCGTCGTTCATCAGCTGGTTCGCTTTTATATGCCTTCTGGGCTGGGGCATATTCATCCATTCTCACAACATCCATGACAATACGTCTAACAATGTCGATGACCGAGAATAGCTCGTACAACTCATGGTTCATTCGACACCGAAATTCACCGTCCACGCAGATCGGTCCGTAAATCTTTTAGAGAAATTATCTTTCAAACACCCCAAGAGTTGCCTTGTCTGCTTGCGCGAGTACCCATGCTTCAGATCCATATAACAGCACGGGTAGTATTAGAGTCTTGTAAAGTGTGAATTTGGTCTGGCTGGAGGTGGTCTTGTTTCTAAACTGCTTACTTAGACCATAGTAGAATCGGTTGGCCATCACTATCCTTCTCCAAATTTAAAACTGATGTCATTCGTTTTTTTGGCGTTTTTTGTCATTCATTGGCGGTACCAGGGGTGTAATTCTCAAGTTCCACAGTTGGTCCGAGTCTGCCCAGATCCACTTGGGCAGACTCCTTCTCAATTTGTTCAAAGGTGGCTGTTACTGCTCGCAATGTTCGACCCATTATATCGATGTCATCAGCGTACGCAAGTAACATATGCTGTTTGGTGTACAGAGTGTCAGTTCTGTTCAGCTTTGCCTGTCTTATGCCTTTTTCCAGCAGGATGTTAAACAGTACACACGACAAACTCTCTGAACCCTCGTTCGGTATTGAAGGACTAAGATAGGACTGAAGCCAGGTCTGAAGATGCATTGGTATGGTCCAATAATGACATTGACCATTGACGTTAGTCGTTCACACAGTACACTGGATAACACTTTATATGCGATGGGAATAAGACTAATTCCTCTATAGTTGCCACATATCGTCTTGTATCCTTTTTTGTGCACGGGACACAGGATGCTGCGGTTCCAATCATTGGGCATGCATTCCCCTAGCCAAATGGCACTAATCAGCTGGTGCATGTACCTGACCTGCATCTGACCACCGAACGGATCTGGCTGTCGAAAGCGACTTTATAGTCGACGAATAGGTGGTATGTGTCGATGTGTTTTTTTGTGGGCCTTTTAGAGGATTTGGTGCAGAGTGAAAATCTGGTCAATGGTGGATTTGCCAGGTCTGAAGTCGCATTGGTATGGTCCAATAATGCCATTGACCTCAGTCGTTCACACAGCACACTGGATAACACTTTATATGCGATGGGAATAAGACTAATTCTTCAATAGTTGCCACATATCGTCTTGTCTCCTATTTTGTGCACGGGACACAGGATGCTGAGGTTCCAATCATTGGGCATGCATTCCCTTAGCCAAATGGCACTAATCAGCTGGTGCATGCTCCTGACCTGCATCTAACCACCGAACGGATCCGGCTGTCGAAAGCGGCTTTATAGTCAACGAATATGTGGAATGTGTCGATGTATTTTTGTGGGTTTTTTCCCATGATTTGACGCAAAGTGAAAATCTGGTCAGTGGTAGATTTGCCAGGTCTGAAGCCACATTGGTATGGTCCAATAATGTCATTGACCATTGACTTCAGTCGTTCACCCAGCACACTGGATAACACTTTATATGCGATGGGAATAAGACTAATTCTTCTATAGTGGCCACATATCGTCTTGTCTCCTATTTTGTGCACGGGACACAGGATGCTGAGGTTCCAATAATTGGGCATGCATTCTCCTATTCAAATTGTACTAATCAGCTGGTGCATGTTCCTGACCAGCATCTGACCACCGAATGGATCTGGCTGTCGAATGCGGCTTTATAGTCAACGAATGGGTGGAATGTGTTGATGTGTTTTTCGTGGGTTTTTTTCCATGATTTGGCGCAGAGTGAAAATCTGGTCAATGGTGGATTTGCCAGGTCTGAAGCCGCATTGGTATGGTCCAATAATGCCATTGACTTCAGTCGTTCACACAGCACACTGGATAACACTTTATATGCGACGAGAATAAGACAAATTCCTCTATAGTTGCCACATATCGTCCCAAGCAATACTTGGGAGTTTGTAGGGAGTGGGCAATTATTTGCCATTGTGCTTCTATACCATTATCGGGACAAGAAGTGCTTTCGTCAAACAGGTGGGTAAGTTGAGCGGAGTAGGCTTCTGCTATCTGTTGCGTTTGCAGCTTTTCGACCTCGAGTTTCCGTGTTGTGTTAGATCGCACCTTTGCTGCTACATTAAGATGAGTGCGAACCTAGGCTGCTACAAGGTATTGGTCTGAATCGATATTCGCTCCTCGGATCTATCGAACGTCTAATACACTGAATGAATGTATTCCGTCTATCACAACATGATCAATTTGATTTATCTTTGTTTGATCTGGAGAAATGCAGGTGGCCTTGTGTATATCGAGATGCTTGAACCTGGTGCTGCGGCGAAATCAATCAACCTCTTGGCATTGGCGCATGTTTCGCCATGGAGGCTGAAGTTTTCGACGGTGATGCCAAAAATATTTTCCCTCCCAATTTTTGTATTAAAATCTCCTAGTAGAATTTTAATATCATGGCCAGGAAATATGCTGTTTTTAGACGCCCGTAAAATATGTTTTGGGTCTGCTCATCTTTGTCTTCGGTCAGAGCATGGACGCAAATGTGTCTGATATAGAAGAACTTCGCTTTTATGCGGATTATAGCAATTCGCTCATTTACTGGAGTGAATCTGGAGACGGGGTATTTTATTTTCCTGTTAACCATAATTCATGTCTCGTTTCATGGCAGCTATGTCCCTTTCCATCGCATTTCCTGTAAGGCAACAATATCGGCTTTCTACTCCTTGAGTACATCCGCCAAAGCGAAAACTGCGCCTTTTCTGTTCAAAGTGCAGATTCGTAGATCGTGGTCCTTTATACGTTTGCGGGGGTCGTCAACATTAGGGGGGTTTGGTTTTCTTTTTCTTTGCTTTATCATAGTAGGAGGGGTTGTCTCAGGTGACATCGCGGTGAGGTCAGTGTCCACAATTGAGATGAAAGGGGGACCAAGATAAGCCTGGATTTCGCAATGCTAAATCCAATCAAAGCCATTGCTTGGTATGTGTCATCCCCTACGCCACCCGACAACATAGTTCTGTAGGTATATAAAAATTCAGTAGCGATGTAGGGTACTACAATGCATATCTGTACCTTGTTCGAAATCCATATATACCTCTCAGCATATGTAAAGTTTTGTGAAAAGTGCATTGCCACCTTCTTCACCCTTCCACGGCAATTGTAAAATTCAATTTTACCAATCATTTGTTAAATGTTTCATTTCATTTAACATCGGATCCGGGTATGAGCCCAACCAAAATGACTTTAGGTCTCACCTTACATTTGTCTACCCAGCTGAGCTGATATTCTTGGGCTTAGTAACTAAGCCCAAGAATATCGCCGTGTTGGAACGTTATCCCTTTTAACCCAATATACATACACATACGCATATATATATTTACTTGTGCTCAATGTTTCGGAACTTTATGCATTTTTCACATTTTGTCAAACGTAATGGTGACTTTCACCAAAAAGGAAGTGTTCATTTGGGTGAGTGTGTGTGTTCGTGTGATCTCCACGTAGTCACCCACAAGTCTTGTGAATTTTTCCACTGTTCAAACAACATGGCGGAATATGTGCTTATTCATATTCCTGTCGATTTATTTGTATTAACTTTGGCGAAAAAACAGAGCGACCACTTTTGAAATGTTTGCAAAAGAAGGAGGAAATAAAAGAAAAAAAATATATATTATGTCAATATTGAAAATATTTGAAAATTGTTGGGAGGACATACATGTCATCCACCAAATGGACACAGTGTGGGGAGTTAATAATTTTGATACATATTTTGAAGAAAAAATAAAACTAATAAACAAATATTTTTTTTTTAAAAATCTACTCTTATGTATAGGCCTTGAAAAATTATTTTCAACAAGTCAAAGCTTCTCTTAAAGCTTTAAATATATATTTTTATAAATCCACGCTTATAAGTAGGACAGAAAAAATATATTGACAAAAATTCACGCTTAAAAATAGGTCTTGAAAATATATCTTTATATGTAGACATTGAACATTTAAATAACATCCAGGTTTCCTCAAGCCTCTGAAAAAATATATTTTTTTAAAAGTCCACGCTTACTTATAGCCTCTCAAAACATTTTTGAAAAGTTCACGCTGCCTTTAAGTCTCGGAAAAAGTATTTTTAAAAAATCCAAGCTTCGAAAATAGTTTTTAGAATCCGCACACTGTGCTTCACTAGTCCCTACATACTCTACATATATGGCCCGTCAGCTGTTTCAACTTAGTGCAGCTTCTAGAAACATCATCAGTCAATTGTTCCCTCAAATATTTTCCTGTTTCCAGTTTTCTTTTGTCAATTTGGTGGGTGGTTGGTTTATGGACAAAACCAAAAATCTGACAGCTGAAATAGCTAGGGCGGGACAAACACAAAAAAACCCATCAGAGGAAGCAACCCATAAAAAATCCACAGAGAGGAAAAAAAGAAATAACCGAACATTAAGTTTTATTGGTGCCTGTCACCAATAGTCTGTGATTTGACAAAAATCAAATTGGCTTTTTTGTCACTCTGCCGCCTGTTTCAGTCTGAGCTCTTCACCAGTGTCCTATGGCGACAAAAAATGATTTCAAACAAAATGCAGAAAATTTATTTTTGCAAACTATTGTTGGTATTCAATGCATTTGCATTACATCGAAAAGAAAGGACTCTATTATTAGAATTTAGTTGATTCTTTTGTATAAAACAGCGAGCAGGCAGGACATTTTTAGGGAGGGACATTGCACTTTTTTCCCCCTGTTGTTGATAAATTGTTTGAATATTTGCGATGACATTTTGATTAGAGTAGAGTACCACTCAATTAGGCATCGGATATGTAATTTCATTGAAAGATACATTTTGTAGGAGAGACACTTTGATTAAGAATTTGAATTATTGGAAAACAAAATTGATTGACAATTTTAATATAAATTTGTAATTTCAAAAGAAGTAATTGAAATGAAATAAAAAAACAACATTAACTTAAACAAAAAATAAAGAGGAAAAAAACTCTTTAACAAATCCAAAACCCATTAATGGTCTTTGAAAAAAATATTCTTAAAAAAAATCAAAACCCATTAATGGTCTTCGAAAAAATATTTTTTAAAAAATCCACGCCTTGTGTTGGTACTTGAAAAAATATTCTTTAAAAAATCCACGCCTTGTTTTGGTCTTTGAAAAAATATTCTTTAAAAAATCCACGCCTTGTATTGGTCATTGAAAAAATATTCTTTAAACAATCCAAGCTCGAAAAATATTCTTTAAAAAATCCACGTCTTGTATTGTTGTATGAAAAAATTCTTTAAAAAATTAACGCCTTGTATTGGTCCTTCAAAAAATATTCTTTAAATAATGCAGGCCTTGTATTGGTGTTTGAAAAAAATTCTTTAAAAACTTCACGCGTATTTATGGATATTTGAAATTTAAAAAAAAACTATGAAAAACATTTTTTAAAAAAATTATGTTTGGAAAAAAAGATTTATTCATAAGAATATTTCTTCATTAATTCCAACATCCGTTTATGAGCCATTTCCCGGGCATTGGTACCCCACAACATGGTCATGTGATTCCATTTCTTATTCGGATACAGGCAATCCTCAACAACATTTGGCAGAATTTTGGCCAAACGTTTAACATCAACTTCACTGGACAAATTATCATTCCAGGTGTAATAGAGACCGACCGGAGCTGTAACCTTTTCCAGAGGATAATCAGGTGGTGTCGATTTTCCATAACGCTTCATATTCTCTTTAGCACCATAATCGTATTGACAAAATCGATCATTTTCATTTAGCTGCATATAATGATTGATCTGTTTGAGATTGCAGCCAGCCGGGAAATGGCCAAATAATACCGGCAGCATGGTCTGTGGAAATATTTTAAATTAATAATTAAATTTATATGGAATATTTTTTCCACTTCAAAACCCACCGTATTTGTTGTTTCGGTATCTTTACCCACAGTCTGATAATATATCTCCAGACAGGATCCCTCGGTAATTGGTGAGGCCAAACATGTACGCCACAGCAAATCAGTCCTGGGCATAAATTCCCTAATTGTTTTTTCGGACATGCGAACAAAATTTTTAGCATAGGGCAGCAGGGGGGCCTTGACATGTTTCATAAATGCCACCGGTGCCAGGGCGTGCATCATTGTGATTTTCTCATTATATCTTGGGTGCATTGAACACATGACCCAAAATGAGGTTGTACCTTGGGAATGACCAAAATATCCCGTCTTATTGTAACCTGTCTGCTGTAGAACGTAGTCAATCATTTTTGGTAGATCATAAAAACCAATTTCATGCCAACTAAACGTCCAAAATTCCGGATCGGTATCGGGATTCATAGTGGTGTGATTACGGGAATAACGATTACCACGGGCATTGCCCAGCCAAACATCATAGCCATTATCGTAAAAATAATAAGCTAAGAGGGAGATTTTTTCGTATTGTAATATATGCGAAATTTTATATTAATCTGCTTACCCGGAGCCTTATTGGGACCCATAATAACCCATGTCCCCGAACTATCCAATAGACCATGCATCATAAAAATTGGTGGTGCTCCCGGCCTCGGTATACGATGTAAACCCAAAATATAATTATCCTCTGTTGTAACAAAATGTTTTTCAACAGGATAACCGTATTTTGTTATTAGTTGGGCCTGAGAAAAAATAAAAAATCCGACTCCCCTATATTGAAAATAATGTTCATCAATATTTTATTAAAAACTCACAGTATCTAAATTTCCATCCTCAATAGTTGCCTTGGGAAAGTGGGTTTCCATATAAGTGCCACTAGCTTGAATCCATTTCAAATTTAGAAAACCAAACGCGAACAAAACATTGACAGCATTGAAACAAAACAAACTTTCTGACCACATATTAATTAACATTGAAATATGATTTTGAAAAAAAAATATTGAACAAAAATAATTTCAATTTATTTAAATGTTTACTCAAACACGCCACAATAACAAATGATGGAACCCATTACTCCTCAAATATAAGCCTCATTGATGAGCTCTAGTTTTGAATTTCATATAATTATTTTGAACAATTAGTCATTTTTAGATATAGAGATTATAAATACATTTTCCAGTTTAATAATAATAATTAAAATGGAAAATATGAAAAATTCGAGAATTTTTTTTATACATTAGGGTGCGTCGCTAACATGTCAACAATTTGTTTTAAATTATTTTTTATTTACCATTATTTTTTAAGACCCGATTTTTTCAAGGACCAATACAAGAAGCTAACTTTTTTTCAAGGATCAAAACAAAAAGATAATTTTTAAAGAATATTTTGTGAGTGTCATTAGAAGCGAGGATTTTCATTAGAAGGCGTGGATTTTGTAAAGAATATTTTTTCAAGCAACAATACAAGGTGTGGATTTTTTAAAGAATATTTTTTCAAGCAACAATACAAGGTGTGGATTTTTTAAAGAATATTTTTTTCAAGGCCTAACACAAGGCGTGGATTTTTTAAAGAATATTTTTTCAAGGCCTAACACAAGGCGTGGATTTTTTAAAGAATATTTTTTCAAGGCCTAACACAAGGCGTGGATGTTTTAAAGAATATTTTTTCGAGGCCTAACACAAGGCGTGGATTTTTTAAAGAATATTTTTTCAAGGCCTAACACAAGGCGTGGATTTTTTAAAGAATATTTTTTCAAGGACCAGTACAAGGCGTGGATTTTTTAAAGAATATTTTTTCAAGGACCAGTACAAGGCGTGGATTTTTTAAAGAATATTTTTTCAAGGACCAGTACAAGGCGTGGATTTTTTAAAGAATATTTTTTCAAGGACCAGTACAAGGCGTGGATTTTTTAAAGAATATTTTTTCACAGAATATTTTTTCAAGGACCAGTGCAAGGCGTGGATCGTTTAAAGAATATTTTTTCAAGGGCCAGTACAAGGCGTGGATTTTTTAAAGAATATTTTTTCAAGGACCAGTACAAGGCGTGGATTTTTTAAAGAATATTTTTTCAAGGACCAGTACAAGGCGTGGATTTTTTAAAGAATATTTTTTCAAGGACCAGTACAAGGCGTGGATTTTTTAAAGAATATTTTTTCAAGGACCAGTACAAGGCGTGGATTTTTTAAAGAATATTTTTTCAAGGACCAGTACAAGGCGTGGATTTTTTAAAGAATATTTTTTCAAGGACCAGTACAAGGCGTGGATTTTTTAAAGAATATTTTTTCAAGGACCAGTACAAGGCGTGGATTTTTTAAAGAATATTTTTTCAAGGACCAGTACAAGGCGTGGATTTTTTAAAGAATATTTTTTCAAGGACCAGTACAAGGCGTGGATTTTTTAAAGAATATTTTTTCAAATATTTTTTCAAGGACCAGTACAAGGCGTGGATTTTTTAAAGAATATTTTTTCAAGGACCAGTACAAGGCGTGGAT